>NW_006763298.1:448653-829101 GCF_000218685.1 Serpula lacrymans var. lacrymans S7.9 | reverse complement strand
ACAGACGGACCCTTGTGCACACAACGTTCCGCAACTTCGCGAATGCAAAGCTGTGAAAGGCGGCTTGCACTCGTCTTCAAAATAACAGCCAGCCCATGTCTGACCCGATGATCAAGACTATCATTCATTAAATCCTTTATGCAGCGAGGAAACCAGTTATGGAGAACCATTGCACATGCAATGGCTTGGAGGACAGGGCGCTGTTGCGTGCGGAAGGTCAGGATAGAAACAGGCGCTGGGCCTTTCCCCATGATCATTCGATGTAGAGAATACTGGCCACCAATATATGCTGCGTGTCTAACTCCCTGTATGAGAGGAGCAGCCACAGCAGCCGTTCCTAAGGGTATTCGCCACATCTCATCCCACCATGCTTTCAATGGGTCTTCAGGTAGCCCAAGATCGGCTCCTAGTAAGGCACTATGAGGCAACCGAACATTATTGAAACTTGTAATAGAAAAATCGAGCGGAGATGACCCTGTGCGAGGTGGGAGTCTTGTGGAGGTAATTCCACTGCACATCTGTCGGGTATCGCATATGGGCACGATAAAGGGCCGAACACCTCGATCAGAGCCAGAAACGATCAATCGCGCCATCACAACCGCCACCTTTCGAACACCATACAACGGGGTTGTCGCGGGCATCCATCTATGAGATTGTGGTTAATGAATCTGTTCACGTGATACCAAAATAGAGTCGTATTACTTCGCTGCCTCCTCTCGAGGAGTATTGAGAATGAAATGATGTTCAGTAAGTGTAGCAGTTGTTTCAATATTGAAAGCGTCTAGTCCGTGACCTCGCTCGCTCAGTAAATAAACGCCGACAATATCAAGTCGTAGGAGTTTTTCGATAAGAGACTTCAAATCATCCCTAGACTCTGCAAACTTTGCAATAGTACCGATCGTGAGTCCAACGTGAGCCGCCAAGATGGTGTAACATGCGATGTCTGTTGCCATGATGGGATCGGCTTGCAGAGCCCAAAATTTAGGAGAACAATGCAAAACGTCCGAAGCTGTAAGATCTAAAATATATTGTCACATTGACATCAGCTAACTCTGCATATGCAACAAGGGGTAAGGGCACTAGCCATGCGTATTTAACAGTAGCTTAGCTCGTTTGTACGCAAGGACGACACGTTGGTCCCAGCTAAGGAGCTCAACGTTCATTTTGAACAGGGGATGATCACACAAGATACCAGCCATAGGTGATCTTGGCTGAAGGACGCGGATATGTTGACATACATTGTTTTTTTTTGAATCGTGGCCTTAAATTGTGTGATTCGTGGCACAACATGGTGTGAATCAGCAAGATGTAAATTCGCACCGGAGATTGATGTGACATCGTGGCAGCAGTAAGAACCAGGTCAGATTTTGATGCGGAACATGTCAGCCAAGAAATGTGAGTTTGAGTTCTACGTTCGCAGATGCAGTGGCCATGGATAGATCTGTCGATATGGAGTCCACCGTGCCATTGTCCTCAATCAGGGCACACATTCATAGAAGATAGCTTACCTCCAGAAGCACTAGAGTGATAAACGTGTAAACGACATCGTAGGACATCATCGCATCATGATGGAAACACATGATCATGATACCCGGTTTATCACTGATAGTTATTTCAAGTCCACCCTCTGGATGCCAGATGCGCGGGATTTGACGTATAATATTTGATAGCTAGAGCGCCCATTACAGAGGTTAACCGCTCGATATTTAGGCTTTTGTTGAAGCAGCCTGATTTCCAAAGAGACCTTGCTAGTGAATGAGTAAAAAAATTGGGAGGGTGATACCTGCAAGCTGTTTCAGTCAAAACTGTATTTGGGATAAAAAGGATGTGTGACAACGAAATTCGGCTCCAATCGAGACCAAAAAAGCAAAAAAATTATCCCAGCGGCGGTTTCCTTCGCGAACAAACTTAGGAGCCCTGACCAGCGCGTCTTTTCTTCATGCAGATACCATGGCCATCACCAGGCGTTCCGCTCAAACGACCCAGAATCAACATAGTCTTGGTAACGGTGACAAGCAATCAATGCTGGAACTCTTACAGTAAAATGGGCGCTCCTTGGTCAATGACAGGCTTTTCATATTCTCAGGCATGACTGGTTCCCACTAAGTTATCTGCATTCCTTAACCGTGACTTAGGTTAAAGAGGGTCATATTTAAATCTCGCCTTGGCCGACTCCATCACCCCACACACACCCATCACTCCACACCTACACTGTAATCACGTCATGATATGGTCCTCTAGCGGTGACTGTTGGAAGTTTGATTTTTGTTTATCGTTGTTTCAATCGAGGAAGTGACAATAACTTGATAAAACATATGCTCAGTGCAGATAACCCCCTCCCAGTCATTCGGCAATATGATGACCTACTCGAATGGTACTTACTTCAGGTCGAATTGATATAACCATACCATCAAGACAAGTATAGATCTCGCACATGTGCGTTGATCCTGAACGGATACGGTTGCGAGGCCAGATTTCAATATGTCTTTAGACATACGGTAGCCTTGCTTCCATTACTAGCGTTACAAGTACAGACAGCCCTTTCCTGTCAAACTCTCCACTACGTTATTCGTAGTCCTTCTCCTTCTCCTCCAACGTAATATACAGATGCTTACTCGTCAACACCGCCCTCGCTCCAGGGACGATCACAATTGTCTGTGTATCATCAATTATCATCGCAGGACCTCTGATCTCGTCCCCAACCCCTAGTTTATCGAGTAAGTACACGGGCGTATCGCTCACTCTCCCTAGCTTGTCGAAATAAACGCTGTGGCGTGTCTCTGCCTGTGCGGTCTCTACAGAGCGCCTCGTCAGCCGTGCTACTTCCGAATACACCGACTCGCCGAGGGTGTCGAACGTCTTTCCAATTCCCCGGACCTGTCCGATCATTCAAGCAGAATGATTCATGCAAAAGATGATCAGATAACGGTCAAAAAAATGTGGTAATAGCACAGATATGCCCACCTTGATATCGTCTACAATGATGCTCTTCGTCTCTAGCAAAAACCCAAACTCTGATTTATACACCCTTTTAAACGCAGCTTCGAAGTCTTCTTTCCCATCTCCGTCCCCCTCCACGGGTAGCACCATCAGCGCCGTATCCGTACCTTCAAATCGCATATTCAACATCCGCTCAACATTCACACGTTCCCCTTCAAACCCCTGCCTGGCGAGTTCGCTGCGTACATCAGATGTCAGCTTGTCCAGTCGTGAGATGAGCGTTGGGCGAGTTTGGTCCGAGAAGAACGTCGACGAAGGTTCCTGAAGCTCGTATGCCCTAAAAAGGATGAAATAAGTACATGTGGTAAGCCATCTGTGGGGAGGGACTGGAAACTTACCGATCTGCTAGCGCTAGTCCGAACGCAGAAAGGATCGAACTGTATCGATGAATCAAAATAGTCTTAATCCCGAGTAGACTTGCAATTTCACATGCGTGTTGACCACCGGCACCGCCGAAACTGGCTAATCTACATCATCCGTATGTGAATTGGCTAAGTAACGTTCAAAGAGAGCTTGGATAACCACATACATGTGCTTAGACGTCGAATGTCCTCTCGCCTCAGTAAGCGCGCGTATCGGTCTGCACATCGTTTCATTGGCAACTTTGATGAATCTAAAAAGTAAACGCGATATCAGTTACCATATGTGGAAAGGAAACCAATCGAGGCGTAGAAACTTTACCCATAAACAATTTCATCTAGCTCCAGCTTCTTTTCATGACTTTCGTTGATTTCATTGGCAACTTTCTCAAAAGCAACACGTGAAGCCTCCGCATCTAAAGGTTCTTTCTCTGATTTGCCAAAAATCTTTGGGAAAAAATCAGGGATAAGTCGACCGAGAAGCAGGTTTGCATCGGTAACAGCTAAAGGTCCTCCTTTCCTATATTGCGCGCATAGTTGAAAGACGGCACCGATCAGATATTGTATATTTCACCCCGAGCTGATAATAACCAGATACTGACCTATAACAAGCAGGTCCCGGCTGTGCTCCAGCACTCTCTGGGCCAGCTAGGAACAGCCCATTGCGGAAGGTAAGGCAAGAACCGCCACCAGCAGCGACAGTATTGATATCTAGCTGCGGAGATTGTATGGTTACTCCCGCAGTTGTCGTCTCATACACGATCTCATAGCGGCCATCAAATCGTGATACATCAGTCGATGTACCCCCTACATCAAGCCTACAAGAAGAGTTATATTTATTGCTTATTATGGAATGGGAGAATGAAACGCACCCGATGATGGGATATTTTTTCTCTTCATCCCAACTTGTCAAGGCGTACCCAACCACGCCACCAGCAGGCCCACTGAGGATACTCTTCAACCCAGAAAAATTATTCAAGTCCAATAAGCCCCCGTCACTTCCCATGAACTCCACGCGCGGACTCTTCACCCGCCCGTCCTTCAGTTTCGCATCAAATCCATTAAAGAATCCATCCAGATATTCTTGCAGGATGGGCGTCAAGTATGCATCTGCCGTAGATGACACCCCCCGAGGGACCATCTTGATCATTGGAAGCAGCTGAGATGACTCTGATACCTGGGTGAAGCCCAGTTCTCGTGCAAGCTTCCCTATTTGTGTTTCATGATCTGGGAATGTATACGAATGCACGAGTACTATAGCAAGTGAGCGGTATCCGGCGTTGTATAATCGCTGCAAATCGCGTTTAACTTGGTCAAGATCTATTACATGCTGTCAGTACCAGCGCATATAAGTGTGAATGCTTTCTTTACCTGGCCTCTTCAAGATCCTGACCGCTTCTCCTGAAATGCCCTTCACTATATCTCCCGGACCTTCCGCGAGACCCTCACCATCCCACCCAGGCCCTCGATAGCCTCTCTTGATGTCTCCATTATCGTCCCATTCTATAGCATTCTCAGCCGCCTTTGGATCGGATGTGTATCCAACCAAGGTCACACGCTCGTCCACCTCGACTACTTCAGAGTACAGCGGGGAAGGCCGTCTTATATTAAGGTCGAATATCTTTGGACGAGATTGATTACCAATGAGAAGTAGATCTTTGAATCCTTTTGTGATCAGAAGAGCATGCTTGTGCCCCTTGCGTTCTAGAAGTGCGTTTGTTGCAACTGTAGTTGAGAGTCGTATATAGTCTACATGCGCAACAATTTGTGAATGAATTCGTGGATGATATCGTTAGATGAATGAAAGAGTTAGATTTACCTATCTTGTCCGTTTTCAATATAGATCCCCTTTCAATCTTTTCCCCCGACACTACCTCTAATATTCTTCGAATACCTTCCGTGGGTGCATCATTGTAATTCGCAGTATCTTGGGAGACTGTGATGTACCACGGGCGCTACCGATATCAGCATAAAAGTATTATCATACTATACGCCAACGTACGCAGCTTCACGACAATATCCTTCCTCTCATTCGGATTTTCTGGGTCTGGATATGATCTGCAAACAACAAAAACAGGTCAGAAGCACTCTTGATAACATTCAACCGACGATTTACGCATGGACGTCACAAAACGTTCCCCCTCTATCTGCGCAAATTCGAATAGACCTATCCGGGACCTCGATCATGTTCGATCCTATAATACAGTACTAGTTTTGAGTAAAGCAGATGAAAGCGTTCCGAGAGGCAAGAGGAAGTGACACGAATGCTCAGACTGTCAGGCTTGTGGAATTTCAGCTGCGCTAACGCTCGTAAACAGCCGATTGCAAGAATAAAAGGCAGAGGGATAATGCACTGGAACTATCTAATCTCATTCCCAACTTGAAAGTCATGTGTCTGCTCTGCCCATGTCATCAATGCACAACGCCACGGTACCGTGACTCCGCTGTCACCGCGAGGATGTATTCAACTCCGCATTCTACCATCCAGTCACGGTACTTAAGATTTCTGATTTCTCTCAGTTGTTAACTTGACAGCGATCTGCAGGGCGTTGGCACGACCTTAGACCACGATGGCATGTGGTGAATGATTCAACCCCAGCGATGCGTGAGACAGACTCGGTAAGTCAAAAAAAATGTTACCTACATTTCGCATTCATCTTTTCATGCAGATGAGTAGTACATTGTGCATGTAGCCACAACGTGATGGTGGACTTCAATATTATACGACTTTTTCAGCTCTGTTTTTATGCTATGTGAGAGATGGCTTGTCATCGTGGCATCCCTTTCTTTGGCCATGCAATGCTGGATCAAACACAAACACATCAAGAGGCTATCCCAGTATCTCCCAGTCAGTCTCATATCATCTCATCATCATCTTTAGCTATGCATCTAAACCGGTCGCAGCTTGACCATCATATATACATAGAACACAAGATACATCAGAAGAAAGGCCGTATATTTATATACCATTAGTATACTAACGCTCGCTCGCTCTCCCACTCGTCCTTCGTCACTGGAATGAAACCATCGAGATAGTATTGATTTGGCGAACGTTCTATCCTAGATGATACAGTTTCGTTTTCTGGCCGTCTTCGAACTACGTACCATCACAGACCCTACCAGGCAGTTGGAGGCGATGTAATCAGAATCAATAGAAGGAAGACCAGAATCATATCAGAATACAGCACAATGAGTTTTTTTAATGTCCTGTGCATCTACTGACACGTGAATAGATTCGTTCTTCAGTGGCAGGTATAAAAGCCATGCCATGGACACTTTAGTCGTTTCTTACTTCAGACCTCAGTAGCTACGGGAGGCGCCTGTATTATTCGAAATCGTCAGCGCCTGGTATAGTCGTGGCAGGATCGACCTCTTTCGCACTCAGCACACTCACATCTCGCACATTATCCATACCCACAACAACTATGCCAGGCCCCAATAGCCCCCACTCACCACCACCTACTCTGTCGTTCAACGCTATCAGTAGTAATATGACAGCTGTTTGTACACCAATCAACATCTCGTGGGCATATACTGGCCCCCCGGCTAACATCTCGCTGTCGGCGGCGCGCTTGAAGCTTTCTTACTCAGACAAGCATATCATCCCAAATGTTCAGACCAGCATGAATCTGTCTACTGTTAATGCGTCGAGTTTTTCCTTTCTGTGGACTCCGACCCGTGCATTGCCAGGCTCTTATTTCATACAAGGTTCCACCCCGACCTTGAACTCCTCTTCCAATGTATTCCACGTCGATGCATCTTGTCTCGCGAAACATTCCGCTCCAGCAAATATATCCTCACCCTCCATTCACCATCCATCGAACACAAGTGCCATCGTGGGGTATAGCCTCGGTGGTGTAGCTGTCGTGATGATTGCGATAGTTGCAATCTTATATCTACTTCGTTTCCGCCGCCGTTCTTCTAGTCCGTTTGGGCTGGATTCCTCCCGTTCTCGTGATGCATCTCCGTCCGAGTCTTCTGCAACTGAGCAGCCCTCTGCGCTACCGTTATATACTAGCAGGGAGGAGTATCTTTCCAGACATGCCAGCATCGCCAAACTGAGCCCTTTTTGGATCTCTATGGCCCCTTCATATACTAGTCAGAAAGAGCCTCTTGCCCACTCTGCCAGCATCTCTGGGTCAAAACCTTCTGATGTCTCTCCCCCTACATATTCCTCCCCATGATTTGGGGCCTTGTATTCATACGAAGGTTCAAGCCATTCCGTCCCTTTTTCTTGTCTGGTGCCAACTTCTATAATATTACTGCACAAAAATGTGTATATTACTCAATTACACCATCTGCAAAGTCAATGTATCACGTAGGTGTGTCGATTGCTGCGATGGTTGAATACTGCCACATGCCAAACGGAGCTTCCAACGGTCCGTTCGTCGTGTACGCTGTTAATCTCTTCCGCTCTGATATTCCTGTTTGAAGTTTGCTTCTCGCTAGATTTTACCTCATTGGTATGATTGGTCAATGTCAGATGATATGCGCGTCAGTTTACAGCGCTTGCATGAATATATCCTCTCCTAATATGATATCTGGGCAAAACGGACTAGCGCGTCCTCCTTGTAGTTGAACTCGTTGTAAGTTACCCTTGATTCCAGATTATGAAAGATCGCTTTACTGACGAGTAGCAACGCAACGGAAACATTTTAGTGAAGATTATCCGCTTTGCTTCTGCCTCTGCCTCTGCTTAAAGGATGACTTACACTCAGAACGCAGCCAATGGCAATACAAGCTTTGGCACGTACAATGATGTAGCTCGCGATCAGTACATTATCATCACATATGTCCAATCAGGCTCAGGAGACGACGGCGCCCTAGCAAAAGTGATTCCGAAACAGATCCAATCCGCAGTTGATAAGGAAGTCCGAGACAAGTCTTGCCGTCGTGCTATCGACAACATGTATGGCATCCCTTCGTCATTGCTGTTATACAGTACTAATGACTGTTTACATAGCCGCAAGGCGAGTGTCAATGGGGCGATTGCCATTAAGGGTGCCAACGGGAATTATTTGAGAGTTACCAACAGTGGTGGACTTGAATTCAGCAGCCCTGTTGTAGACGACGATGCTGTTTTTGTCGCCCAACTCATAGGAGATAAATTGTCTTTAATTGGTCAGCATATCTGACTACTTTATTGCTCAATTTTAAAGACCGTGATTTTGGGTTTCAAACTATAGGAAACAACGGCAAATACGTAAATATGTATTATCTTGAAGATGTCAAGTGCGAAGGTCCTGGCGCAGGTCTCGTCGTCGGCGCCTCTCAACGTTCTCGTGGCATGGTTAGCTTCACTATCTCAGGATATCAAGGTCAGGATGGAAAGACCTATTACTTATCAAGCGATCCTGGTAATGCGGCATACCATGGATCTCTGGCTGTTAAGAAGGAAGAGGATCAGTCATGCCAATTTGCAATCGAGAATATGTGAAGATTTCCTCTCTGTATCGAAGCTTTGTTTACTGATATCGTGCCCTCAGAGTTAAACCTAACGTATCGGGTACGATCACCATCAGAACTATAGATGGAAGGTATATGAAAGTCACTGGTACCAATGGGCTTGAGTGTAGCAGCCAAGATCTTGACGATAACGCAAAGTTCATAGTTAAGCAGAAAGGAGCAAAAGTGGCCTTGATCGGTGAGCATGATTCATTCAACGTGACATGGCTGGTCTGAGATTATTGAAATTATAGGAAACAACGGAAAGTATGTTAACATGTACTATGTGCACGACGTGAAGTGCGAGGGCCCAAGTGGAGGACTCGACGTTGGAGTTGCCTATCACTCGAATGGCACAGTGTGTTTCACCATCTCAGGATATCAGGGGCAAAATGGGAATACCTATTACCTGTCATGCGACACTGGTAATGCAGCATACAACGGATCCCTTGCTGTCAAACGCGCCGAGGACTCGACATGTCGCTTTGTCATTGATAACGTCGGGGGCTTGTCGGGCCACATTGCCACTAATAACATGCAAGTCAGATGCTTACTCTATCCGCACTGGCTGATAGTTTGCTTCAGACCAAAAATCAGTGGAATAATAGCTATTAAAGATGTTCATGGGCGGTACCTCAAAGTGACCGACAGTAATGGTCTTGTATTCCAAAGCAGAAATCTAGATAATCAAGCCAAATTTCATGTCAAGCTTCAGAATGGCCGCCTCAACCTCATTGGTATTCGAAGATCATTACTCAGTGTAATCAAATTGACTCATCTATTTTTCAAGGGAACAATGGGAAATATGTGAACATGTACGGTATCGACTATGTCCAGTGCAAAGGACCTAGCGGTGGACTCACGATGGGTGTTGTCTACCTCCCCAGTGGCATCGTGAAGTTCACCATATCTGGATATCAAGGCCAGAATGGCAAAACAAGTTTTCTATCTAGCAGCTCTGGAAGAGCTGATGAGTCTCTTGCTGTCGTTGATGAGGGCAACGAGAGCTCCAAGTTTGTGATCGAGAATTGTTAAGGACTTTCATTGGATCTAATTCACTGTACTTAGTACTTGCATGCATTGTAAATAAGGAAAATTCAAAGGATACCAAGTACTTACCGTTTTGAAACTTTTGCTTTGAGCACAAGAATCAGTATCAAGGGAGATGAAGGTCCTAGCTCACTTCCAAATTCTCCCTCGGCTCTCAGGTCTCAGCGCTCAGCACTCAGCCACAATATTTTCATCCCAGCCTGAGACGGTCGCGGTCTAGGTTAACAGTCTATGCTGGTGATTCAATATTCAACCTTCGCCTCGACCGTCATTATTACTATAGAGGACAACCCCGACAAGTCTACCAGCATACAGTATATCCAGTTTCTTTTTGTCCTTTACTCATTGTGCTTGACTGTGG
The DNA here is from genome assembly GCF_000218685.1 of Serpula lacrymans var. lacrymans S7.9. Lineage (NCBI taxonomy): Eukaryota > Fungi > Basidiomycota > Agaricomycetes > Boletales > Serpulaceae > Serpula > Serpula lacrymans. The sequence continues at coordinate 818,886 of NW_006763298.1, read as the reverse complement.
CCATCCTCCGAGTCAATGGCAAACTCATACACTACCCAGGAAGGACCTTAACTGTCGCCCTTTCTTCCACGCCGTGGCACTATATCTATCTGGAACCAAGCTCGTTATGATGCTGCGTTGAACCTTGTTGATGGGATAAACATATCAAGCTACCATGTCAGGCTGTGTGAGTAACCAACCTATGTAGATACTAGTACGCCTGCGTGTTGCATCAATGATCGTTTCTTGACTTCGCCCCTAACACAGACGACCCAGAAAAGAAAAGGCTTGAGGAACTTGAACGCACTTTTATTATTTCAGGTTTCAAAATACAGTGCTGTGTAAACCGTTGGCATATGCGTGCGAGCCATCATGATATCCTTCAATGGCAGATATGATATGTATCCGACATTGATTCAACAGGAACTCTCGACTGAGAAGAGGCCTCCGGTCAACGAAGGTCATCAAAAGAATACGAATATATAATTCTGCACTTTCCCAGACTGTTGCGTCCACCTAACCCACACATCACACCCATCATGAGCTCGACAGCCAGTTCCCCTTCTTCAACATCATCCTTGTCACCAGAGGAGTTGTACATCACCGTTTCGAACATGACGACATGTACATCAGCCAATATCTCATGGGCATACGATGGCCCTCCAGCCAATCTGTCAATAGTGGTGATGCCCCAGAGCACCGTATCGGGCATTTATCTAGCCAATGTCGAGGCATCTGCGTCATTTTGGAACTGGTCTGCTGTAGATGTACCGCAGGACTTGTATAGCATAACAGGTACAAGTGACGTTCCAACGGTTATCATCCAGTCCAATTCATTTCTTGTCTACAACGGCACCGATACTTCATGTGTTCGTCATTCAACGAACTCTGGCTATACAGTTCAAACCGCCTCGAAAACAAACTTTGGTGCTATCGTGGGGGGTAGCATTGGTGGAGTAGCTGTCGTCCTTGTGGTTATTGCTCTTTTACTATTTTTTTGTTCCCGCCGTCGTTCTTCTAGTCGAAATCACCTTCGTGCTTCTTCGCCCTCTACCAATTCGATTATTGCGCATATACGTCCTGTGACGGAGGAGCTTCTACAGAACAGCATGCTAACGGTCGACCCTCCGACCAACCAGCCTTCACCTGAAAGATCCTCGGTGGTACCGCCGTCATATACCACTAGGGAAGAACCTTACCCTCCGCCTATTCAACCTGCGTCTCCGCTGTCCTCGATGGTACCATCGTATATTAGTAGGGTGGAGCCTCTTACCAGCATCGTCCAGTCCGCTTCTCATCAACCACTCGCAAACCCTGTGCCTCGACCACCCTCGATGGTGCCGTCATATACCAGCAGAGAAATTCCCCCCGCCACCCCCGCCAACGCTAATCCCACACAACCCCACCCTTCACAGTCCTCCCTCGTTCAACCCCTATCCCCGTCCTCCACGTTACCACCATATACCGATAGAGAGATACCCCGCGTCAGGCCTGCCAACGTAACCAAGTCCCGTCCTTCCCGTCCTCGTCCTCGCCTCCGCCCTGCGCTCCCACGACACTCCGTAGTACCATCTTACCGCAGTAGAGAAGATCCCCAGACGAACCTCGCCGCCAACATCCCCCACTCAGATCCTCTCGGAGGCGAGGCTGTACAGAATGGCACGTCAACGGACGATTCCCCCTGTCCCGTGCCCGCCCAATCACCGCCATCACGACTCTCGACGGCCGCCCCGTCATATACCAGTAGAGAAGAGCCCCGTGCCAAGAACCCTTCCACTAACCCACTACCAGTCTACACCCCCGTAATCCAACACGCCAGTGCTGGACCCAATCAACCTTCCGGATCTCTTCCCATTGTTCGCGCTTCCAGTCCGCCAAAAGCCTTTAAAGCTGTCTGCAATCAATGAGCGGACGACGAGCCTCCGTTTTAGATGGAGATCGACATTTCCTGGGTGGCGAGGCTGCCCCTTGCGTGATCTACCAGTAAACTGCGTAATACGGGATAATTAGAGGTGGGAGTGAGTGTTGAAAAGTAACTAAATTATACTACAACTGCAGAAATATACATTACTTACATTGTAGCTTAATTCGGTATTGAAATGATCAGTTGAAACGTTCGCAAGACTTTTCCTTCTTGCCTTGCGAGTTACCTTCCTGTCGTCTCAACCCGCAAAATGCAAACTTGGTCACAAACCTCAATGCGAGAAACTAAAGCTCACCAGATCCTCACAAGCATCCGCATCCCATCTCAAGATCTCAAAACACACACCAAAGCTATAGATACTGCATATTTTCATTCTTTCCCCCTCCCAAAAACAAACTACGGACATCCTAAAAACATTTTTTCAAACCGATTCAAAAAAGAATGATAAGAGGGCAGACATGGATGATAAAGATGATAAAAAAGTGATAAACGTGTCAAGTGATAAAAAAACGATAAATGATGGCAGACCATACATACGTAGCAGGGGGGGTCCAAAGGGGTCGAGCCGTATCAACAATCAACTGCCATACTATCTATTAGCTTAAACGCACTGGCATCGTTATTTATCGATTCCATATCACACACACACACACAGGAAAGAAAAAGAGGGGGGATAGCGAGAAATAATGGAAAAAAATAAGACTAGAGGGAGGGGGGGAGGGAAGGCGAGACGTTAGATTATATTAGAAACAAAGAAACAGAATGAAGCACGCACGATTGTGTTCAAAATCTGTTATAACTATAGAGAGAAGAAAAAAGATATATCCGGTTCAAGTTCCCCAACTCGGGCCAGAAAAAGAAAAAAAAAGACGAGGTATATCGTTTGCTTTTTGAATTTCTACAGCCGCATTCGATAGCGACAAGGTATCGACGATCGATGAGGTTGGCGAGACCGAGACCGAGATGGGGGTGGGGATTCGATGGTTTGAGCGGAAGATGTTTGTCAATCGTTTAGAGATCATTCGTTAGATCATTTGGTGGGGGGTGTGCGAGGGGGATATTATGCCATCAGAAATACACAAAACGCAAAGCAAAAAAAGGCGGGCGGCAAAAAAAAGCATATAATATCATACACGTCAGCGGCCAGTCTCGAGGGTCGAGGGTGGGGCGGTCGAGAGCAAAAAACAAGGTATCATGGTATCAATGGCCGCTTTTTCAAACACATCCTATTCCTCCTCCTCTTCCTCCAACACATTATGCAGCGGCGCTCCATGTATGTAACGACCGGGACTCTCGCGGCCCGTTTCTGTCAAGACCGGGAGAGGTGGTGGCGGGTCGACGACGGCAGGTTCTTGCCCGGCCTCTGCTGTTTCCTCGACTTCGGGTGTAGGTTCAGACTCGGGCTGAGGAGGAGGGGGCGGTGGGGACGATCCGTCTTTCGTCACAGGAGGCAGCGGCGGCAACTTATCCTTCGTCTGCATCGACGTCGAACGCACAGGCAAGCGCGAAGGCATCACCCCTCCCTTCTCCTTCTCCCTCTCCTTCTCGCGATACATCTCAATCAACGCCGCCGTCCTACCCTGCGCCCCTCCCTTCCCACCACCACCGCTAGCCTCGCCAGCCCCAAGCGTCGGCGAAACATGCAAAAGACCGGGCAGCGTCATCGACTCCGCCCTCGAATGCCCACTCTCCTTCTCCTCCCTCCCCTCCTCCCCATTCGCAAACTCGGGCATCGGCAGCAAATCCATATCGTGCGTCACCGTCGTAGGCGCATAGTCGCTCACGCTCTCCATCGTGTCTATCGAGCTTCTCACCGGGGCGGACGACGTCGCTTTTGGAGAACGCGTGGATGGGAGGGCGTCAGGCGTGCCGTATCCCGCTTCGTCCCCCTCCTCTCCGTCGTCTCCGTCTTCATTCTGCGGCCTCCCAGGACGTCTCTCCGGGTGCAAATCAAAATAGCCCATCCGGCGCCTCGGATACGACATCACAGAATCCACGTCCGGATCGTCCAACACGTCCAAACTGCCCCCCTCTCCCTCTTCCACCGCAGCCCCGCTATCGAGTCCATCGCCGTTGGCATTGGCACGGCGCGGGCGCGTGCGGGCTGGGACAGGCGGCGCCATATCATCCACAGGCTCCATCGTCTGATCCACCTCGTCCTCATCCGACATCGGCGACCTCGCCCTAATCCCCGCCAACACCTGAGCCACTTCTTGACTGGCTATCTCAGGATCAGACCTGCCCCCCCTCCCGCCGCCGAGTCCCCTCGCCCTCCCGCCTCGCATCTCCACTTCTTGGCCCTTCATCCTTCTATTATGCGTCGCCACCAAGATGTCGACCCAGGCATCGTCCTTCGAAAGCCTCCTCTCCTGCTTCTCCTTCTCCCCCTCCTTACTATTCCCCCCCGCACCGCCCGCGTTTCCACTCCCCCCGCTCCCTCCACTCCACTCATCATCACTATACCCCGCCAAACGCGTCTCAAAATCCACACTCGAATACTCCGCAGGCATCATCTTGGACTGCCTCGCCCCCGTCGGACTAGGCACAGGTAATCGAAACCGAGACTTCTTAGCCAACGTTCCCTCTCCCGCCTCCCCTCCCCCTCCAACACCCCCTAAACACCCCTTCTTCGCCGGCGTCTGCTCTCCTTTGGAGCCTTGCGCAACAGGCGCAGGTCCCGTTCGCGTGCCCACATACAAAGGCGCCGAAATCGCAGGTCGTGGGGTAGGCCTAGGCGTCGCCGGCCTCTCCCCTCCTCCCAACCCCTCCTGTCCGCCCATCCCAACGCCCACGCCCCTCGCCCCAGGCGGCAACGGCGGCTGCGGCTTCGACAACGACAACACCTTCGTCGAACTCCCATTCCCCCTAATAAGCCCCTCAAACTCCACCTCCCGATACGACGGACTGCGCGGGACGTGGCCCACCACGTACGGCCGCCCGTTCAGCGTCGCCGCCGGCTTCCACTGCTTGGATTTCGTCGTGAGGAGCATGGGGTGCGAGAAGAGAAAGTGCAGTTTGCGTTTGCTGGTCGTGCCCGCGACGAGCTGTTGGCGGTACTCGAACGGGACGAATTCTTCAAAGAGGATGAGCGTCGTCGAGGTGCGCGGTTCGGTGCCTGGGGGCGTGACGGGTGGTTTGACGGGGAGGGATTTGAACTCGATCTGAATTACGAAAGACAAAAAAATTCAGTTAAATTCCTCCCAAAACAACACCCAAGCCCCCCCCCCCCAAAAAAAAAAAAAAAAAAAAAAAAACCCCCTACTCCCCAAAGCCCAATTACACTCCCTATCCGCTCCTCCCCCCTCTCCACATGCATCCAGCCCCTCCATACAAAAGATCACAAAACACATCCAAAAACCCCTCCTCGATTACCTCCTCCGTCCCCATTACCGGGTCCGTGTCCCACCCAAACGGGGGGCGCGAAGGGTCCGGCTTTTTCAGCTTTTTCGTGATGGGCACGTTTTGGGCGGGCCAGGAGGAGATGGTGTGCGCGAGCGGGGTGCTGAATTGGAGGGTGTCGTCGAGCGGGGCGTCGCTTCGCGTGAAACCGGTCGCGGAGAAGTCGTTCCAGGTGAGGGTGGCGCGTTTCGCGGCGCGGGCCTGTCCCACAACGATACGAGAGGAGGGGGACGAAGATGACATGAGCAACGTCGCAAAAAGAAAGAAAAAAATAGCCATAGCTACAACGAGAAACGCGCACTCACCGTCCTCGCCCCCTCCGTCAAATCAAACTGCAACTTCTTCTCATCAGCCCCAAGTCCTCCAAACCCCATCAACTCAAACTCTCCCCACCTCAAATCTGTCAGATTCCTAAACCGATCTTCCCCTTCCCTCCCTCCCATCCCCATCCCCACGCCGAGGCCGACTCCGAGGCCCAGCCCAAACACTTCCTTCCTTCCCCCGCCACTCACACACTCTTCGCCAAAGACATACGCCGATGAGCAGGTGCTAGACGCCGTTGAAGGCTCGCTCGACATCCCAGGGCCCGTATCGGGGTGAAACCCAGTTGCCAAATGCATTCGTTTCTTATAGCCCTCTGAATAGCGAGGTGGGAGCTTCATCACCGACGGTGCGATTCGCTCCCACTCTTTTGACCCCGCCAGCCCCCTCTCCGACCCCCTCTCCGTCCCCCTCCCTCCCCTCCCCGTCTCACCGGTACCTGGAGTGGCAGTTGAAGCCGAACCACGCGGCCTCTGCGCCCAACTCGCCGCCGTCTTCACCAGATCGGGAGAATACATCCTCACATTCCTCCTTACACTCACCACTCTCACCGTCCTCGCCCCTCTCCTCGGGCACCGGCCTCTCTCCCTTCCCCCTCTCCCCTTCTCTCCCGCCTGCACAAACGGCAGCATGGCAGGGTAGCCGCGAATCCAGTCTTTCAGGCGCGTCGGCACGCCAAGCGACGTCGCACTGCCATACTTCACATCCGTGCTCACACCCGTCGAGAAGCCCTCCTGCCCCGCACTCGTCGCCAACGATGGCCTCGGCGCGTCCTGCCACCGAATAAACGCCAGCAACAAATGCTCCATCGCGTTCACTGCACGCAGATAGTGCACATACGTATGGTGGAACGCCAGCGTGGCGGGGCCGAGGCCGAACAGGAGCGGGCCGAAGAGGGGGGAGAGGGTGGGTGGGGTGTGTCCCGAGGAGGAGCTGTGTGCTGTGAACCGGATGAGGAGGCTAAAGAGGGTGAGCAGGATTTGGCGGAGGACGGAGGGGAGAGGGGGAAGGAGGGTGGCGAAATGGGCCGAGGGGTATTTTCGTTCTGATGCGAGGAAAGAAAGTCAGCCAGGTTAGAGAGGGACGAGGGTAATTAGAGAATATACCTTCTTCTGTATCTCTAAAGTAAATATAATGATCCCATGCAATGAGCCCTCTGACCGCCTGTCCACCCTCCACCCTCACCACCCTCGCGAGCCCCCACCTCAAACACATCCCCAGCTCATGCGGCCCCGCAAACCTGGCCTCCTCCCTCCACCTCCACTCGACCTCCTTATTCTCAGGAAAGCGACAGGTATCGACAAAGGCCTTGATAAGCCTCTGTATGGCTGCCGAGGAGATGTCGAGGGCGAGGGTGCTGAAGATGAAGGGGGTGGTGAGACAGCGGGGGGGGGGGTCGCTGGCGACGACGTCGACGAGGCGGGAGAGGTGGTCGAGGCCGAGGACGATGTGGCGCTCGTAGGAGAGGTAGCCGTAGTCGTGTGAGGGGGCGAAGGGGGGCTCTGAGGTGGGCGGGGGAGGGTCGAGGTTGAGGGTGAGGAAGCTGCCGTCTGGGATCTGGGCGAGGACGTCGAGGGGGTCGGGCTCGCCCCTCTCCCTAGGCGAACTGGCGGTCCTCGGCCTGACGAGCTTTGCCCTCTCCCTCTCTGCCTTGTCTTTTTTGGCAGCAGGGGAGAAGGATAGGGCGGCGAGGTTGAGGTTGATGCCACCAGGAGAAGCACCGCCGCCCGCTGAGGCACGGCTGTTAACGCGCCCAAACTCGTCGTAGGGTGGGTTCTGTGCGGTGGGGCGGGGTGGGAGGTCCCGTTCTGCGTGATTGGGTGCAGTGTTGGTCTTCTTGGGGGTGGAGTGGGTGCGTGCGCGGGAGAAGAGACTGGGCATGGCTGGGATGCAGAGTTTTTGGCTGCGTGTGGGGGTGCGGATGCGAGAGCTGGAGAGGAGCTTTGTAGTGGGAGAGGGTGTGTGGCCCGTCGAGGCTAGTGTCGTTGTCGTTGTGCTCAGAGTGGAGGGGAACGGGGAGGACGACGGGGACGATGATGGTGAAATGGTGGTGGGTGTACTGGTTAGAAACGGGAAAGACGGCCTGAAGGACAGGAACGGGATAAGCCGGTGATGCCTCTCAGCCATTTCTGTCTCCACGCTTCCGGTGTCCGTGACAACCAAAAAAAGAGTGTCCAGCACAACAAGTCCTCTTTTCTTATATGCCTGCTCGACACAAACAATACACGTTATTGTTCTAGCTCAAGTGCTAGCTCAGGTGCACGGCATCGGCCTTTGGGAATGCCACTGATGCCTTCCAGGGAAAGGACACAGGCCTAATCGTTCTCGGACAGGGCTTATGCTCGCGTTAATACTCGTTGCGTTCCTTGATTTCGCTCAGTAACCCGACGTCATGCCCGTCGCTATCACCCTTCATTTGCTCTTTAAATGGTAAAGAACTCCAGTATTCGTATCACTATCAGCGTCAGTAATCATCTAATGCCATCGACAGATTCAGACAGCCAAGCCACCCTCCCCTTACAACCAAGTAACTTCCCCTACTTACGTAGCCCACCCCCACCACCATCGCGCGGCATCAGCTGCAAGATCTTTCCACCGCGAACCTTCTCCCCATCCTACCCGACCGGACCAGACTGGGAGATGAAGATGAAGGTTCTGCCGTATACGTAGAAGGTCAAGGTTCATTTTCGAATCATCATTTCGAACCCATCGTTTTTCATCATCCCGTCATCTCCTCGCATCTCCCCGCATGCCCCTATCCCCCCCTCCCCTATTCCGCAACCGAGCACACATCCACCCTCATCGCACCCGACCGGCACCTCTCCTCCCTTCATCCGATCAAGCACAGTCACCGCCTCGACTCGTCGATTTTGTGTGCTCGCATCCACTCAGCGACTCAGCATTTCAAGCCACCGATGTAGGCGCGCCTCCGTGACTTGGGGGGGAGTCTTCTCCCCTCCCTCCTACCCTCAACCCAAATCCCCAACACACGGCCTTTCATAAAGCACAATAACCAGGAAATAAAAAGAAAACAACATCCCCAAACACCCTCAAGCGCAACCACCCCACTCCAACCATCCACACAAAAACCCCCCACCACGACTCTCAGCGTCGACGAAACCGGCGAGGACACAAGACGAGCCTTACCCACATAGGCCCATACCACCCACTATGATCAGTCCGCAACCGAGACGACAGCAAAGAGCAACGAGCCGATAAGATACGACAAGACCAAAAGGTAAAGCCACGAAGCCATAGCCACCATCCTGCATACATGATATGATCGTAAGTGATCGAGATCATGATCATGATCACCTTGAAGCAATATAAGACATCCAATTATTCAATAGAAACTCAAATGTCAATCTCCGAATCCTCTCATCTTGAAAGTCGTCCCGTCCATGTACACATCACGCATGAGTATTGCACTAATCAACGCTCGGTTCATGATACAAGCCTCTACACCCAAGTCTGAGTATCGAATCTACGTGCTGTGTTTCCAAAACCCAAAAGCTGTGTTCGCAGATATCGGCACCGACTCGGACACCGGCACCGGCACCGATACCGATGTTGATGTCAACACTGGTATGAGCACAGACACTACGCATACACTACCATCTCTCACCCAACTAAACCGCATAAGCGCCTCTGTTCCACAGCGGAATCTGGTTCGCATAGGCTACGTCGCCAAGAGGCGGTTGTTGGACCTAAAATGTGCAATGCAAGTATGAGCAAATAGTAAGCAAGCAAGAGTGAGTGAGTGAGTGAGAATGACAACGCCCATCCATCAGCATCCAACACCCCTCGATCACACAAAACAAAATAAGAAAAACCACGCACATTGGGATTATAACCCTGAACGACCTGTCCAAACTCTTGCCGCTCAGCCATCTGATCCATGCCCTGCCCCACGAACGGGTACGGCGGCGCCTGTGCCTGGGGTTGTGCGGCGTAGGTGTAGAGCGGGGGGAGCTGTGGGGGTCCTTGGTCTTGCGAGGGAGGAGGCGGAGGGAAGGAGGAGGAGGAGACGGGGAGGAGGAGGGGTCTGAGTGTGGGGGTGCGGGTACGGCGGCGGATGGCGGTGAGGAGGGTGAGTATGAGGAAGATGACAACGGAGACTGCGTGGGTAGTGGCACGGATAAGAAATTGGTACGGGTGCGAAGAGGGAAGGAACGTACCGATTCCAACTATACAAGCGATAGCAAGACCGACGTTTGTGTTCAGCCAATGGCACATGTCGGTGCCGAAGCTTGAGGATGGTCAGACCGAGCGAAAAAGGGGATGATCATGAAGGAGAGACGTACAAGTGAGTGTGACAAGTCAAATCACGAGTAGCCAAAGCAGAATGCACTGCAAATATCCTGAGCACATACACCCATGCCAACACCCCTCGCACTCACTGATATCGGATATTAGCTCGAGTGTTGTAATCAGATTATCTCGTGAAGTCAAGGGCGGTCGTCAATAATACGCACAGCGTCAGAAATAAAGGATATATGATAAATAATAAAAAAGAGAGGAAAAGAGAGGTAGGAAGGTGAAGGTGAATACCGCACAGCAGCACTGAGCATCGATCAGAGAACGCGCACTTCCTATAGCCTAGCACGCTATTGTGTTCTGTTTGGTTGTGCAGGGACGGAGACACGTGGATATCAAATGACATCATGGATGGGTCTCTTAAACGAGATGTGAGATTGAGACGGTTGTCATCCACCAACCTCCGCTTCTTCTTCTTATCTTCCATGTTTCTCCGTCCTTTTATATACCTCGCTCTTTTCCCACCTCTCCTTGAAATGCACCTCCTCCCAGCCAATCTCCACCGCCGTCACTCCCCGTCTCGCTCCCCAGCTCCCTCTCGTACCGGCATCAACAACACATTCCCCCGCTCACACCCAAGCACAGCCATCTCCACCCTCACCGCAGGTGCCATCTCCTCAGCATCGCTACCACACCACAACACCAGCAGCGTCCACACCCACGCCAACGGCAGCAGCACCAGCGGCACGAAAATCACGCATAGCGGGGGCACAGTCCTCCAGCGCCTCGCCTCCCTCTTCCACCCCCGCAAAAAGCGCGCTCCGTCCCCCCTCCCTCCCAGCTCCCGCTCCCACTCCCCCGCCTCCACCGCCTCCTCCGATATCCGCAGACCAAGCGGGCTAGGACACAGAGCATCCTCTCTCGAGTCGACCCTCTCTTTCACTCCCCACGAACACGGACACGGATGCGAAGGACAAGGGCAGGGTGGACGTGGAGGTGGACGCGCATGTGAGCTTGGGAAGGGAGCTGTGTCCTAGGGAGGTCGGGAAACGTACCCAATAATATAAATCACCCCGTTTCATCATCCCATCTCAGCCGAACCAAGCGGCCCCGCTCCGACTTGAAGCACACTTGCTGTCACGATCGTACCCATCTGACTCAGCTTTCTTATCTAATCGAGAGATAGAGACTCTTGTTTCACCTTATCTAATCTCTCTCTGATCTAATCTTATCAAGTATCACATGATCTATTAGTAATACACATTACCAATCAGCCTCACTACATACACATGTTAGTTACCAATACGCTACGTCATACCACCCCGTAGCCTCATGTTCTTTCCTATATAACTAGCACGATATCCATGTACATACCCCAGTTGTAGATTTACTCTTTTATACTTGCTTGTCTGCACTTGTTGAGATTTAAGTCCTACGCTGCTCGGGTCACCGGCATACAGCTAGGGTCTTTACACAATCTACAACTTGAAACGACACCTGTTGATGAGCAAAATCATAGCTATCCTTATCATCACCCTATTCCCCCTCATTGCACTCATACTCTTTGGTATTGCCAAAATCTACGTTCACCTCACAAAACTATCATCACTACACCTATCACCCGACCCGACACCATCATATCATTTTTTCCTGCCAACGTCTCACCCACAGAGTCGTTTGTTAACATCCCCCTCACTCCCCCTTCCAACCCAGTAGCTAGAACCCTTGACGGCGTGGAGCCCGATAGGTATTACTTAGTTTAAAGTAGCTTCCGTACGCTTCTGACCAGGCCGCTCATTTGAGTCCGCCAGTCGGAAAAGACCTGCACGCGGTTACTCGCTGGGTACCTCTGAGACAACCGTTCGGACCTCAGATACTATACAATTAGAACACCGATATCTCAGATTAGATTAGTTACGTATATAGTCAGTGCGGGACAGAAGAGGAACCGCTTGACTCAAAAGAGAAACGATAGTCTGGTTGAACTTATTCGAGAAAGTGTTGATCCGATTTATCATCGGGGAACTCTCGTATATGCAACCTGGTGATTTCGAAGAGTGGTTAGCAGAGCAACGCTTCCATTCCGAGAACAGAATAGCCTGGGAAATCTACTTTACATTCCCAGAGATAGAACCGATTAGAACCCGTTACCACACCCCTTACCCAGAACATGACGACGGCCGCATTCGGAGAGTGGCGAGGTCCGCGCGAAGAGCGGGACACACCAGAAATGGGGATGGGAGAATTGTCGGACGCGCTCCCGCCGCTAGAACCCCAACCCCCGACATCGCAGGAAGCTGGACTGGAACAGTATGTTCAGACCAGGATAGAACAGGAGCAGAGGAGGCTCCACGATTTATACGAAACGCAGCTGAGAGAGGCCAAAGAAGAAGTAGACGAATTGCTAGCCAAGCTGAGGTTAGCTACATCGAGTTCTTCTACGTCCGCTCAAGACGCATCCGCACCGCTGCCGCCCGCTACGCAGCCGAAACGCGTAGACAGAACCAGAACGGCTCTCCAGAAGCCTGAGAACTTTGATGGAGACCGAAAAAAGTATAAGGCTTTCCGCGAAGCCTTGATGCTTAATTTTGAAGATGACGAAGAGTATTTCGCGGATGAAAGAAGAAAGATCGCTTATGTGCTTTCTTTCATGACAGGAGGAGCAGCGGCAGCATTTAGAACAGAGTGGATGGAAACGAAGATGGAGAAAAGGATGCGAGGAGAAAGCATCAAAATCACTTACGAAAATTTTGAGTGGTTCGCTACAAAAATGGAGACTCGATTCAAAAATGTTCACGAGCAACTCGCCGCACGCAACGACATTATGATCTTGCGACAAGGAAAGAACACGGCCGAGAAACACTTTGAACATTTTGAAGAACTGAGAAGGGAGGCTAGTTACCTCCAAGCAGCCAATGAGGATTTCCTCATTTCACTCTTACGTAGGAATATGAATGAACCCCTGGTCAATCAGGTAATATACGGCGGCCGAGAGCCGACCAACTACGAAGAGTGGAAGAAGGAACTGATCCGCATAGACTACTTGTGGCGTCATAGAGAGGCGGAGAAAGAGAGCTTCAGGAGTACGGAGAGAAAGAAGCAAGACGGAGGAGGAAAGACGACCGAACCAAAGGTCGAGAGAAAGAAGGATGCAACCGGGTACCTATATACCCAATCCGGTGACCCCATGAAGGTCGACAAAGCAGAGTACCGACAGAAGGGACTTTGCTACCGGTGCGGTGAAAAGGGACATCGGTCCTTCGAATGCAAGAAAGAGGCACAAGCAAAGCCTCAGTTTAACGTGAGAGAATTCCTGCAGAAGATGACTGCAGAAAAAAGAGCAAAAGTCCTCCAGGGTTTTTGAAGAGGCCAGCGGTAACACATCAACCGGCTGCGCCTAAGGACAAAAGTTAAATCCTATATTTAACCTATTAATTTTTAGATTAATCATACTTTATCTCGTTTAATTTTATTGAAGATATACTAGCTAATAAAGATAAAGATCCTACTAACATTGCTGTATATGTAAAATAGTTTCTCCTCTCTTTCGATCGAAGATTCTTGTCTGCCGTCCACCACGAGTTGTATTAGTACAGATCATGAAAATGATATTGCATTGGCCAAAGACGCAGCAGATCTGAGATTAAAAGAGAAAGAAACAAAAAGAGATGTGAACCTGAACAGGGAACGGGTTAGAAAGATCCCTAAAACTTCAGAAACAACAGAACCACAGAAAGCAGTGACTCAATTGGGAAGCACTGATGTAACTGATAGTTCGACCAGTTCTGAAAAGATCACGGCGCGCTCGAAAGAGAAAAGCGCAGTAAAAGAATTTGTGAAGGAAGTGACTCAATCGGGTAGCACTTCATTGGAAACAACAGAACCACAGAAAGCAGTGACTCAATTGGGAAGCACTGATGTAACTGATGGTTCGACCAGTTCCAAAGAGGTCAGGAACACCTCTAATAAAAACCTAGACCACAAAGAGAGACAAAGACTGACAGCGGCATGGACGCCACTTTGGGTTGCAGAAAGATTACGAGACCAAAAGGAAGAAAGATCCATTGGTATTCTCAATATCTGGACGCACCAAAAAAGAAGTAGAGAAGTCACAATAGAGACAATACGAGAGCTGAATGCATTAACACTGCACGAAGCAGAACTTGCTCTATTAGAGTTACACACCCCGAAAAAGTACATTAGGGGAACGCAAGGAAACCAGATGAACATTTCTTGCAGACTAACAACTCTTGACACGAATCGATCAACGACGATCGAAGCTCTCCTAGATAGTGGATGTACGGGGAGCTGTATAGACTCTACGTTCGTAAAAGAACAAAAATATGAAACAAAGAAGATACCGAGACCAATCCCAGTATACAACGCTGATGGCACGCTTAACAAAGACGGTGCTATCAAAGAATTTATAGAACTGCGGATGAGCATAGGAGACCACGAAGAAAACATTCACTTCGCTGTAACAAGCTTAGGGAGTGGACGCATGTTCCTCGGACATGAGTGGTTAACGAAGCACAATCCCACTATAGACTGGAAAAAGTCGGAGTTGAACTTTGATAGATGCCCGAAAGAATGTAAACGACAGGTTGACTTCCTTGATCCGGAAGAAGACCCTGACACATACTTTTCGGAAGTAGATCGCTCAGATGGGGATCAGCTGATCCAAGTGAATCTAATGAACTATGAAGATACTTCTATTGACGATCATTACTACCACATTAGGGCACAAGGCACAACAGCTCAGAAGCTAGCCGAAGCCGCTGGTAAAGATCAGAAAGAAGGAGGATTCGAAAAGATAGTTCCCAAATATCTCCACGATTACAAAGACGTATTCGATAAGGAGTCATTCGATGCACTGCCAGAGAGACGCCAATGGGATCATGCCATAGAACTCATCCCAGGCGACCACACTCTGGACTGCAAATGTTATCCATTAGCTTTAGGAGAACAAGAACAATTAGATGCGTTCATAAACGAAAACCTCGAATCAGGAAGAATCAGACCTTCCAAATCACAATTCGCATCACCGTTCTTCTTCATCAAAAAGAAAGATGGAAAACTGAGACCTGTCCAAGACTACCGGAAATTGAATGATATCACCATCAAGAATAGATACCCGCTACCCCTGATAAATGAACTTGTAGACAAGCTCAGGGGCGCGAAATACTTTACGAAGTTAGATATCAGATGGGGATACAACAATATCCGTATTAAGGATGGAGATGAACACAAAGCAGCCTTCAGAACGAATAGGGGGCTCTTTGAACCATTAGTGATGTTCTTTGGACTCACGAATTCACCAGCCACATTTCAAACGATGATGAATGCGCTGTTTAAAGATTTGATTGATGATGGAAAGGTAGTAATATACCTCGACGACATCATGATTTTCACAAGAACGATTGAAGAACACCGCGCAATGACGCGCAGAGTGTTAGACATCTTAAGGAAGAATAACCTTTACTTGAAACCCGAAAAATGCGATTTCGAAGAGACCTCGACAGAGTACTTAGGTCTCATCATTTCAGAAAATGAAATCCGCATGGATCCAGTTAAAGTAAAAGGAATTATGGAATGGCCAGAATGCAAATCCAAAAAGGAAGTACAAGCATTCTTGGGTTTCGTAAACTTCTATAGAAGATTCATCGAAGGCTTTGGGTTGATCGCCAAGCCGTTAACAAAATTGACCGGGAAAGTAGAGTTCGTGTGGGAACAGGAACAGATCGACGCCTTTAACGGATTAAAAACCCGTGTCGGATCGACTCCTGTACTCGCCTTACCTACCGATGACGGACAATTTAAAATAGAAGCTGATAGCAGTGATTACGCGATGGGAGCAGTTCTATCACAGATGCAAGATGGGAAATGGAAACCTATTGCATATCTCTCAAAAGCGCTAAACCCCACAGAGCGCAACTATGAGATCTATGATAAAGAACTTCTGGCCATAATGACTGCGTTAGACGAGTGGAGACATTATCTTGTTGATGCAAAAGAGGTGTTTGAGATCTGGACAGACCACCAGAATCTCCTATATTACAAACAACCTCAGAAGCTCAACAGACGACAAGCTAGATGGGTTATGGAATTGAGCAACTACCACTTCACGCTCCACCACATTCCAGGAACAAAACACATCAAAGCTGACCTTCTCTCGAGACGAGCAGATCATGAAAGGGGGGTGGATGACAATGAAGACGTAATCGTTCTAAAAGCAGAACATTTCCGTATGATGATTTCACACACTGAAAGACAACGCATGGCAGAGCAATCAGCCGATGCAGTGGAATTGTACAAATGGATTTGTAAAAGAATGATGAACGTAGATGAAATAGCGCGGAAGATGATAGAGAAAGGAGAAGATAGAGAGAAAGGAATTTGGATGGAGGATGAGATGTTGATCTTCAAAGGAAGGATCTATATTACCAAAGACGGGAAATTACGAGAACATATCATTAAAGAAAACCATGATTCCACGGTAGCAGGACACCCCGGACAGTATAAAACCAAAGAACTGGTAACTAGATGGTATTGGTGGCCGTACATGGACAGAGATATCCGGAAGTATGTAGAAGGCTGTGAAACGTGTCAACGCACTAAGATTAACCATCAAAAGAAAGTGGCACCGTTACACCCAAATGAAATCCCAACTAGACCATGGGAAATCATTACCACAGACCTAATCGGACCATTGCCGGAATCTCTCGGTTATAATATGATACTCGTAGTGGTAGATCGATTCTCGAAGATGATAAAAGTCATGCCGACTTATGACAAAGTGACGTCAGAAGGAGTAGCCAGATTATTTAGGGACAATGTCTTTAGAAATCACGGCATACCAGAGAAGATCATCTCAGATAGGGGACCGCAATACGTCTCCAATTTCATGAAAGATCTCTACAAACTCCTTGGGATAAAAGGAAATCCCTCGACCGCTTATCACCCACAGACAGACGGACAAACGGAACAAATTAACCAAGAGATAGAACAGTATCTCAGAATATTCGTAAACCATAAACAAACGGATTGGGCAGAATGGCTACCATTAGCGGAATTTTCGTACAACAACAAATCACACTCCGCAACTGGTTATAGCCCCTTCTTCCTAAATTCCGGACAACATCCGAAAGTCGCGAAGGGAATTAGAAGTACGGTGAAGACGGAAAGTGCGGAAGAGTTTGTAAAAAGGATGGAAGAGACAAGGAAAGAAGCAGAAAAATCGCTGATAAAAGCAGCAGAAAACATGAAAAAACAGTACGATAAAGGGAAAAGAGAGGCTATCGTTTACAAAGAAGGCGACAAGGTATATGTTGAAGCAGAACATATTACTACCGATAGACCTGCGAAGAAGCTCGACGACAAAAGACACGGACCCTTTTCCATTGAAAAGAAAATAGGCGAAGGAGCCTATAAGCTGAAACTTCCTGGACGATGGAAGAACATACATCCGGTTTTTAACGAGAAACTGCTAACACCATTCAGAGAACCGGAATTCGAAACACAGAAAAAACTAAAAACCGCACCACCGGTGATAGTGGACGGAATCAAAGAATACGAGGTAGAAGAGGTTCTAGACTCACGATTGAAACGTGGGAAACTAGAATATTTAGTACATTGGAAAGACTTTCCTAAAGAGGATCGCACATGGGAAACCGAGTCAAACCTGAAACATTCATCGAAACTCGTAAAACAGTTTCATAACAAAAACCCTAGTGCACCTCGAAGGATAGAATTTACTCTAAACTATCAACCCTTCGAAAACTTTACTGTTCCGACTAGAATTCGAAAATCATTGTACAATTGGGAAACGGGCAGACTAGACTCTCACTTTCGGGACGAAAGTCCTAAGGAGGGGGTAATGTCACGATCGTACCCATCTGACTCAGCTTTCTTATCTAATCGAGAGATAGAGACTCTTGTTTCACCTTATCTAATCTCTCTCTGATCTAATCTTATCAAGTATCACGTGATCTATTAGTAATACACATTACCAATCAGCCTCACTACATACACATGTTAGTTACCAATACGCTACGTCATACCACCCTGTAGCCTCATGTTCTTTCCTATATAACTAGCACGATATCCATGTACATACCCCAGTTGTAGATTTACTCTTTTATACTTGCTTGTCTGCACTTGTTGAGATTTAAGTCCTACGCTGCTCGGGTCACCGGCATACAGCTAGGGTCTTTACACTTGCAGCCTGATAGCCTGACCCTCCCTAATACCACCACTCTCTCCCCCTCTACGCAGTGTACTCCCCGGCGCACCTACCCCAGCTCGGAACTTAGATCTCAGACGTCGGAATGCATGCATGACTGTGACGAGAGAGAAGAAAGAGAGAGCAGGTCCAAATCCGAGTCTAGAACCATAACTACATATACCATAACCGTGCCGATGATCGACAATCCAACGTCGCGCCGTTGAATCTTTGAGCTTATTACTTTATACCCTTATTACCATACCCCGTACCTACTCCTATACCACCTCCCTTGCTTCCAGAGCCTCCTTCACTCAAGTCAAATATGCAAACATCATGCATTGCCCAATCTCACTATTTAACCACATATCGAAAGCTACGAATAGCTGTAAGGCAGGAACAGCCTCTATTTGCCACTTGGCATATACTCATACCTTGAGCTCTGAGTCGCTCTAGAGCCTTTTTACTCAACCTCGAGTCAAGGGAGCCAACACATGCTAGGCTGGATAGACATGTACTATCTTGTAGTACGCCTTGCATGTTCGCAACATGCCGTGAAACCATGCTCTTATGACCAAATAGGGACCACAAGAAAATGTGCCTACACTTCAGTCACCCCCAAAACATAAGCATTTAGCTTCAACTATCTGTGTAAATGTATAAAGCTAAGAGCTTGTTTTTCCTGGTATCATCCCAAGTGCTCCAGCAAGGATGGGATCATCCCAGAAGCGGAATAATACCACCCTTCTGGGATTTTCCCATGGTATCAGACCATGTACCATAGTGGGATTATCCCTCAGATGGGATAATCCCAATAACCTGTCACATGTCACATGGTATCAGGGGGATTGGTGCTAATACTAACATGTGAGAATGCTGGGCCAACTAGTTGTAAGGACCGTTTTATTATTTTCTTCTTATCCTCGTTATGTCTTGGCTCTCGAACGCTTTTCCCGTTACACCTCTGGCTCTAGGGCTAGAGGTATCCTTTGCCATTTTACTTCTCATAGCCCTCACAGGCTTTCTTAACCATCGCTACCACTTTATATCACAGATCAGAGACTGGGCATCGCTCCCAGCTAGCCAGCACACTGGGTAGAGACTGGTAGTAGGCATCTCGCCAACCAGCTCCAGGCCCCAGTAAAGCTTGGTAATACTAATAAACGCCTTATCTAGAATCGTACCTCATCATGAGGATACGGTTCCTGACCACGCGTGACAATCTTCTATTATTAGTACAAGTCTCTCACCTGCTGATTAATCAAGTCAGAAAGTCGTACGATAGTTGCTTTCCCCTTTTCTTATTGGTTGATTAATTCCTCAGACCACTTTTCGTATATTCTCTTTTCGGTCTGAGGAACAGACAGTTCTCTATATAAAGCCGTACCTATTCATGTATAGCTCCTTAGCTTTCTATTACTGAATTTACCCGCTTTACTCCTCAACAAGAACCTTTGAAGCTTACCTCTCAAAGTCCTCTACTCGCTATACTTACTAGCGTCTGTCGACCTCAAGCTCATTGGACCCTTACTCCCTGCAAGTGCAGAAGGAGATAGGTTTAGTTCTTGTTATAGTTTATCGTTGCCTCACAAAATAGAAAGCTCACTCTACAATCCGTTCACAGCGTACCATCTCGCTTGAACCCATTATAGCCCTAACTTACCTTTTCCTTCATCCCTCGGACGTGTTGTCATTCACCGTCCTCCTACCCATCCAAAACAATCACTTGCCTTCTAGCTAAGCTAGCTAGTTGTTCTCTCCAACATTCCTACCCACCTCGAAGTAATACTCTTACTTGTTCTAGCTCAAATCCTCACCCTAGCTGTCGTCTTTGATCACTTCTACAATCGTCAAACTGTCGAACATCAGAGAGAGCCTAGTAACGGACGAAGAACGACGTTCACTCGAGGAATTCCACCGCGCCCTCAACAACCGAGACCTCCACATTGCAGTACCTGTCAACGCTGCCACGGACCCCCAGCCTGCCCACAGAGACGCAGAAACTGAGTACTACGAAGACTCATCAGCCACCTCTTCCCCCATCTCTGAACTAGAAGGACTAGTTCTAGCCGTCGACAATTTAGCATTTGAAATCTCCCAACTCCGTCAATACGTCGCGCTTACTCGAGTACGCATCAGCAGCTGCTCAAACCTGCTTTTGGGAATCCGATCAAGCGTCCAGAGAATTGTTCAGGTTCAATTCGATACACCTAGAGCACCTATTGATCAAAGTCTACGAACAGAGAATTCTAGAACCCCCTCGTCGGAACGACAGTGAAGAAAGACGTGCCCTCAGACGACGAGCGGCAGAACATAAAACAGCTCTTCTCATACTATCCGACGGAATCTCCCCACGCATCTATCACCTTCCGAACTACGTTGAAACTCCCCAGCTTGCGTTCTCACCAGAACAAGACGGGAGAGAAATCCACTACCTACTACCCTGTGGAATCATCATCCACCGACGACCCTACTCCGCACCCTACCTAGAATTCCTTACGCCCTATCTCGAACCATCCAAAATTGACGTATACGTTACAGCGTCATTTAATCCTACCCCTCTTGAACTTCTTTTTACAAGAATTGGAATTTACGAAACCGATCTCATCAAGTTCTATCGGGAAATACCATTCTTCTTTGACGTCCCCCTCACTCCCGAACAGAACGACGTCTTCAACCCACAAGATTATCTTAAAACAGGAGTCCACGTATTAGTTGTCACCCCTTTCTGCCGCGACGCAATATGAAGGATAGTAGCCTGCATATCGCAATTTCGCAGACTAGTGTTTAAGATTGGACACGAGATCCTCGAAGGAAGGAATTGGGAAAGAGAACAAAGACAGATCAGAAACGTCTGTCGATTGTTCAGAGAATACCAAAACTACGGGAAAGAAGTTTTTGATTTAGTCATCCGCCACCCCACAGATCGTTTCATCGTTACCGAAATCAACACCGAGTTCTGGGGAGTACTTATTCGAGAAAACAACAGAGTCTACTTGCAGTACAAACCAGGGTACCATCTGACCCACGGAAATTTCTCTTATATTCCTCCCGTCTCCTCGTTGATCCGAGGAAACGTCCTTATTGAAAGAACCCCCTCACCAGACGAAACAACCTCGAACTTGGACAGTAATTCTACCACTAGCTCACAGGTAGAAAGAGACTTGGAAGAAGAAGAGAATATTTTTGGATTTACTTCTAACGATTGGAGTGACGAGTTCGATTACGATTCGAACTAAATAAACCTCATCTCAATCCTTCAAAGTGTTTTCCGAATATCGAAACCCAAGACCGTCCATAGAACCAGAGACCCCACCCAGACAAACCCTACCGCTACCGCCTACACGCCCACCCCCACCTCCAATTCCTCCAAAACCCTCATCCATGTCTAACCCCACGCAGTTACACGGCAAAGTAACACTCGCAGCAGAACCCTTCGAATTCAAAGGAGAGAAAGAACGATTCATAGCATGGCGCCAAGCACTACAGTTGTACTTAACCGCCTACGCATCCTACTTTCCAGACGAGAAGACGAAGCTCATCTACCTCCTGTCCAAAATCAGCGACCAAGGAACGTCGACAGTAAAAGCTTGGAAAGAGAACGTGCTTACCAAAGCTCTCGACGCAACTACCCCCGTATGGCCGACTCTCTCGACCGTCCTAACCGATCTAGCCCAAGTATTCGGGAATCCAAACGAAAGATCACAGGCGGTAAACGAGATCGAGACATACAAACAGGAGAACAAGCATTGCGATGAATTCTTTAGCCATTTCACAACGCTCATGGACAAGGCCGGATATGACGCTACCACTCACTTTGACGTGATCAATCGTATTCTCAAAAAGAATCTTCACTCTCGAATCTGTGATTTCGTCATCATCCAGAGAGACCTACCGAAAACATTTGCTGAGTGGAAGACGCAAGCCTACGCATGGGAGGCACGAAGAGAAGAGTTTCAGCTAGATGAAAGACGAAAGAGAGAAGTCACGCAGCCGTCGCGACCTATCTATAGACAACAGACGTATACGCACCAGCATGTGCAACAGCCGCAGCCACAGCAGATGGCGAGACCCCAGACGAATCAGTATGCAAGAAGGTTCGAGGATCAACCTCAGAGAGGTGTATTCCCCGGACAAGGCGTACCCATGGATACAGACCGACAGAATCGGTTCAGGTTATGTTACGGATGTGGCCAGCCGGGTCATATCGCAAGGAACTGCCCTCTGAAGAAAGTTGCAGCTAGAGAAGCAACCACAACCCAGGAGGAGACGAAGACGAAGGATTTTCTCGAAGGTCAGGAGTAAGCACGGACTCTCTGACCAGTAAGCACGGTTCGGAAAATGTATTTGTAACTGATAAATCAAAACATGTTTCCCAAAACCCACGTGCCGAGAAATACGCTAAGCCACATTCAGCAGAATGGTTGGCTCGACGAATTAAAGACCAGAAAGAAGAAAGAGCCAAAGCATTGGTTCGGAACTGGGCCTCACCCCAGTGTTACCCACACATCACGACGGATACAATCAATTTACTCAAGCAACACGATGAAGAGTATATCGTAGAGCAATTGAATGTGATCAAAGACTTTGCATCCCTCCCCCCATCTCATCAACGCAAACTCTCGCTACAATGTCAATTATCCACTATCGACGATCACCAGACGCATGTCATTCCAGTTTTGATAGATTCAGGATGCACAGATTCTATCATTGACGAAGCCTTTGTTCGGCAACACAACATTTCCACAAAACCACTGCCAACTCGTGTCATTGTCTCAAACGCCGATGGAACCAAGAATCGCACTGGACCTTTAATGGAATATGTGACACTTCGCCTAACTGTGGCAGGTCGCACGGAATTAATGGACTTCCTGGTCACTGGACAAAGAGAGGCCAGAATTTTATTAGGACACGACTGGCTACGACGCACGAATCCCAATATCAACTGGCAAACCAACACCATCACGTACCCTTCTGATGATACGGAGTATCACCCTGAAGACGGAGATAGAGTCATCGCTGTAGACTTACAGAGCAGGATTGACAAAATTTCCGTCGAAAGCAACGTATCTCAGACCAAAAGCCAACAGATTGCGGAAGAATCAGAACGAGCAAAGTCAACACTCACGTTCAGAGACGTTGTTCCCCCATTTTATCATCATTTTGAGCCAGTATTCACAAAAGCGTCATTTGACAAACTACCCCCACGACGAGTCTGGGACCACGCAATTGAACTCCTACCAGAAGCCAAAGGTCTAGACTGTAAAACGTATCCACTCAACCGAGACGAACAAATTCATCTTGACGAATTCTTGAAAGAGAACCTGGAGACAGGGAGGATCAGAGTATCGAAATCCCCTTACGCATCCCCGTTCTTCTTTATCAAGAAAAAAGACGGATCTCTCAGACCGGTACAAGACTATCGGAAACTCAACGCCCTCACGATTAAAAACCGATATACGTTACCTCTCATTTCAGAATTGATAAACCGACTCAAAGGAGCGAGATTCTTCACCAAGCTGGATGTCCGATGGGGATATAATAATGTTCGAATCAAAGAAGGAGATGAGCACAAGGCCGCCTTCAGAACTAACAGAGGACTGTTCGAACCTCTGGTTATGTTCTTCGGACTCACGAACTCCCCAGCCACCTTTCAGACAATGATGGACCGACTTCTCCGAGACCTAATCAACGAAGGATCAGTTATCGTATACCTCGACGACATCATGATATTCACCGACTCGTTAGAAGAACACAGGAAGATCGTATCCAAAGTTCTTCAGATACTCGCAGACAATCAATTATATCTCAAACCAGAGAAATGCGAGTTTGAAAAGAAAGAAGTCGAATATCTGGGAATGATCATCTCCCATGATACGATTCGCATGGACCCGTTAAAAGTACAGGCAGTTGCAGAATGGCCAATACCGCGAACCAAAAAGGAATTACAGTCGTTCCTAGGATTTTCAAACTTTTACAGACGATTCATCAGGGACTATGGAAAGATTGCCAAGCCACTGACGATCCTCACCGGAAAGGTAGATTGGGAGTGGGCTGAAGACCAACAACGAGCGTTCGACGTTCTCAAAAAGACAATCACCACTTCACCCACACTTGCAATCCCTAACGACGAAGATCCATTCAAAGTTGAATGCGACGCCTCCAACTACGCCACAGGAGCGGTGTTATCACAGCAACAAGAAGGGAAATGGAGACCAGTCGCATTCCTATCAAAGTCGATGAACCCTGCAGAGAGAAATTACGCTATCTGGGATAAAGAGATGCTAGCGGTAATGCATGCGTTGGAAGAATGGCGACACCTCCTCATGGGAGCTAAACACCAGTTCACCATATTCACCGACCATCAGAACCTCACCTACTTCAGAGATCCCCAGAAAGTAAACAGACGACAAGCTAGGTGGATGGACACACTAGCGAGATACGATTTCAAGTTAGAGCATGTGAAAGGCTCGGCGAACACGAAAGCGGACCTACTCAGTCGAAGAGTAGACCATCCGAGAGGCGAGAGAGACAATGAAGGACAGGTCCTTCTACCTCAGCTCGCGGAAGCAAACATTTATACTATGGAGGACGTGTTAGAAGAACACTACCTGGACGAGCTGCTAGCTTCGCAGCATAAACTAGATGATTACGTGGTGAAGAAGTTGAAAGAAGATCCAAAGGTTTGGAAGAAACGAGACGGAATCGTATGGATAGGAAATGAGAAAGAAGACGAGTTGACGTTAGGATCCTTCAAAAACAAAATCTACGTACCCCAAGATCCAAAGTTGAGGGCACGTATTATCGAAGAAGAACATGACACGAGCCTCAGCGGACACCCAGGAGAAAGAAGGACGCACGAAGGAGTAAACCGATCATTCTGGTGGCCTAGCCTCAGGAGAGATATCAGGAAATATGTCGCAGGATGCGAGATATGTCAAAGAACAAAGTCGCATCGTCAAAAACCGCATGCTCCCCTCCATCCAAATCCGATCCCTGATCGTCCTTGGCAGATAATCACAACGGATCTCATCGGAGCGTTACCAGAGTCAGACGGATACGACGCTATCCAGGTTTTTGTTGACAGATTCTCGAAAATGGCTCACTTCGTACCCACGCACGTTACTCTTGATTCGTTAGGTTACGCCAAACAACTACGAGATTCGGTTATACGACTACACGGCATCCCGGAAAAAATTATATCTGATAGAGGACCTCAATTCATGTCGAACTTCACCAAGGACTTCTATCAAACCCTTGGGATCGAACCCGGTCTGTCAACAGGTTACCACCCCCAAACTGACGGGCAGTCCGAAAGAATCAATCAAGACCTGGAACATTACCTACGCACGTTCATTAATCACCGACAAGATGACTGGGCTGATTGGCTAGCTATTGCCGAGTTCACGTACAACAATCATCTTCACTCCGCGACCAATCAGACCCCCTTCTTTGTAAATTATGGTTCTCACCCTCGTAAAGGAACCGGTCAGAAGCCTTCAGGGCGCTCGCAAGCTGCCGAAGACTTCGCAAACTCCATGACAAAACTACACGAGCAAACTAGGCAATCATTATTACTCGCTAATCAAAACCTCAAAAAGTACTATGACCGAAAACGCACGGAAGCACGGGAATATCACAAAGGGGATAAGGTGTGGTTAGAAGGAACTCACATCTCCACCAATCGTCCGATGAAAAAGTTAGATGACAAGCGATTTGGCCCGTTTACGGTAAAAGCAGAAGTCGGCCCATCCGCTTATCTCCTTGACGTCCCTAGATCCTGGAAGGCGATCCATCCCGTATTCAACGAAATCCTTCTATCACCATATCACACGCCGGAGTTCCCTAATCAACCTAGCACCTCGAAACCTCCGCCGATCCAAGTTGATGGCGCAGTCGAATACGAAGCCGAAGAAATCATCGCTTCTCGACCCACTAAACTCAAAGGGGCTAAGCTCGATTACTTCGTCCATTGGAAGGGATACCCGATCACGGAAAGGACGTGGGAACCTGATCACCATTTGAAAAATTCCCCTTCACTTATTGCCACCTTCCACCGCAAACACCCTGCCGCCCCACGTGTCATCACCTCTGCCGCCTTACGATTTCGTCCATATGAAAATTTCACTACTACAACCGAAAAACCCCGCCTTTTCGACTGGATCACAAACCGCTTCACGAACTGCGGCGCTAAGATTCTTGGGACAAGAATATAAAAGGGGGGGGTAATGTAAGGACCGTTTTATTATTTTCTTCTTATCCTCGTTATGTCTTGGCTCTCGAACGCTTTTCCCGTTACACCTCTGGCTCTAGGGCTAGAGGTATCCTTTGCCATTTTACTTCTCATAGCCCTCACAGGCTTTCTTAACCATCGCTACCACTTTATATCACAGATCAGAGACTGGGCATCGCTCCCAGCTAGCCAGCACACTGGGTAGAGACTGGTAGTAGGCATCTCGCCAACCAGCTCCAGGCCCCAGTAAAGCTTGGTAATACTAATAAACGCCTTATCTAGAATCGTACCTCATCATGAGGATACGGTTCCTGACCACGCGTGACAATCTTCTATTATTAGTACAAGTCTCTCACCTGCTGATTAATCAAGTCAGAAAGTCGTACGATAGTTGCTTTCCCCTTTTCTTATTGGTTGATTAATTCCTCAGACCACTTTTCGTATATTCTCTTTTCGGTCTGAGGAACAGACAGTTCTCTATATAAAGCCGTACCTATTCATGTATAGCTCCTTAGCTTTCTATTACTGAATTTACCCGCTTTACTCCTCAACAAGAACCTTTGAAGCTTACCTCTCAAAGTCCTCTACTCGCTATACTTACTAGCGTCTGTCGACCTCAAGCTCATTGGACCCTTACTCCCTGCAAGTGCAGAAGGAGATAGGTTTAGTTCTTGTTATAGTTTATCGTTGCCTCACACTAGTGAAGATATTTCCAGTCTTTTCCACCTGAATAATGGTACTTTAGCCCAATATAATCAAGACTATTTTGAAATATATGAGTTACAAGTTCCTCATTGTAGCTTACTGCAAATTTGGGGAGAAGCATTCCCTTTTTTTTAAATGTGGAACATTATCAATTTCTAGATATAATCAATTGCAGGAACCATACACTAGAAAGATGCTGTTGTCCTTGCTGATAGATGTGATATGTGAGTTCTGCTTTTTTGCAAGGTTTATTATACCCTTAACTGAAGTAAAAACTAGGAAACACAACACAAATGCTGTGACAACAAAGTAATCTGCAGAAGGACATCGAATATTAGATTTACACTAGATCTGGCATATTCTGTGAGGAAAATCCTGACCTTGTAGAAAGTAAAACATAGTAAAAAGAAACATAAAGTCATGTTCTTGCAAAAACATGAATTTACCACTTTTGTGGCACTACCAAGGTATTTGATACCTTATATTGTACATTCTCTGAGAGTGGTTCCTGGGGGCTGCTGGCTGAAGGTCTATGGGGAGAGGGGGATGCTTGCTATGTACAGTATAATACACAAGATCTCCATTTTGATACTCCTACACTAGATGACTTGAGTGTGAGGATTAATTAGGCACTGCTTAGGTATTTAATACCTTGAGTTGTGCCATTTCTGGGAGCTACCAGCTGAAGGTCTAAGGGGTGACTGGTGCCTATATGCTGACTGTGTATAGTACAGTATCTAAGTCCACAAAGAATCTGAGTGCTGTAAAGGTATTCTTTTTTTAGATTCTTGAGAAATTGAAATGAATCCGGAAAATATTTTTTCATGCCAAGTAAGGTTTCTGCCAACATTCTCTGTCTCTCATATGATAGTGATGCTGTCTCACACCACTCTTTTTGGATTATCATTTTTATGGCAATATGTAGAACTCAGGTAATTTCCTTCAAAACTGATTCTGACCATTGACATTGCCCAACTTTTGATTTTTTTTACTGAGGATCATCCCACACTGATCTGGACAAATCCCTGAAATAGGGTGTGATCATCCCAGTTAAATCTGTACATGTCCCCACGTAACATGGGGTTACCCACTTCTCACATGGACAAATACCAGAAGGGGGTGGGATCATCCCAGTTCAATATGGACAAATACCATAAAGGGATGGGATGATCCCAGCTCAATGTGGACAAATACCACAAGAGGATGGGATAATCCCAAGCCAATCTGGGATGATCCCAAACCAATCTGGGAAAATCCCAGTTAAGCATGGACAAATACCAAATGAGATGGGATGATCCCAAACCAATATGGGAAAATCCCAGCAAGAGATGGGATGATCCCAGTTAAGCATGGACAAATACCAAAATAGGATGGGATGATCCCAATTGAATCTGGGAAAATCCCAGCTTAACATGGACAAATACCAAAGAGGATGGGATGATCCCAATCCACTCTGGGAAAATCCCAGCCAGAGATGGGATGATACCAGTTTAACATGGGCAAATACCAAAATAGGATGGGATGATCCCAGCTTAACATGGACAAATACCAAAGAGGATGGGATGATCCCAATCCACTCTGGGAAAATCCCAGCCAGAGATGGGATGATCCCAGCTCAACATGGACAGATACCAAAAGAGGATGGGATGATCCCAATCTACTCTGGGAAAATCCCAGCCAGAGATGGGATGATCCCAGCTCAACATGGACAAATACCAAAAGAGGATGGGATGATCCCAAATCAATCTGGGAAAATCTCAGTTCAACATGGACAAATACCAAGGGGGGATAGGGTCATCTCAAACCAATCTGGGAAAATCCCAGCAAAAAAGGGGATGATCCCAGTTAAATGTGGACAAATACCAAATGGGATGGGATCATCACAATTTGATATGGACCAATGCCTGAAGGGTAAAGCATCATCCCAAACCAGCCAAGGAAAGTCTTGGAAAGAGATGGGATCATTCCAGTTCAATCTGATCTAGAAAAATCTCCAAATTACATAGGATCATCTCACTACATCACAGACAAATCCAAGCAGGGGACAAGATCACCCTGAGTCAGAATAGGACAAGGAGATCCCACAACAGGAACAGAATTATCGAATAGCATGCTTAGGCTGCTGGTGACTCAGCATGACAGGGGAAAATACTCCTGAAATGCACTAAGGTTATTCTGTAACATATAATCATAGGTAAGTTCCCAGCAGCTTAAAATATTATTGTCCTTTTCCAGCAGTTTCCATTTTTTACATGTTGCAGTATTTTGTTTGTAAACCAACTATTATGTTATGGTAGGACCTGGATGAACCTAAGGTTGAACTGGGACAGTGATTCAGAGTAGCCCTCATGTAGGTTCATCCCAAGTCACATGAAATTGCATAAGCATGCAGAGCACACCTTTCAGCCATTTTTGTTTTCACAAAAATTTATAATCAATTGTATGCGTGGGGACATATAGTGGATAAAATGGGTGTTGGCTTGTGGATGCTGGGCTGCCACAAAGAGCCAGCAATTTGTCTCATGCAAGACATGTTCTGCCTTTGACAATGATGCAGCAGAGGGAAGGATAATGAATATGTAGTACTTACTCGGACTGGTATCTTTGTGCATTTTTCAGTTCAGGCACTTGGATAAAGCTGCACAATTCAAAAAAATATCATATCTTTTGGATCAGCACATTAAATGGATTTGTGACATATCTTTGCCTGGTTGCAAGAGTGTTACATTATTTAAAGTTGGATGAGCCTGAATGAGAGGTATTGTAATCCTGCAGATGTATATGCTTGGTATTGTCAAACATCTTGTATTCCTTTGACTATAAGCCATTTTAAGTAACATTGATAGAAATCCAGGGTAGATAAATCTACTTTGTGATATGCAGTAAATTATATGATAAGTAGGAATGACAAAGTTATATAGTCAGTTAAGGAAAAGAGATATGGTTGAATTATCTCCTAATCAACTGAATTAAATCAGGTTAATTTGTAAATGGTTATATGTCACAATTAGTTACACTAACCTTTGGTCAAAGTCTCCTCCATCAATCTATAGTATATGATATTACACTAGAAGCTGGACAAATTAAGGTTCAATTGAGAGTAAACACCATTTGAAATTTGTATATATGTTATAAATGATGAAAGCAGGTAGTATTGTATTCTGCTTCATGGCTATTAGTACTATTGATAATGTATTGATGTTGGCTACATTTATGCAGGAACTATTTTTGCAGTAAAGCCCCCCTGACACCATGTGACATGTGGCAAATGTCTGGGATTATCCCATCTAATGGGATTATCCCACCATAACAAATGGTCTGATACCATGGGAAAATCCCAGAAGGGTGGTATTATCCCACTTCTGGGATGATCCTATCCTTGCTGGAGCACTTGGGATGATACCAGGAAAAACAAGCTCTTAGCTTTATACATTTACACAGATAGTTGAAGCTAAATGCTTATGTTTTGGGGGTGACTGAAGTGTGTGCCTAAATGAAGTTGCCTACCTTGATAGTTTACAAGCACTATATTGGCAAAGAGCAATAGCCAATACTCTGCTGGGAAGGGGTAGATCTGCAGATAGCAGGTGGGGGACCCCCAGTTACATTTGTTTTTACTTTACAAAGAGAACAAGTCTGCATGTCATCATCTGATGACCCAAATGCTGCCCTCCTGCAGCAAATGCGGAGGCAAATAGTTGCGCTGACCATGCAACTCACAGAGCTTCAGGCACACCCCCCTGAAACCATGGAGCAGAAATAGTGTACAACACAAAGGCTGAGATCATTGCCAACCCCAGTATTTTGACGTAGGCTGAGCAAAATTTGCTGAATGGTGGATTAAGCTCCAGATTTGGGTGAAGGCCAATTATGTGGCCTTTGAAAATGACTTTGAGCTCTGAACTGCCGTACTGTCAAGGCTCTAAGGAGCTATGGTGGGTCAATACACCCAAGTTAGACTTCAGGAGTGCTACTCCACGAACATGTGGCCCTCCTGGGATGACTTCAAAGATAAGATTGAAAAATATTTTAAACCCCAAGCTGAGCATGACTAGGTATAACGTCTTCACTTATGCCGAACTAACGGAGTGAAGGCGTCGAATCTCAGCAGGTAGTTGAATTTGTTTATAGAGAGGAAATCAAAAGCTAAGGTATGTACAATGAAGATTGACCACTTATATATGTAATGAGGCATGTCAGCCTTGAGGCGCTGACTGAGAAACATGAGGATAACACATGTGTGATGAGTAATCAGGTGACCTAATGTCACGTAATGAGATAAGATAAATACTACATGCTGATTAGATATAGTATGATAAGTGTCTCTACATCAGATAAGGATTCAGGAGATTGAGATTGTTCTTTCCCGTAGCCTTTCCAATGAACCAGATATTCTAACTTGCCACGTTTCAATCGTGAGTCAAGTATTTGTTCAACTTCATATTCTCTTTGTCCATCTACTTCTGCAGGTGGTGGTGGCTTTGGTTTCCTTTGTCCCGGATATGTTGGTTCTTTGTAGGGGTGTAGAAGCTTTTCGTTAAAGACTGGGTAGATATTTTTCCATTTTCCAGGCAGTTTGAGTTTATAGGCTGCTGGTCCAGTCTTTTTCTCGACTACGAAGGGTCCGTGTCATTTGTCGTCGAGCTTCTTTGACAGTCGATCAGTGTTGATATGCTCTGCTTCGATGTAAACCTTATTTCCGGGTTGGTATTCCACACTGTCTTTTTTGTTTTTATCGTATGATTTTTTCATAATCTCGGCTGCCTTTGCCAGAGATTTCTCCGCATTCTCTCGCACCTCCTTCATCCTTTCTACGAACTCTTCCGCACTCTCATTCTTCACCATCTTTTTGACTCCTTCAGCTACTTTTGGATGTTGTCTGTAGTTTCCATAAAAAGGGCTATGACCAGTAGCCGATGTCATGCACCAAAGTTGATTGGTAGCATGGACAGGTGTCAATAATGAAGCGAATATTCAAAAAGACTCGCCTTTGCGCCACACAGGCACAGTGCCACGTGGAATAGTAATTAATATTGCCCTTTTTGAACTTGTGGCTGATCAGCACCACCTCTATTAGGCAATCCAGTCACGCTCACCTTTGCTTTTCCATCCGGTACTTTCCGCATTTCGGCATTTCGGCAAATTTTCGCGTCGCCACTGGCTACACATTGCATTGCGCCCTCGCTTTTGTTGTTTCCCTTACTCCCCTTCCTTTGCCTAGCCCCACCATGGGCCCCTTCTTCTCCTTTTTATTCTCACCTGACGGTCGTTTCTGGATCCCCATTCTAATCCACTTTTTCGTCACCTCCACCCTCCTCCTCCTCATCTTATTTGCACCCCCACCATTTCTGATGTCACCACTTCCTATCCGCTTCCGTTGCCGATCCATTGACTACCACATGCCACTGCTGATATCAGCAAAGCCCCGGCGGCCGGTCCAAATAGGGCAACAGGTCCATCTTCATGACGTCGATCTGCCATCATATACTATCAAAACATCGGTCGCTCGTCTTGCCTGGTTGGAGCGTGGGTGGGTAGTTTTTGAGCTGGAGAAGGTTCATCCCCTTGCGTCACCCATGTTCATCGCTGTCCCATTCACTTGGGTACACTTATCTTTTGTCCATTGTCTTCGCTACAGCTACACCTATCACACGCTGCCTGGGACTCACTTGTTCCAAGTTGGAACTACTCCTCTCCCTCCCTCGTTTGATCAGGTGGTCCAACACAACCAGTCCATTGGTAAGGCCATGGAACTGTCGGATTTGGACTAGGTGGTGGACCGGTGGCTCCAGTTTCTTTTTCTTCAGCAGAACATTCATTTACAGTGCGATTATTTTTGATTTTTGAATCATTTTTATGGACACATATTTTTTTAGAATGCCTGACTGACAATAAAGGAACTGTGTTGATACTGATAGTGTTTTGCCTTGCCCTTTTTTTACTGCATCTTCCCATGACATCATGATTTTCCTGCTCTCTTTTTGCTATTGGACTTTACTCTATGGCTGTACAAACCTGTGACATTACTCACAGCATTTATTGTTCTATCCCTTTCTTTTCCTTTTTTTGACAATCTTATCCTGTACTACCTACGCAGGATTTGTCAGCGTACATTCCTTCCTTCATATTCTTTCTCATTCTTTTTGCACAGCTATACTGTGCATAGCCTACTTTTCTTTTACTATATAAACCCCTGTATTTTACCTTGTAAAAAGAACAAGAACTCCAATCCAGACTTCTTCTCTACTCTCAAGTTCACTACTCTGCTACTTGTGATCCAGTGTGGTCACAACACTTCCCACTTCTACCACTGTCAACTGCTGTCATTGTCACTTCCCACTTTTGAAGTCATTGTCATCCCTTTCGATTAGAGTCCTTCTGAGCACTACAGTTTGTGTGTCAGGAGCCTGCTATCACTGGGAACCTCGTCATATTGTCGTTCTCAAACCTACCTTGTGCTACGATTAGCAAGGTAGTGCTTATCTATACTCGTCACTAAGCACCTATCTTCTATAAATTCAACTATCCCTCCTCCTCAAAACCCACACCCATACATCTCTGGGTTTTACTTTGAAGGATCCTTATACATACCACCCCATGAACAACCAGAGCACCCACTGTTCTAGGAGGCAAAGCCCATAAACAAGTTCCGTGGAATCTGGGAGGATTGTGTGTTAGTTTGTTTTTGTGTGTGGTTTTCTAACAACAGTTCTCAACATCGACACCGAATGTTCTTTGTTATTATAGGAAAACTCCGCTAACGGTAACCATTCTGCCCAATCATCTTGTTTATGATTTACAAAAATTCTGAGGTATTGTTTATTAAGAACAAAGCTTGAAGGAAGTGTCTAGCCACTTGCTGAGAGCAATCAGGGACTGGAACTAGAGTCCAATGTGAGTAACTAGAGAATAGGAAGCATTGGACTCTGCAATACTGTCCGAAGTTTTGTAAACAAAGGTAAACAAAGCAGCCACAAAGGCGAAATAATAGAGAACACAATCAATAGTGAATGATAGAAGAATAGATAGAGAAAGGAATGAAAATATATAGGTAGCACAAAGGTGCAGAATCACCAAAACTAACATTGTTCAACCTCTTGATTGATTCTCTCCGTTTGTCCATCTGTTTGAGGTTGATATGCAGTGGATGGATTTCCTTTTATTCTGAGTAATGTATAGAGATCTTTCATGAAGATTGAGACAAATTGGACTCCCCAATCCGATATGACTTTATCAGGTAGTCCGTGATGTCTGAAGACGTTGTCTCGGAATAATCTCGCTACTCCTTCGGAATTTAGTTCAGCATGAGTTGGTAATAATTTAATCATTTTGGAAAATTGATCAACAATTACCATTATCATATTGTGGCCCTTGGATTCAGGTAACAGTCCGATGAGATCTGTTGAAATGATTTGCCAGGGGTGGCTTGGGATCTCATTTGGGTGTAGTGGTGCTGCCTTTTTCTGATGGTCTATTTTGGTTCTTTGGCAGGTTTTGCATCCCATTACATATTCTTGGATGTCTTTATCCATATAAGGCCACCAGTACGTTCTGGTAATCAACTCCTTCATCTTGTACCGGCCTGGGTGACCAGCAATGATAGAATCATGATTTTCTCTGATGATCTTTTCTCAAAGTTTCCGGTCTTTCGGAACATACATTCATCCTTTGAAATATATTAACCCCTCCTCTGTCCACCAACCGTCTTCTTGATCTCGTACCTTTCCTTCCATCTTTTTTACCACTTCATCTACGTTGTTCATTCTCTTACTGATCCATTTATATGTCTCTATTGTCTCTTTTTGTGATCCTTCCATTTCTTGCCTTTATTTCCCCGTTAGAGACATATTAATTCTAAATAGATCATTTTTGAGAACTACAACATTTTCATTATCATTCTCTCCCTTATCGTTGTCTGGTCGTCTGGACAGTAAGTCCGCTTTGATGTGGGTAGCTCCTGGTTTATGGTGAAGCATGAAATGGTAGTTAGCTGGTTCGCTGACCCATCTAGCTTGTCTTCTGTTTAGCTTCTGAGGTTGTTTAAAGTACGTGAGGTTTTGGTGATCTGTCCAAATCTCAAATTCCTTTGCAGCATCCATTAAATAATGACGCCATTCCTCTAGAGCTGTCATGATTGCTAATAGTTCCTTATCATAAATCTCATAGTTTCTTTCTGTCTCGTTTAGAGATTTTGACAAGTAGGCTATTGGTTTCCAGACTCCTTCTTGCTCTTGGGAGAGCACCGCTCCTAAAGCATAATCACTGCTATCCACTTCGACTCGGTATTGACCATCATTGGTCGGTAGAACTAATACTGGGGTTGAGCTAATTCTTTTCTTTATCTCTTTAAATGCTTCTTTTTGCTTGTTTCCCCATTTGAACTCTTCTTTACCGGTAAGTTGGGTAAGTGGTTTTGTGATTGCTCTGAATCCTTTGATAAACCTTCTGTAAAAGTTTACAAAACCTAAGAAGGCCTGCACCTGCTTCTTGGTTGTGCATTCTGGCCAATCTAAGATTCCTTTGACTTTCACCGGATCCATGCAAATTTTGTTTTCTGAGATGATCAATCCCAGATATTCTGTTTCGGTTTCTTTGAAATCACATTTTTCTGGTTTTAGGTACAAATGGTTCTTTCTCAGGATCTGAAGAACATGTTGCATCATTGCTCGGTGTTCTTCGATTGTTTTTGTGAAGATCATAATGTCATCTAAGTAGATCACTACCTTTCCTTCTTCTATTAAGTCTTTAAAGATGGAGTTCATCATTGTTTGGAACATTGCGGGTGAGTTCGTCAGTCCAAAGAATATGACTAAGGGTTCAAATAGTCCTCTGTTTGTTCTGAACACCACTTTGTGTTTGTCTCCTTCCTTGATCCAGATATTGTTATATCCCCATCTGATATCTAGTTTAGTGAAGAATTTGGCTCCCCTGAGCTTGTCTACAAGTTCATTAATCAGGGGTAGCGGATATTGATTTTTGATGGTGATTTCATTTAGTTTCCGGTAATCTTGGACGGGTTGGAATTTTCCATCTTTTTTTCTTAATGAAGAAGAACGGTGAAGCAATCAGAGATTTACTTGGTCAGATGCATCCTGATTCTAAATTCTCTTTTAGGAAGGCATCCAACTGTTTTTGTTCTCCTTTTGCTAATGGATAGACTTTGCAGTCTATCGTGTGATCTCCAGGAGTTAACTCTATTGCATGATCCCATTGTCTTCTCTCTGGGAGGGTATCAAATCCTTTTTTATCAAACACATTTTTAGAGTCGTGAAGGTGTTTTGGTACTATCCCTTCAAATCCTCCTGTCTTTTGATCTTTTCCTGCTGCTTTGGCTAATTGTTATGCTGTGGTGCCGTGAGCGCGGATCTGATGTATGACATTTGGAATTGATGTATCTTCGACATTTAAAATGTTAATTTGTAGAATTCTACCCCTCTCTATAAGATTGACCTCTGGGCAAT
This sequence comes from Serpula lacrymans var. lacrymans S7.9, assembly GCF_000218685.1. NCBI lineage: Eukaryota > Fungi > Basidiomycota > Agaricomycetes > Boletales > Serpulaceae > Serpula > Serpula lacrymans. The sequence continues at coordinate 782,386 of NW_006763298.1, read as the reverse complement.
AGGTTTCCAGATCTTCTTCCGGTTCTATAAATCGTACCATCATGTTGCATTCATTCGGACATCTGTTGAATTTTAGGTTTGATTTGTTCCAGTCTATTGTGGGATTATGTTTTTTTAACCATTCATGGCCTAGAAACATTCGATCGGTTCCAAGATTGGTAACCGCCAGTTGAAGTCTTTCGGCATGGTCGTCTATCTCCACTAATAGTTTCATAAATTCTTTGATGCTTCCGTCCCGTTAAGGGTGCCGTCAGCATTATAGACTGGAATTGGTCTAGGGATTCTTTGCCTTTTATATCCCTGTTCCTCAACAAATCTTGAATGTATGCAACTTCCGGTACAGCCGCTGTCTAATAATGCATCTATCGTCGTTGATTGATGCGTTCCGAGGTTTGTAAGTCTGCAGGTAATGTTCATTTGGTTTTCTTGAGTGCCTCTAATGAACTGTTTAGGCTTTCTCAATTCTTCCAATGCTAATACCGTTTTGTGGATTGGTAAAGCGTTTAATTCTTTGATTAACTCTGCAGTTACTTCTTTTCCTTGTTTTTTATGGGTCCAGCTATTTAAGATACCAATAGATCTTTCTTCCTTTTGGTCTCTCAGCCTTTCCGCTATCCATGCAGCCGTCCATGGTACTTTCTTTTCTAGGTTTTTATCAGAGGTGTGCCTGACCTCTTTGGAGCTGATTGAAGTATCTGTTACGATAACACAATTTCCGGACATCTCCTTTCCTTTTTATTCTCCGTTTTAACTTTATACTTTAAATTGCCACGCGGCATTTCCCTTTCTCGCGCCGCGTTGCCTTTCTTTTACTTTTAGACTTAACTCTCTCACGCAGTGGAGCTGGCCATACGGGCTAGGCCCTATGACATCATCAGCCACTGCCTTCATCAACTGTATAGTACACATGTACAAACAACCTGTAGTAGTATATAAACCCCAATAGATCCAGGAGACTCCTCAGCGAGTCCTCCTGTTGTATACCAACTAACTCACTGCAGCCCAAGGGGTACCCACTCCCCATCTTCCACTACCTTTATAGTGTGTTCCTGTGTGCGCCAGAGTAACTAACTCTTGGTTGTTACAGTATCAGTATTATTGGTGCTACCCAATTGAGTCACCGCCTTCTGTAATTCAGTTGTCTCCTTCTTTGCTGCGCTTTTCATGGTCCTATCCCCTTTAGGTACCTTGCGCGCCACTTCTAGGTTTTTATCAAAGGTGTGCCTGACCTCTTCAGAACGTGTCAAGGTATCAGTGTCAGAAGCGCTACCCAATTGAGTCGCTTCATTCTGTACCTTAGTTGTTTCTGTTTTGGGAATCTCTTCAGCCCATTTCCCTTTCAGGCTCTCCTCTTTAGATTGCTCTTTCTGTTTCAGATTTTGTGCGTTTTTAAATAATGCAATTTCATTTTCATCGGTGTTACATGCATCAAGATTGTCAACAGAGAGAGAAGCATATCTATTTACATTTGCAATGTTTTTTGGCTCGGTCTGACGAGGAGTCACAGCCGGCCTCTTTAAAAATCCTGGAGCAGTTCGTCCCGCTCTTCTTTCGTTATTCCTTCTAACATAGCTCGAAGGTTGAACTTTGGCTTTGCAGCTGCGCTGCCTCCTTCTTTATGGTCTTGGGCTCTGTGCCCCTTTTCTCCACATTTGAAGCACCTGCCTTCTGCTCGGTACTTCGCTTTATCAACTTCCATTCTTTGACCGGCTCCACTATAGGTGTGAGGAATCGATTTTTCTTATCGCATTCCCGTCATGTCGTGGTTAGCAGACTCAATCCCCGTCACTCCTCTTGCCCTTGGACTAGAGATTACAGCAGGTGTCTTATTACTTTTATCATTTTTCTTCTTATTCTCTCTTCACACTCACGTTCTATCGTACCTACAACGAGGTAGACTCGTTGTCGACCCTCGAGAAGATATCCAGATGACATAGTCACGATCCAGTGCTATGTCTGGGAATACTTCGGAGGAATATTGATAAGCGAAGAAGGTTGTGAGTCAGCGCCTTCTCATGGGCTTACTGATACAGCCAATCGTACATCCCTTACCAATACGCTTTCTCGTACGATTAGTAAAGACGATAGATCGGACCACTTTCTTCCTTTTTTTCTTATTGGTTAGCTAGCTGGTCAGACCACTTTCTCAGTACTTCCCTTTCTCGGTCTGACCATCATCGTTCACTATATAGAGAAGTACATACTTGATGTATTGTTCTCCAGTTCAATATTAGTTTGGATTTGCGCTCTTACCGATACTCTTCATTCTCATACTCTGATTCACCGCCTTCAAGGAAGGACTTGACCAGACATTGAGCTTTGTTATATAGCTTCGTATTTGTTGCCTGACAAAATATTGAACTCACCTACCTCGAATCCTTTTCCAGAGCCCCTCTTTGGAAAACTGTTTCCTTACACCCTGAAAAAGACTGTCGTTGCCACTGCACCGGTCTAAACCTTCATCATCACCTTCTCCACCTCTCTACCATCCCTATCCCTCTCCTCACTATCGTCATCGACCTCTCACTATCCACCCCATTACACCTATTGTCGTTCAGTCTTCTCAAACTGGACGCCTCCTTTACCATCACCGCTCTCGTCCAATTCTTTGCGTTCTTTGCCATCATCAGATACCTACAAACCGGACTCATCAGCGACGTCGTGTACCTCCATCGTGTCTACCTCCCAACAGCTCTCAGAAGAGTGGGTATCAGAAGCGGACCGCAGACACCAGAAAGATTTCCTCGCAGCTCTCAACAAACCGCTCCCGATCCTCCCCGTCCCTACCGAAGCCCGTACCCCAGACGCGGAAGGAACGATCGAACAGATCACTGAGTTGTATCAAGACTCCTCTGCTTCGTCTTCACCAATTGATCCGATCGAGGATATCATCCTCGACATAAACGACGCACTCGCTCTCACCCAATCCATCTTTTACCATTCCGCCATCTGTAGGAGAAATTCTCGCAGTCTCGAGGAGATACTCCAACATCTCCGACAGAGCACGGAGAGAACTTTTAATCTTCATATCCCTGCGGCACGAACAAATTCCGTTGATAGACTACTTCGAGAGCCTAGTACGCCCGAGTTACGAGAACACTCAGAGGGTTAAGCTTTTGAAAGGAATAGCCAACGTACAAGAACGAAACCTGCAACTTATTTCGCAGAGCCACATCCCAGATCTTCTCGATCTTTATCGAATCCGCCCTCTCATTTTTCCAGACATACCCAGCCGCCTCCTCCCTTACGACTTCGAACACACCTTGCTTTGTGGCATTGTGTTAAGGAAGAGGCCTAACGAGGAACCTACCTACGATATCCCGTCCTCATTTTTTACATCTGACTACTACGACACCTACTCCGCCTCTCCTGTCAGTTACCAACCCATCCAGTACTTCTGCATCGGCAATCATCTGGACCACCTTTCTATTGTCCAATATCTGACACGACTTCGCCGAACTCTCTACCTCCCTGAAGTCCACGATCTTGACGCATTCGGGCCGCGGTTTGGTCTTCAACACAGCACTTCTATTATCATTGTCACGCCCTCTACTAAAGATCATATTCGACGAGTTGTTGCTGCATTAGCACGATTTGATCAGCTCATCGCAACTGCTCAGAGGAAATCCCGTGACGGAGAAGACTACACGACCGAAATCGACAACATTCAACACGTTTCAGAATACGTCGACGAATATTACTGGATCCTAGAAATCCTCACTCCATTTGTTGTTAACCAACAATCTGATCACCCCGAACGTTTCATTGTTACAGTACTCCAAAGCGATTTCTGGGCCGTTATCAACCATAGCTCACGAACTCGTATCTATTCGCAGTACTCTTACACCTACCAAGGTCGAAGAGGAGAAGCACCGCTCATCCCGTCGGTTGAACAACTTTTTGCACCTTGCGCAGAAAGGATAGAACGAGAAACAGGAAGTTCATTAACAGATATACTTGGAGGAGAATCTAGCAGCGAAACTGAGTCGGAAAGTGAAGAGTCTACTCAAAGCGTAGAATATTGGAGACCCCGAGAAGCAGAAGGAGGAGACTTCCCTAGTAATTTTACGTTTGACCCAGACTTTGAGTAAATAAAAAGAGACCAGTTATCTAGAAAGACTTGTTATCTAAACCCGTTATCTAACCCGTTGAAAATCTGGAGCCCTATCGAGAACCCCGTCCTCTGGTCACTCCCGACACACCTCCCCCACAATCTCTAGGAGCTGCGGCTGAAGCTCTAGAACCAGACGATCTGTATCAATCAGCAGGACCAGAAAACTTTCCTCCCCCACCTCCAAGTCCAGAACTCGAAAACCAACCCGACGATTGGCTCGATCAGGAATCTTTGGACCTTGAACCTGATCTAGCAGCAGCAATGGCCGACGAAACAAATCAAGGAAGTAAAGCTGTCCTTGCCACTCCTCCATTCGAATTCATCGGTAAAAAGGAAACATACGTTGACTGGAAGAACGCGTTAGCAAACTACTTTTTCGCCTATCCCAGAAGTTTCCAGACCAACTCCTCCAAGATCCTCTTTGCACTATCCCGGATCTCGTCCGATAAAGCCAATGACGCCTGTCACACATGGAAGGCGAATTTCAACAACAAAACCGCAGTGCTAGGAGACCTATTTGCACCGCGAAATTGGGGAACTATCTCAGAATTCATCAAGGAATTAGATAACGAATTCTTGGACCCCCATCTCAAATTGAAAGCAGAGATTGCCCTTCACGATTACGAACAGCGAGAGATGACGGTAGACGCATATTTTGGAGGACTCGAATCCAAACTCATGGAAGCGGGATTACCACCAGACGCAGATGAAAGTTATCCGTTCATTCACAGTATCCTTCGCCGCAACCTCTCTCAATTCCTTCGTGATCGTATCTCGCAACAGGAAAACCTACCCACCACGTACTTAGAGTGGAAGGCAGCGGCAAGGAAATGGGAACAGCGAAATGAAGAGCTTAATCTGGAAAGGAGGAGAGATAAACCACCTCAACAGAGGCTGCCAATTCAGTACCAACGATATCAACCGCGCTATCAGCAGAACCAACACTACCCTCCGCCACAGCATCGACAGACAGTACCGCGAACAGAGACGCGAAGACCACAGTATATCCAACAGCGACCGAATTATACTCCATCTCATAGACCACCGCCCCAGAATGCAGTCCATCCAAACACAGCAGGAACGTTTGGAGGATCAGGTGTACCTATGGAGATTGGGAGTTCCAACACGCAGAGACAACATCGGCCCAACCCGAATGTTACTTGTTACAACTGCGGCGAACGAGGCCACATTGCTAGAAATTGCCCACATGAAAAGATGGCAATACGATATATGGAAACGGAGGAAACCAAAGACACTCCCACTACATCGTCATTAAAAGAAATTGAAGCACCCCCGAAGGATTTTCAGAAAGGTCAGGAGTAAGCACGGACTCTCTGACCCGAAGTGTTGTATTTAACCCTCGTATATTACCAACGACTGCAATGAAACGAGTTGATCAACATCTACGTGCTGTAACCGAAACCTACGCAAAGCCACATTCACCGGAATGGTTGGCCAGACGAATCAAAGACCAGAAACCAGAAAGAGCAAGAGCTCTGTTACGAAACTGGGCCCATAAAGATCACTACGAGCATATCACCCTGCAGGCGATACAGATGCTAAAGAACCACGACGAAGAGAACATTATAGAACGCATCCATGCTTACACCTCGTCGCACAACCCTACGTCAAAACGAAGCCTCCACGTCATTTCTCAAGTCACTACCATAGACGACAGACAGACATTCATCGTCCCAACCCTTATCGACTCTGGTTGCACCAACTCGGTTATCGATCGAAGCCTGGTTGACAAGTATACCCTCAATACTACGCCTCTGCCCGTCCCTCTTGACGCTGCAGGAGCCGATGGTCGATCCCAGAAAGTAACACACTATGTCACTCTTCACATCAATGTGAAAGGGAAAGAACATTTGATAGATGTCATCGTAGCATCTCTACTTTCACCACGCATACTGCTTGGATACGACTGGTTGATACTGACGAATCCAACAATTGATTGGCGGACCAACAAGATTACCTTCCCTGCTGATGATCCGGAGTATCATCCTGAAGAAGGGGATAAAGTTCTAGCCGTCGATCTTGAAACACGAATTATGGAGATAACACAGCTAGAATTGAACGCATTTGCCACTAAAAGTCAACAAATCGCCGAATCCTCCGAAAAGGCAAAGTCAAAGCTTACTTTCCGAGATGTCGTTCCTCCAATCTACCATGAATTCGAACCCGTTTTCACCAAAGAATCATTCGACAAACTTCCCCTGAAACGTCCTTGGGACCATGCAATCGAGTTAATACCCGAAGCTAATGGTCTTGACTGCAAAACGTACCCTCTTAGCCGAGACGAACAACACCATCTAGACGAATTCCTTAACGAAAATCTAACAAGTGGACGGATTCGAGTATCCAAATCACCTTACGCATCACCATTCTTCTTTATCAAAAAGAAAGATGGCTCACTACGCCCTGTCCAAGATTATCGCAAGCTGAATGAGCTCACCATAAAGAATCGCTACACCCTCCCCCTCATATCCGAACTTATCGATAAACTCAAAGGTGCCAATTACTTCACAAAACTAGACGTACGATGGGGATACAACAACGTCCGAATCCAAGAAGGAGACGAACACAAGGCCGCTTTCAGGACCAATCGCGGCCTGTTCGAACCCCTCGTCATGTTTTTCGGACTTACCAACTCGCCAGCAACCTTCCAGACCATGATGGACCACCTCCTAAGAGAACTGATCACGGAAGGAAAAGTTATTGTATATTTAGACGATATTATGATCTTCACGGAAACACTCGAAGAACATCGTCAAATAGTCACCAAAGTCCTCCGTATCCTGCAACAAAATCAGTTGTATCTTAAACCAGAGAAGTGCGAATTCGAGAAACAGGAAGTCGAGTACTTAGGCATGATCATCTCCAAAGACACTATCCGTATGGATCCGTTAAAAGTCGCAGCGGTCGCTGACTGGCCCGCACCAAAGAACAAAAGGGAACTCCAATCATTCTTAGGGTTCTCCAATTTCTATCGACGATTTGTTAAAGACTACGGACGAATTGCGAAACCACTCACTGTGCTCACCGGAAAAGTTGACTGGACCTGGAAAGACGAACAAGAGACGTCCTTTGAAACGTTGAAGAAAACGCTTACTACTGCCCCCACCCTTGCTATACCAAACGACGACGACCCATTCAAACTAGAAACCGACGCCTCTGACTTCGCTGTAGGAGCCGTCCTATCCCAGAAACAAAACGACAAATTCAGACCCATAGCGTTCCTCTCGAAAGCCCTTACCCCTGCAGAACGGAACTATGAAATTTACGACAAAGAAATGCTCGCAGTCATGACGGCGTTAGATGAATGGCGACATCACCTTGTAGGATCGAAACACCCCTTCACCATCTTCACAGATCACCAAAACCTCCTCTACTTCCGTCAACCGCAGAAATACAATTGACGCCAAGCTCGATGGTCATCCCAGCTTGCAGATTATAATTTTAAGATGGAACACGTCAAAGGAAATCAGAATACGAAAGCCGACCTGTTAAGCAGATGGATCGATCATCCTAAAGGCACAAACGATAACGAAGATCAGATACTTCTCCCAGACGTACATTTCGAATTACTTGACACCAACGAAGGATACCTACCAGATATACGTCAAAGCTTCCAGAAACAAGACGACGTAGTAAGGAAGAACTTGAAAGAGAAGCCGGATACCTGGAAGATGAAGGATAGGATTGTCTGGATCAAGAGAGAGTCCGCGACGAGTTCCTACCCGATCCCTTTAGCTGACCGAGTATATGTTCCCCGAAATCACGAACTAAGGGCGCGAATATTGAAAGATCATCACGACGAAGCCCTAGCCGGGCACCCAGGAGAAAGAACGATGTTTGAACGAGTAAACCGAGAGCTCTGGTGGCCGAGTCTTCGTACAGATATCAGACGATATGTACGGGGATGCGAGAGTTGTCAACGCACCAAGGCACATCGGACAAAGACTAACGCCCCTCTACACCCGAACCCGATACCAGATCGGCCTTGGCAGGTTATCACCACCGATCTCATCGGCGCATTACCGGAATCCAAGGGCTACACCGCCGTTCAGGTCTTTGTTGACCGATTTAGTAAAATGGCCCATTTCGTCCCCACCTTCGTCACTCTCGACTCGGCCGGTTATGCACGTCAACTCCGAGATAATGTAATACGACTCCACGGAATTCCTGAAAAGATCGTCTCCGATCGAGGTCCTCAGTTCATGTCTCGATTCACAAAAGACTTCTACGACCTAATGGGGATAACACCAGGCCTCTCTACAGGCTATCACCCTCAAACAGACGGACAATCTGAACGGATCAACCAGGATCTAGAGCACTACCTCCGCGTTTTTATAAATCATCGACAAGATGACTGGGCAGACTGGCTCTCCATTGCTGAGTTTACATACAACAACCACCTCCATACCGCAACGAATCAAACACCCTTCTTTTTGAACTATGGGTTACACCCAAGAACGAATATCACCACCACGTTATCCCCTCGCTCCGCTTCTGCAGCAGAATTTAGCGAACAAATGAAAAAACTCCACGATATCACGAAATCCTCCCTTCTTGTAGCAAACGAGAATCTGAAGAAGTATTACGACCGTAAGAAATCCCCCTCCCGGGAGTACCAAGCTGGCGACAAAGTCTGGTTAGAAGGGCATAACATCACAACGGATAGACCAATGAAGAAATTAGACGATAAACGCTTTGGACCTTTCAAAGTCACCCAAAAGGTCGGACCCTCCGCCTATCAACTCGATATCCCTAAAAGTTGGAAGTCCATTCATCCCGTGTTCAACGAAGCCATCCTCTCCCCATACCACGCTCCCGAATTCATCAATCAACCAATTTCCTCGCGACCACCACCCGAGATCGTGGAAGGAATAGAGGAATACGAAGTAGAGAGTATAATCGCTTCCAGACCGACCAAACTGAAAGGTAGTAAACTCGACTACCTCATTCACTGGCATGGTTATCCAGTCTCCGAACGAACTTGGGAACCCGACACCAATCTTACGCATGTCGCTGACTTACTCGCCGCCTTCCATATAACAAATCCAGCCGCCCCTCGGATTATTACCGCTTCTCTCCACTTCCGTCCTTACGAAAACTACACCGCCACTTCCAAACCTCCCATGCTCTTTGATTGGATTAGTAACAAGTTCCAAAGTGCCGCATCCGGACTCATGAGGACACGAGTCTCATAAAAGGGGAGCTAATGTGAGGAATCGATTTTTCTTATCGCATTCCCGTCATGTCGTGGTTAGCAGACTCAATCCCCGTCACTCCTCTTGCCCTTGGACTAGAGATTACAGCAGGTGTCTTATTACTTTTATCATTTTTCTTCTTATTCTCTCTTCACACTCACGTTCTATCGTACCTACAACGAGGTAGACTCGTTGTCGACCCTCGAGAAGATATCCAGATGACATAGTCACGATCCAGTGCTATGTCTGGGAATACTTCGGAGGAATATTGATAAGCGAAGAAGGTTGTGAGTCAGCGCCTTCTCATGGGCTTACTGATACAGCCAATCGTACATCCCTTACCAATACGCTTTCTCGTACGATTAGTAAAGACGATAGATCGGACCACTTTCTTCCTTTTTTTCTTATTGGTTAGCTAGCTGGTCAGACCACTTTCTCAGTACTTCCCTTTCTCGGTCTGACCATCATCGTTCACTATATAGAGAAGTACATACTTGATGTATTGTTCTCCAGTTCAATATTAGTTTGGATTTGCGCTCTTACCGATACTCTTCATTCTCATACTCTGATTCACCGCCTTCAAGGAAGGACTTGACCAGACATTGAGCTTTGTTATATAGCTTCGTATTTGTTGCCTGACAATAGGTGGTTCCAGTCCCATCTTTCTTATCTTCCATTGTCTCGGCCTTCTTCTCCGAAGTGCCCTCTCCTCGGTACCAACCATTGGGTCCCCGGTTTCCAGAACCAGAGCTGCCGCTGGCCATACCCTTCATCATCCGCTCGTTCTCTGCTTGATCTCACCATAATTGATCATTGGTGATGATCCTCATTTTCCATTCTGTGTATGTTTTTGGGATGTTTCCCGAGTAGATGATTTGTTTAATCAATGGAGCATTGATATTGTTTCTGATCAATGTGATCAGGAATTGTTCATTCCCTTTCACATTGTATCCTGCGCGTTGTCTGGTTGCTTTGAATTTTACAAAGTATTCTTGCGCAGTGAGAGTACCTTGTTTTAAGTACATGATTTTGTACTTGTTTCGTTACCAAGACTATGTTGATTCTGGGTCGTTTGAGCGGAACGCCTGGTGATGGCCATGGTATCTGCATGAAGAAAAGACGCGCTGGTCAGGGCTCCTAAGTTTGTTCGCGAAGGAAACCGCCGCTGGGATAATTTTTTTGCTTTTTTGGTCTCGATTGGAGCCGAATTTCGTTGTCACACATCCTTTTTATCCCAAATACAGTTTTGACTGAAACAGCTTGCAGGTATCACCCTCCCAATTTTTTTACTCATTCACTAGCAAGGTCTCTTTGGAAATCAGGCTGCTTCAACAAAAGCCTAAATATCGAGCGGTTAACCTCTGTAATGGGCGCTCTAGCTATCAAATATTATACGTCAAATCCCGCGCATCTGGCATCCAGAGGGTGGACTTGAAATAACTATCAGTGATAAACCGGGTATCATGATCATGTGTTTCCATCATGATGCGATGATGTCCTACGATGTCGTTTACACGTTTATCACTCTAGTGCTTCTGGAGGTAAGCTATCTTCTATGAATGTGTGCCCTGATTGAGGACAATGGCACGGTGGACTCCATATCGACAGATCTATCCATGGCCACTGCATCTGCGAACGTAGAACTCAAACTCACATTTCTTGGCTGACATGTTCCGCATCAAAATCTGACCTGGTTCTTACTGCTGCCACGATGTCACATCAATCTCCGGTGCGAATTTACATCTTGCTGATTCACACCATGTTGTGCCACGAATCACACAATTTAAGGCCACGATTCAAAAAAAAACAATGTATGTCAACATATCCGCGTCCTTCAGCCAAGATCACCTATGGCTGGTATCTTGTGTGATCATCCCCTGTTCAAAATGAACGTTGAGCTCCTTAGCTGGGACCAACGTGTCGTCCTTGCGTACAAACGAGCTAAGCTACTGTTAAATACGCATGGCTAGTGCCCTTACCCCTTGTTGCATATGCAGAGTTAGCTGATGTCAATGTGACAATATATTTTAGATCTTACAGCTTCGGACGTTTTGCATTGTTCTCCTAAATTTTGGGCTCTGCAAGCCGATCCCATCATGGCAACAGACATCGCATGTTACACCATCTTGGCGGCTCACGTTGGACTCACGATCGGTACTATTGCAAAGTTTGCAGAGTCTAGGGATGATTTGAAGTCTCTTATCGAAAAACTCCTACGACTTGATATTGTCGGCGTTTATTTACTGAGCGAGCGAGGTCACGGACTAGACGCTTTCAATATTGAAACAACTGCTACACTTACTGAACATCATTTCATTCTCAATACTCCTCGAGAGGAGGCAGCGAAGTAATACGACTCTATTTTGGTATCACGTGAACAGATTCATTAACCACAATCTCATAGATGGATGCCCGCGACAACCCCGTTGTATGGTGTTCGAAAGGTGGCGGTTGTGATGGCGCGATTGATCGTTTCTGGCTCTGATCGAGGTGTTCGGCCCTTTATCGTGCCCATATGCGATACCCGACAGATGTGCAGTGGAATTACCTCCACAAGACTCCCACCTCGCACAGGGTCATCTCCGCTCGATTTTTCTATTACAAGTTTCAATAATGTTCGGTTGCCTCATAGTGCCTTACTAGGAGCCGATCTTGGGCTACCTGAAGACCCATTGAAAGCATGGTGGGATGAGATGTGGCGAATACCCTTAGGAACGGCTGCTGTGGCTGCTCCTCTCATACAGGGAGTTAGACACGCAGCATATATTGGTGGCCAGTATTCTCTACATCGAATGATCATGGGGAAAGGCCCAGCGCCTGTTTCTATCCTGACCTTCCGCACGCAACAGCGCCCTGTCCTCCAAGCCATTGCATGTGCAATGGTTCTCCATAACTGGTTTCCTCGCTGCATAAAGGATTTAATGAATGATAGTCTTGATCATCGGGTCAGACATGGGCTGGCTGTTATTTTGAAGACGAGTGCAAGCCGCCTTTCACAGCTTTGCATTCGCGAAGTTGCGGAACGTTGTGGTGCACAAGGGTCCGTCTGTGTTCAATGTAAATTTTTTCTCTTTATGCTCACGTAAATTTTGATAGGACTTTCGAGCACAATTGCTTGATCCGTATGGAAGCTGATGGTCGAGGAGTCATCATCGCCGAAGGAGATGTTCTTGTGCTTTGCATACGCCTATTCACCGAGCTCCTTTTGGACAGATATACCATTCCTTCTCCTCGTCATGCCAACACGATCTTGTGGGAAAACGTCCTCCAGAACTTTAAAGAGTGCAAGCGTGTTTTGCACGACAATATTGGCGACCACCGCAGCGACTCATTCAACAGACTCCTCTTACCTCTGGCAGAGTCATCTATCGCAGCGATCGGACACGCGTTGGCATATTCTGCCGCAATTGACGCTGGTTTACCGCAACCCGTCATCGATATGTTTGAGTCTGTTGTGCAGCGCATCAACCATGGACCTACACTTGAGCAGTGTGCACGAGAAGATCCGGTGATTAATCGCGCTCTTCCGCAAATCGAAGAATATTTGTCCCAGTTAGACATAGAGCCATATGTCTCTGCGCCAATTGTGACAGACAAGCACTGGAAGGACTACGTGGGCTTACTACCGACGTACTACGGGAACGCGAACCGTGAGGATGTATTGGAGCCACTGATATCAGCTCGTTTGTGAGGAAGAATACTTGACATGCGTGGTCTAGCAGCTCGTTTATTCTGGTAGGTATGTCAGATCTCATCACTAAGCAAGTTTTGACTCAATCATGCACAATTTCTACAGATTGGGACTAACCATGATGAGGCGACATGACATTGTAGAGTTAAAGTTAATAAATGTAGAAGTGACACGATAAACACAGGTATTCGTCAGTTTTCTTATGGATTTAATTTTCGGTTCAGAGCTCCAGGCCATTCGACGCCAGTTTTCCTTATGTTTATACGGCTCAAGAAAATAGAAAAACATGTTATGCATAGTTGACCATATGGTGCTCCTGAATGAAACGCCCCCGTTTCCTCAGTAGCAAAAAAAGTTTTGTTACTTGGATCATCTCGTCGTAATCTGTGGCACTACGTCAAGGCAATCGTGCATGTTTCCTATCATCATCTGCGCATCTATCTACATTGCTAAATTAAGCCAGTTTTTTTTACAGGCCTGCCATACAAGTGCGTATACTAACGCGTTTGTCTGCTTTCTTCAGCTCGTGTTGGTGCTGTTAGCCATCCCAACACATTCAAGACGGTTTTCAAAAAACCGTATACAGCAGTGGTATTAGGTGACTCCTTCGTCCTAGACACAGCAGTTCCTTTCTCCCTCACTTCATTGTAGGTCGCCAGCTGATTGGTTATCTCTCCCAACCAGAGTCGCCCGTCGACTTTCCATGCTGTAGGGGAGCAACAACGTTGAATCAGTTCTCGCATGGCTATCTTGGATTCCTCGAATTCCTTGTCGAATATGTATCCTCCATCTCTCATCGCTCTTCCCCTAGTTATAGTCACACAGGCGTGACCAGCAAACTCCATCTGTCGCCTGTTGAACTCAGCCCCGTTCTCTACCCACCACGACTCCATAGGGTCCTCATTTTCCAGTCCAGTCACCACGACCACGATTGGAACTTTTGCCTGGCAGATGATGGCATAGAACAGGTCATAGTTGATCTTCAAGATGGTTTTGAAACGGCCTCCAGAAACGCAATACACAAGTAGAGACACGCCTTCTTTCATGTTCTGCACGAGGTCTTGTAGATTTCTAATTGCTTGTTCTGCAGGGACGCTACCCTGTTCTCCTTCATTCAACCCGGCAGTGTCCCAGAGCCTGTATGGGGAGCCATTGATGTTGACAGTGTATCCAACGCTCTCGAAGGTACAGCCCAGTGCGCTGTTAGATGTGACAGCGATGTCCGATCCGGCGATCATGTTCAAGATCGAGCTCTTTCCTGTTCCCGATTCACCGAAGATGAGCACGTTGGCGATGGCGGGAGAGCTTTGTAGAGAATGCTGGAGGGGAAAGGGTGAGGTTACTGTATCATTATTAAAAGAAAGTGAGATTCGTTGTATTTATCTCACGACAAGTTTTACACTCACCTGAACCATGTTCCCCTTCAGAAAATGGTTTATCTGGATGGATAGCACGGTTGGGGGTTGTATGAGTGCTTGTACCGGGTGTACTCTCTCCACGAGTGACATCCTTGTGACTAACTCCTTGATTGGGATCTCTGTAAATGACTCCTTTTTGAGCCGCATCTCTGTGAGGAGCTCCATGAGCTGCGTCTTTGTGGGCGGCTCCTCCTTGTAGAGCGTCTCTTTGGGGGACCACTTGAGCGTCTTTACGAGGGACTCTTTCTTGAGTGACTCTCTCATAAGAGCTTCCTCCCCGAGCGATTTCTCCTTGACTGACTACTCTCTCTTCTTTTTGTGAGCTGGATGGTCGTATGTAGCTGTTAGTTAAATTCTTACGTTACTGGTGAGTTCTCTCGACTATTGCTATCTATTTGACACGATAGCTCACCGAAATCCTAGACATCATTCTATGCGATAAACTTGACCGATATCGACAGGTGCGTAAATATTTGAATGGGTTCAAAGGCGTTTTATGACTTTAGAGGTGTCCAGATTGGTAACTTTTGACTGGGCGGAGGGGTAACATATAAGACGCTTGATGCCGAATATTTATTGTCGGAAGACTATCCCGTGGTCATGATGGAAGCAGGGAAATTGTAATGAAGGAACACAGTTGGCCCTTAACATCCTTCTGGGCTTGTCCACAGCTCAACACGACAAACTCGTGGGGTATGTATCCCACCATTTCGAGTCAGAACTAAGGACTGATAGCGCCATGTAGCCGGAAGAACGAACCACCCTACACGTTGGTTACCCATTCTGTCTGATCAGCGAACAAACTGCGGAATGGGAATACGAGAAGTTCATGTGATGTTTCTTGTGAGCTTTCCCTTGGTGTGTGTTTCTATGAAGCGCAGTTGATGGAGTTCAGGAGATCCCCCAGACATGAAGAGATGAAACTTCCTCTCTTATCTTAACCCTATCAAATGCCTCTGAAAGACTTTTCTCTCTCTCGTAATCACCGCCGTTCCTTTCATCCTGGCGCTTGTTGATATTAGCGCTGACTCCCCTTATCTGATTGCATACAATGGTGCTTAAAGGCATCAATCGCGAGTCCGGTCTTGCCCCCCTGAGGACAGGTGAGAATATCAATTTGTCCAAACAACAATAAGAGACGCTCATCTTGCTTTATATAGGTTATTGTTTTCAAAGCGCTCTGCACTCCTAGTCAGCTGGAATTGCACTGGGCCTCGTGGACCCTTGATCGATATGTAGGAAGCAGCTTGGGGCGCTAGAAATATGTGATGGGATAACACTTACCAATAGGCTTTCGCAAGTTAGTGCCTTCCTATCACAGACGCCTTGATAGCTGATATATGGGCGCAGACAAATAGGGCAGCTTCGTGTTATCTGGAATGAGGAACATGTTTTGTTGGATGGGAAAAGTGTGGGAGGGTTAAGGGTTGTATGCTCTGGTATCTCGCTCGAATTGGCAAAGGAACAACACGTTGATGCCCTGTATTCAAATTGAAGTAACGACTGAATAACTTTTATATGAGCTTGGGGGTTGAAAACTCCTGCTAAATCTCTTAGCCGTCCACTGTGAACATCTCACATCGTAACCATATTTTCATACCTTTTAAGGTGAAGTTTAACGTCCTGCTCCCATTATTCGACATAAACACTGATGAGAAAAGTCAACTATTTTCACAGAGACCATCTACTCGATAGATATGCACCCGCCCAACGTGATCTTGTTCGGAGAGACAGGCGCTGGCAAAAGTTCAATCATAAACCTAATTGCAGGTGACTCAATCGCAATGATCTCCGGCGGAGCCAGCGGTTGTACGTTCCAATACACTGCGTTCAAGGCAAACATCCATGGCCGCGACTTCATGCTTTATGATACTGCAGGACTGGACGAGGGAGAGGAAGGAAAGGTGGCAAAGCAAGCTGCCATAGTGCAGTTATACCAGCTTGTCCAAGCCTTGTCCACCCAGGGCGGCGTCAGCCTCTTGATTTTCTGCATGCGTGGGCGGCTCAAGGAAGCATCGCAGAAGAACTGGAGACTCTTCCACGAAGTGTTTTGTCGAGGGCAGGTTCCTATCGTCGTCGCTATCACTGCGCTAGAGAATGAGATTACGGCGAATGAAATGAGCGATGGGCAGATCAGTAATAAGTTAGAGGAATGGTGGAGGAACAACGAAAGCGCGTTTAGGGGTTACGGGATGCACCCACAAGCGCATGCTTGCATTGTATCAACGACAGGGAGGAGAAACGGATATGCCGATGTCTACAACGTTTCCCAGCAAAAGATGCGCGATGTGATACGGGATTATTACAGGAGGCCATCTTGGAATGTGGAGAGGCTTGAGTGGTTTACGTACGTTGTCCATACCATCGATGGACAATGTGGAAAGAAGACCAGACAAGTCACAAAGGAAAACGGTCCCATTATTCAAGAGTTAAGAGAGAAATGCGGGATGGGAGATCAGGAAGCTCTGAAGCTTGCAGAACTGCTGAATGAAGTAAAATAGTCATCGTTTCCTATTTCTTACTTTCATTAAAGTATAACACACTTGTAGACTCCGCACGACGACTCCGAAGTGCATCTGAAATTACTAAAACTGCAACACGGATAGTATTTGTCATTAAGAGATACAAAACATATACAACGCACTCAACATAGCAGTTATCTTCTAATCTCTATATGTTTACTTCGTTCTTTTATAGATTTTGTTCAGGAAGCTCCTGAACACCTCTCTCTTTACCACCGTTCCTTCAGGCGCACCGGCCTGCTCATCCTCTGGGATAGTGTCGATTAAACTCGTAACTCGCTGGTACGCATCCTCCTCGTACTTGCGATACCGTTCACGCAAGTTAATCTCCTCGTACAACGCTTTCACGCGTGCCTCCTTCTGTGAGTCCTTTTGCCCGTAGTTCTCATCAAGCACCTTGCGTTGCTCAGGAGTCGCCACCGAGAGAGCAACGTTGATACACCATGAGCATTTATTATCGATGATATCAGTCCCGACTTTCCCAATCTGCTCAGGCGTGCCAGAGTAATCGAGGAAATCATCTTGGATTTGGAAGTATTCACCGAGAGGGAGGAGGATATCGAGCGCTAGCTTGTAGGGAGAGACGACCTTGCCAGAGTGGGTGTAAGAGGCAGGAACGTGGCACATGTGCATGGCGAGTGCGACAGGGAGATAGAAGGAGTAATAAGAAGTTTTGTAGCGGACGATGAAGTTGTGTCTGTAGCAAGGAAATCAGAGGATGGACACAATGGGTCAGAAGCAGAGAGAAGCTTACTTCTTAAGGGAAAACTTGCCCAGATCAACATGGTCTTCGGGAGCGGTGATCAGATCAACAAGTTGGCCCATTTCTGTCTGGTAAGTCGTCTGACGAGTAAAGCAACGAAGACGTCAGTCATTGTGATACTTCCCGAAAAAAACAAAAAGGCTGCTTGACACACCTCTTGGAAAAGCTCAAGCAGGTCAACGTAGTATGACTCCTGACGGAAGTGCTTTTTTAGGAGCTGGTAGATGGCCATCTCGAGCATGAACGAGTCGTTGATGGCGATGTTACCAACATTCTCCAGCCTGAACCAACATGGTTGTGATCGTCGGGTGATTGATTGGTCCATCATATCATCGGAAACGAGGAAGAACGCTTGTAGCTAAAAGATTCAAACCACACAATGGATTTGTCGATTAGGGAATGACTTGCGTGAGACACTGAACGTGGACTGACCAGTTCGATGCACCATCCAAGTAGTGCGGCTTTGAAGTACTCGTCATCTGATAGTGATCTCCCTTTAAGGATCTCGACCGAATCGACGACTGACATTCCACGATTGAGTTTTCCTCCTGGGACATTGTATTCCAGACTCTAAACAAAAACAACGTAAGTCAATACTCTGACTTCAGATTACTCTACGCCGAGAAAATAGGATGGCTCCACACCACCGATCACCCGATCGAACAACATATCAACATGAATTGAACTGCCCCTCGATAAGGAATGGGAAGTGCATAGCAGAAGGGAAGTAAAATGATAGATATGAAGATGAAAAGTATGATAGGCTCACCCGCTTGTACCACTCAATCGCATCCTGAGGCATATTCTCACTCGTAAACCGCTCGATCAGCTCATCACGAATCTTATCAAACACATCTTCAAACTTCTTGCGAGCCTCCGCCTTTTTTGCCGCCTTTGTGTTTGCATCGAGAGCACCGGCAGCGATATCAAGTTTTGAGGTGGGGTTAGGCATCGTCACGATGGATCGATAGGCGTGGGTTGGTGGTGGTAGGAGGTGGGATACGTGCAGATGGCGATGGGGGTAAGAAATGCTAAGTAAAGCTGGGAAAGCGGTCCTTCGAAATATAAACGTTGCAAGCGCGAGGGGTGTGGTATGGATGCTTCCCAGTTATGTATCAGTTATGGCTGTTAACCATCAGTTGTACTAATGATGCCACCTTGCTTTTATTATTAGAAAAGTACTCACTGTCTTTAGAAAGGTTATGGATTCTTAAGAATTCTCCAATCCAAGGCGAATGAAAAAAATCAGGTAGAAGAGAGATCAGGAGATAAGTTTACCTCGAATTATTCGAATCGGCTGGGTCTTTATCATTTTCTTAAAACTCGTAAGATACACAAGTCCATTCGGTTGTAACCGAAACATGGAAATCACAACGGCCGCTGACACAAATGGGCCCAAGTGTCAGTGCTTGTTGTTGCAGGTACCATTGCGGTGTTAGACAAGGCTGCGTACTTGTTACATTAATAAGAATCGGATGCCCCAGCCCAAAGTCCTACACTGCCGAATGTTACCATTGCAAAGTATCAATATGATAGGAACACGAATCACATTAACTTGCAGCCTCAAAAAACACCGCAATCATCGGTTTCACAACAACTCACCATCTACACTGCACAACAGATCACAGATCACGCATGGAGATAATAAGATTGAGTGGTGAGTGGTGATGCATTGATTCTAAAGAACAACAGAACAGCAGTGAATATAACTATGAATATATGATCATGAGGGGGGGAGGGTTGACAATAAATGCAAGGCAAGGAGGAGGTTGGTCGTGGGTGTAGAAGCCATGTCAATAAGTAAGGTAGTGAGTATTGGTGAGTCATAAGAGGATAAATGAGCATGATAAAGCAAGAATGAAATTACTTTTGATTCCATATCAAGTCTTCTGCCAACCCCAGCTAAACGTCCAAGCTTAAACATTGGAAGTACGCAGTACACCAGGGCCGTCAGTCGTGTACTTCCGCTTAGAATCCGCCCATTCCACCCATGCCTCCCATACCTCCGCCCATGCCTCCACCCATGCCACCAGCTGGCTTCTCCTCCTCAGCATCAACGACACATGCCTCACTGGTCGTCAACAGACTGGCTACACCAGATGCATCCACAAGAGCCGTTCGCACGACCTTGAGTGGGTCAACAATACCGGCCTTGATCATGTCAACGTACTCGCCCTTGCTGGCGTCATAACCCCAACTGAACTTGTCCGCGGTACCGTACTGGGAGAGTAAAGTTCCAACAATGACGGATGCCTCTTCACCCGCGTTGTTCAAAATGGTGCGAGCCGGGTTTGTCAGAGCACGGCGGATGATGTTTACACCGAGATCCTGGTCGAAGTTGGCAGTAGGCACAACCTTGGCATCAGGTGAGGTAGGTAGACCACCCGTTCCAGGGGAGTTGGTAGCAAGCGAAAGCGAAGCCTTAAGCAGCGCAACACCGCCTCCAGGCAAGATACCCTCCTCGACGGCAGCACGTGTAGCGTTGAGCGCATCATCATACCTGTCCTTCTTCTCGCCAACCTCAACCTCACTGCTTCCTCCGACCTTGATGACAGCCACACCACCACTCAACTTGGCAAGACGCTCCTGAAGCTTCGTCTTGTCAAACTCGCTGGTGGTAGGGTCCTGGAGAACGCTACGAATCTGCTCACAACGGGCCTGGATAGAATCTTTGGAGCCTTCCCCATTCAGGACAATAGTGTCTTCCTTTGTAATAGTGATAGAACCGGTCGACCCAAGAAGGTCGGGGGTGGCACGCTCAAGTTTGATGTCGAGCTCATCAGTGAACACGGTACCACCGGTGAGGATAGCAAGGTCACCGAGGATCGACTTGCGGTTATCACCGAAACCTGGTGCCTTGACAGCAACCACCTGGAGCTGACCACGAAGCTTGTTAAGGATACATGCAGCGAGTGCTTCACCATCAACATCCTCCGCAATGATTACGAGAGGGCGACGAGCTTGTGCAGCAGCTTCTAGGGATGGCAGAATGTCCTGCAAGAGCGAAATCTTCTTCTCGCTAAGGAGGATAAAAGGCTTCTCGAATTCGACCTTCTGGCTCTTCACGTCCGTGATAAAGTAAGGGCTAATGAAACCGCGGTCGAAGCGCATACCCTCCGTGATCTCGATTTCATCCTCGATCGTGCGGCCCTCCTTGACAGTGATAACACCCTCCTTTCCGACTTTTTCCATGGCCTGCGCAATGAGGTTGCCGACGTGGATGTCGCCATTGGCAGAGATAGTCGCGACCTGGGCAATCTCGGCGGTGGTTGTGATAGTCTTGGTGTTGGCAGAGAGGAACTCAACGACGCGGTCAACAGCAGCCTGGGAACCACGACGAAGATCCATGGGGTTGCACCCTGCGGCGACATTCTTAACACCCTCAGAGTAGATAGCACGAGCGAGGACAGTGGCGGTGGTGGTACCATCACCGGCAATCTCGTTGGTCTTTTGAGCTACATCTTGGACAAGACTGAAAGGAGACGTTAGTATATGCGTAAACGCAACAACTCCAAAGCTTACCGAGCACCGAGGTTCTCGAATTTGTCTTTGAGTGTAATAGACTTGGCTACAGTGACACCATCTAAACCATGATGACAAAACACAGAACGAAACCGTCAGAATTATAAAATATATGTATGTGAGAACGACACGACATACCCTTGGTAATCTTTGGGCCACCAAACGACTGCTCGATGATGACGTTACGACCTAGACACAATGACAGTTCAGCTCTCCGGTGCTCAGCAACACTTAGAATGGAACAAACCTTTAGGACCGAGCGTAACGCTGACAGCGTTCGCAAGCACGTCAACACCCTTGAGGATACTCGCACGGCCCTCGTTGGAAAACTTGATCTCCTTGTGGGCACCACGGACTAACGATGGCTTTGCAGCCTTCGCAGCAGCACGGCGGAGGGCTCTTGAAGACGAGGTCGACAGGGAGTGCATGTCTTTTTACAAAAGAAAGAAAAGAAGAGGTTGAAGGACGAAACGTTGAAAAACGCGACGGCTTTTTGGATGGAAGGGAATGAGAACGGGAATAAAAATGCTCAGCGAGGAAAAATCTAGAACGGGGCGTCACAGTCACAGTCACACTAACAACTTTTTTAGGGTTAGGGTCGGCACTGTTGCAAATCTTGCGCTTATGTAAAAATCGGAACTCGCTTTTTATGTAAAGCATTCGGCTCTTTCTGGTTATAGCGGAGACCAAAACTAGCCAGAACCCCGCGCAATTCTGATAGTCTCAGACTGATATCTCTTCAAGCTCATTGAATATCGGTATCATAGTCTTTAGGCAACCACTGCTGGCTGGGCCCACAGCAAATCATATTCTACACTTTACAGATTTTCAGACTCTCGGCAATCCTCATCATGTCAATTGCTCAGACTGCGCTGTTCCGGCGGCCTTAGCGGAATTCAGAAGACATACCGCTGCGCCAGCAATTACTCTTGCAGTGCTTTCGCTACGTCGGATTATCGTTGTCGTCTTGTTGAATATTCCGAACCTCAAAGGTGATGTAGAATTGCACCACCAATTCGGTACAAATAAATTGACGATATCATTATAAAATCAGTACTCAGTGAGCCAACTTATGCTTTGAATGAATTCCCTGGCATGGCATACTTGCCGAAATGTATGGAGCACCAAATATCGTGAGAAGTCATAGGGCATATATAAATGGAGAAAACATGTCGATCACTCTTTGTCTATGCTTATGGGCCCCACTTGAAGGTTTCTATCTATGTGTACTTTGTGATACACACAACGGGAATGTGCTGGCTACTCAATAAGTTATTCTCCGCCGAGAAGGACCTTGGAACGGCAACTTGAATATCCAAATACAAAAAACGCTGTTCCACGAAACCACGAAAAGACGGTCTGTAATTCAGTGCACTACATCATCAGTGAGCACACGAGCCCATACACTCTTGCTATCGCATTGTACATATAACTCATGACCGATTTCTTTCATAGCATGTCCGTCATTTTCATGAGTTGTTACAGTCATACAAGTCGTCACAAGTCCATAGTGTCATAATCATCCAACAATATCATCTTCTGGCTTCGAGGCCCTCCATGCCAATTTTCTCCATCTCAGGTCCAAGTTTCCATCACATGCCCTCAGGCTTCCTCCTCCAAGCTCAAAATTGCATCCAATGCCTCTGCACCCAGAATCTGCATTGTCTTCATCCTCGTCCGGCGCGTCATATTCCTCGTTCGCCTCTCCCGTCTACGGTTATCCAATTCCAAGTCCATATCCACGTGAAATTCGTGGGCACCCTCTACCTCCTCCTTCACTCCATCATCCCCGTTCGCGTTTTCATCGCTCTTTTGAGATATATCCAGCGGCGAGATGTTCTCAAACATGATTACCCGAACCGGCGAGCTTGTAGGCGTTGCGAACGGGTTTTCGACGTCCCACTTGAATGGCCTTGCTTCCGCCGCTATTTCATCCTCTCTCGCTTCGTTTCCTCGCCCTAGTGTTTCAGATTCGCTGGTGGTACCGATAACGCTATCGCAGGCACTGCTCCTGCTCCCGTCGTCGAGCTGCTGGTATGCGCTGTAAGAGCAGCTATCACCATCACTAACTTCGAGCCTTCCATTCCTATCCCTTGCTTCCTCGATGGATGAACTCACATTCGGTCCCAGTGGAGCAAGCACTACTCTCCTCGGCCCCTCCTTCTTCCCGAACCGTTTCTTCGCCTTGCCAACTCCCACTACCTCTTTCCCAATGCGCATATGCATATTCATATTCTTCAGCACGCCCACGAGCGTCGACAGCGAGGAGCTCTTTGCGTGTGTTTTTGATTTCGATTTGGCTTTTGAATTCGACGACCTCATGCCAAGGGCGCAATGAGGAACGATGTTCTCATCCGAATGACGCGCATTTGCGTTGTTGTTGGTGGCGAAGAGGGCGCCATCGTCTCTGGTGACGGTGACTCCGAGCAGTCTGCTTGCTTTCATATCCGAGCGACGCATGGCAGAGCGTACGTCACGAGGGAGGACGTTGGTCGTCGATGGGCGCGCAAGCCTTAAGCCTTCTCCCTCTGCGCCATGCCACACGTCTTCCCCAGCTTCGATCTCAGCCATCATCGAATAGTCATGCCCGAGAGAGCCGAGAACGTCGAGTTCCCAGGTTGGGTTCGGACTAGCTAGATCCGCTGTGTCGTGTACTGCGTTCATGTCTATAACTGTGTGCGTGATTCAAGTTTTTGTGGTTTTGTGGATTTTTGGTTGGAAGTTGTGGCAGTTGATGATAGCTTATGTAGGGAGGAGAGAGGAGAGGTCAGAATGTAAGACGGGGTTGGATGAAGAGCTGATGCAACGAACGATAGCCAAACTCGGGATCGGTATTCTCAGAGATGACTAGCACCTCTTCTCTACCTTATGTGAATTTACTTCCCTCCGTCCTCCCCCACCCTCCTTATATACCCCTCTCCCCTCTTTCTGCCACACCACACCGCAACATCCCACCCTGTGGACGTGGTGGAAAACACTCGAATAAGCGGTGGACGAAGCCATTCTTGGAAACTGTGGACGGTGGACGTACGCCAGGGCAACAGGAGGGCCACCCGCAACGTCTTTTTATGGAACGTCCAAGCATATCTGGCGTCGCTTCGATCGCGTTTCTCATTCCAGGTTGAGTCCCTTTCCGCGCCCGACGAGTCATTGTTTTGTCTGAGTCGGAGATTCGCGAGAGCGGCGGGACCATCTCCGGACGGTGGACGCGAGTGCTTGGGCCGATCGTGAGGGAAGTGGCTTCGGTCGTGGTCCAAAGCGCAAAAATAGTCTATTGTACGGCGTGTCCACACGGTCTAAGTGTTTGCTTTGGCGTATTGTGCAGGAGCGCTCAGCCATTATGGCCTGCTCCAGCCACCGGCACTAATGTCGATGTCGAGTATCCAGGTTGTACTACGAGGGTATGACCATCGTTTTGTGTACTATTAGCACTGTTGTAGCTAGAGGGCATTGTAACTAGCTGGAGGCAAAAATCGAGACATTCGATTGCGTGCAAGTATACATGGTGTTTGTCTCTTTTGCAACGGATGGGGCCGGGTGCTAGGGAAATGATAAAATAATTGAGGGTGTCGTCACTCTATTCCTGGATTCAAGTTGTGAGTATAGTAAGGGCTTCAAGCTAGTGATGTACCCATTCAAGCCAAGCAAACAAGTTGAGGACCATATATGCCTTCAGGTTGTATGGTTGACTGGACGACCCTTCAAAACCCCTTCAAAACGAGTGAGCTTGCCTTTTGAAATAGGGAAAACGACACGATTCATTTTATAGCTAGTCAACAGAGCAGAACTATTGTACATATGACTAGACTATATTTCTGGAAATTGCACGGCAGAGATTTCGAGACGGAAATTTACCAGCTACCGACCCAAGTGCCAGTCAAGCCCTTCTCTAATCCGGTACCATGGTAAACGTGCGTCACGCTCCCGGTCTTGCTTTTCAAGGTCAACGTCGCCTTAGTCCTCTGAATTTCCAAGGTGAAGGTACCGCCACCGACAATGTTGGTGGGGATTTTAGATCCCTTGAAAGCACCAGTTCCGGACTTGTCACGGCCCTCGGAGTGCTTTCCCACTCCACTGACGCTATCGACAGTAAAAGTCAAACGCCCTTTGACGGCCGCAACTGCAAGAGCTCCATCTGTAATACCACGTTCTTTTCCAAACGCGGTCTCCTGTACTTCTTCAATGTCAGCGGCCAAGTCGGGGCTCTCGGCTGCGGCCTGGACAAAAAATGCGGCGGGGGCTAGAAGACACGAGTGAATCCGGTCAGCTGAAGTTCAGGCATTGAGCATCAGAGGGCTTACTATTAGGGATTGAGGCAAGTTCGACGGCAGAAGCGGCTTCAACTTCGGAAGACATGGTAAATGAAATTCCTGAATGGTACCCTATGTTAGCAAGCACATCCTATTGCTTTGGTGGCAAGAGACTCACAAGATACTGGGGCTGAGAAATAGATGATGGGTGCGGCGGTGATCACAGCAACGGAGTGAATATCTGTATGAAGCATTAGCAAACTGTAGGGAAACTCTCAAGGTGAGGACGTTTGAATGCGTACTGGTAGTGAAGAATGGGGAACTGACGATACAAAGATGAGCTGTACTCGTTTTATACCTTCGTGCTGGAGGAAAGCTGAATATTAAACTGTAAACCGTCTTGTTCGAGGCATATACCTGAAAATTATAACGTACCACAAACATGATCACTCACACCTGATTAGGAAGGTTGAACACATTAACCATATACGACGGATTAATAGACTTGTAACGAAGAGAAGAAACGGTGAATGGAAGATGACCCGTTGAAGGCAAACGGGGAACAAACCCAGAGGCATAAAGCGGGGCGTTATTATCGTAAAATGAATCGTTTACAGTCGCGGGCTTATCTTCATTACTCCTGTAGTCATTGCTTCGTTCGCCATTATTGGAGTTGATGATTCTTCGAGAACATCACCGTGAACTGCACACGTGTGATCACATATCATTCCTATACACTTTATCCCGCCGCTTCAAGCGACCATCCTCCATTTTTCATTACTTTCCCGCTTAGTAGCGGTCTTGTCTCTCCATTAGCGACATTGATATGCCATTTTTGTAAATGCTTGGCTATTACTAACGCCTTGTGTTGGGGTAGTACCGGTGCATTCGAAATTCCATGGCAAGGGGTCTGAATCTCATTGTTCTCTGTGGAAGGCAGGGATGATTACTCCACCTTATAGCGTGCAGAGCAATTATCTTGAAACAATAGCGCATTGACACCAGCTTTATGCGCCATACCAGAGGTGCAGAGGTCAAATACCTGAACATAGTCAACAACTCGAACATGGTCAACAACTTGAACATGATCTGTTGTGCCGAGTCAGGCTGCTGTTTGCTGTCACGTTACAGCAGTCTCTTTCGTGGATGTGGTTATATCGGTGGATATCGGCCCCTGTAGGCGGTCCAAAGGATTCGGGGGAGGACGATTGTTCCTTCCCAAGTTCATGATAAGCAAAGGCCCCATTCGTTTATTTTGTATCAAACAGAATTTTCTGCAAAACGGCGAGTGAGGCCTGTGAGGGGCCAGTCACGTGGTGTGCATTGAATAGGATAATTGGACCAAGGCTAATTGCACTCACTCAGATGCATATCTTGACCAACCAGGCGCCGGCCAGAAAAGCCTCAAATTCATCTTATCATACATTTTCAAGCTCATCCGCACCATGTTCAAGTGCTCGCATTCGCTATTCAAGTACATAAACGTCATCAAATGTAGCTCGTTTGGAACGTGATGATCAACTCGCATTAACATTACAGATCACCCCTCTCAAGGGCTACTAGCGCTAGATGATAACACGTACAGACATTCTCTTACTCTATCGGACAAGACTTACCCATGCCTATCGTGCCAAACGCCGTCACCGTGGCTACTTTCTCTCGAATTCCATAGATGTGGTGAGTAGTGTGGTAACTTAGTTCCCCGTGCTGTGAC
The DNA here is from genome assembly GCF_000218685.1 of Serpula lacrymans var. lacrymans S7.9. Lineage (NCBI taxonomy): Eukaryota > Fungi > Basidiomycota > Agaricomycetes > Boletales > Serpulaceae > Serpula > Serpula lacrymans. Next base: position 755,176 of record NW_006763298.1, on the reverse strand, counting down.
CTGGACTTCTTACTTCTGTCAGAGTTCCAGTACACCGTGTGGGTGTAATAACTGCAAACGCAGTGATTTTGGTAAAGAAGATACTACTCGTTGCAGCCCCAGGCGGCCACCTCCTTAACGTCGTCATAAACCGTACCCTATCATGGACACTTCGTGGCAATTGTGAAAGCCTAGAAACCCGTTCTTTAAAGCTATTCCAAGGACTCGAGGCAGGATACCCTTGCCTGGAATCAGGTCGGAACTTCGCCAAATAGATGTAATCTTGGCTTACTCTGAGTTTATCCGCACTTGGTATTGGGTTTTTCGCCCATGCAAACCACGTTCGGGGTAGACGGAGTAGAGCAATGGACTGTTCCTCGAGTCCGACCTTTTTGCGAAGTCATGCCAAAGTTACTCTCTGCCAAAATGTCATGTTTTGGCTGAGGTCACTTAAATGTCACGCTGTGCCGACCTGCACCTAGCGTCCGACGTAATCCTAGGCAACTTACTGTTAGCCCAGGACCTGCATGACACATAAACGGCGTAAAGTGGATGCTATCGAAGGTTCGTGACAATACTAGTGCTCATTTTACTAAGCCATGGTTGGTGAATGCACATACTATGGAGAGTTGAGTCGCAGAAAGCACAACACAAGCGGTCGTAATACCGTGGTGAAATTGATCAATATTATTTCAGTCAAACGAATGGAAAATTAAATCATTTGAAGAGATTTCTCATCGCCGATGGCAGCCGCCCAAGCTTCGCATGTCACCAGCCTGATAGAATCTTCCCATCACGGGTCCTTGTTGTAAATTCTTCAACTATTCCATGGACTCACTCACCTCAAACTCCTCTTTTAATTTGAACATGGTACGAAATAATTATGACTCCTTTGAATATACACTTCCGACATGCACACTCTCTGCAGTCATTGTCATGTCTACCGAATGGAAGCAATGGATAAAGTGGCAAAGTTTGTGACAAGTTCGCTCTACCACTCCTCCGTTCCCAACTACACTGGTGGTGGAAGCTCCTGGAAGCTCATAAATGCCGGAAATATCTCCGAACCAAGGGCATTGACGCAGCATCATTAGCTTCTATCAGGTTCCTTACAAGGCTGGGGAAATGCAACCGCTGAAATATGCAAAAATCTTCACCTCCATGTCGAAGACTTACTGCTGCCACGATTCAAACAACTGCAGAGTGCCATCGCTTTTTTCAAGGACCCAAAGCATAAGTCTACCCTTGTCCATTGCGGCTACAGATATGGTAGCCCGGGAACTGGCGTAGCAACTCTGCAGCTGGACGCTACACGGGCCGTCAACCCTCCTGAATCGGAGTGGATGAGTGAGCTTGTGAGATTTGAGGGGATTCGAGCGGGTGACTCCTTACATTTCGCATTTACAGCAACCCCCAAAAGGCCAGTGCGATACTGACTTGCTGTATTATTGTTAACACCACCGTTAACTATCGTCAACTGAGTCACCAAAGAAGTCTAGGAGTCTGTGACTCGAACGACTCATTTTAGTGATTTAAGAAACTGGCTCGAAATCGAGCCCCTGTACGATAGTCGTAGGTTGATACTCTAGTACGCTCCGCACTATGTGCTGTCCGCCGACGGTTTAGGGGTCGAAGTCGCACCGACCCGCCGTTCGGGATGTTGACATCTCATCGTAATAATCACAATAAACTTAGCGGCACACGGGACTGAGCTGGGGGAATGTGCATCATTAATGTTTCTACGCCGCCTACAGCAAAAGAAACACTCGACATTTATGGTTTATGACTCTTAATATCTTTATTTAGTCTAAAAACGTGCAAGTCAATGAGTCATGTCTAGGCCAATAGGTATAATAGGCTAAGCTCATCAGTCATTATTAGTTTGATCAGTCGTCGGTCACGGTGCCTGCCTTGCCACTACCTCCACTCCGACACCTAAATCTTCCCAAACTTCAAAGCATCCACCCCCTCTCCTTCTCTCCCCGTCCTCCTCACACCCATAACATCTACATCCTCAACACTCTCCATCCTCACCACCTCCCTCCTCACATACCCAATTACCCTCTCCATTACCTCCGGATAAGTAACGTACTTGTCCGAGTCGGCACCGGGGGAAAAGTCGTGCACGCCCGAGTTGTCGTCTTGGGCTTCGGAGAGGAGGAGGCCTTGTGAGTCCGTGGCGCGGATCGGGGAGGAGGAGCCGCCGACCAGGTTGATGGAGCGGCGGTAGTAGGAGGTGGAAGCGGAAGCGGGAGAAGATGATGATGGGGAAGAGGGCTCGTCAAACAGAATCCCCCTCGCACCCCTCGCGCCCAACAAATTCCTCCAAACTGCAGCTGCCATCTCCGTGTCTCCCTTAACAAGCCCCAGATCAAACGACAGGCTCATACCCGCCCACTGTTCGCGGAAGATCTTCATCTGCTGGTTTACGACGCGTTCGGGGGCGCGGGCGAGGCGCTCGCGTTTGACGGCGGAGGGTGTGGTGGCTGGAGGCGGGGTAGGGTAGAAGGCGGTTAGAGAGGAGGATGTGGGCGTACTGGGGGAAGAAGTAGGGGAGGGGAGGGGAGATGGAGAGGAAAGTGGTGAGAAGGGGAGGAGACCTGGTTGGAGGACTGCGCGAATGCGGTCTTCGACGTCGAGGAAGAAATGGTCGATGAGGGCTTGTACGTGGTCTGTACCGTGAGGAGAAGGGAGAGCGCGGAGGCGAACGGTGAGGAGCCAGACGTGGAGATTAGTGATGGTGAACCAGGACTGGAACGTTGGTGGAAGGTGGCATTCTAAACGAGAAGAGATCAGAGGTTAGCGTAATGAGAATAGGAAAGCACTTGCGGTTAAGCCAAAAGTCACGTTCGTCATCTGCGCGGACGGCGCAGAGCTCTTTATAGAGATGAAGGGCGCGACGTGCTGAGAGCTGGCGGGGACTACCATAGCCGAGAGCATGCGCGACTTTGATGAATATCTTAAGGGCGGTCGGGGACTCTTTGACCTTTTTTGTGAGCCATCGTTGCGGTGGTGGAGGCGGTAGTACTTTTGATGGTGGTGGTGCAGATAAAAGTGCTTTTGTGGTGGAGAGATGGCGGGTGCGCTGTAGCAGGACGTGGTTCAGGCGACAGACGGGTAATGAGCGGGCAGCCATGACAGTCAACAGCAAAAAGACAGAATTTTGTTAGGGGGGCGGGACTTGCCGTGGCATCGGGTTAGGGTCAGTCCACTAGTAGTACCTTCAGTACTAGTGCGACTTACCACCATGCAACCTACTCGCATCCTACTATGTCCTCCACCCGCTAACCATGAAACAGCGCCGATAGTTTGGCAATGGGGCGCGATTTGAAGCAGAGTACGAGGTTGCAAGGAAGGAACGGACCAGCAATTCTGAAAACCCGACTCAACCGCTGATAACGAGCAGGCGAAGAAAGAGTTTTATGCTAAATGTAATAAAATTTGTGCTGCGCAGAACATTGTAGACTAACCCAATCAAAGAGTACCTACCATTTTCAACTTGCTTGCTTTCGAGGATCCAATACTACTTTTTCTTAGGTGGTTCATCATTGGCTCCGCGGCATTCACAGAACAGGCACTGAACTCGCGTACAATCTTCATCTACTGCCTCTTGCATTACTTAACCCTTGACAAGTTGTAAGAGGTTCAGAAAGGAGCACTATCCACCAGGCGGGGTCCCTGACAAGGACGGCATCGTGCAGCAGTCTCTCCCACTTAATCAGACATCCGCTTTCCTGCCTATCAATAACCTTCGATTCGGTTTCGACTGACATAGGAAGGATCCAGGCGTGTGCGGTCTTGGATTTTGGATCTAGTCACTGTAAAGGCGACTGGCCTGAGGTTAAGTATGAAGACTAGACCCTGTCGACAATTAATTACAGCAAAGAAGATGTAAGTGATTTTGGCGAATGGAGTTTGAGGGGGGTATCGGGTTAGGGTTTAACCAAAATACTTAAATAAAGGACTCCGACTCCGAATTGACTGCCAGTGAGGACATTCCTGGGCCAACGATAACCATGACATTTTCCAGTCTCCTTCAGTGGTCCAGTGCGTAAACCCATCACCTCTTTCCCCCCTCCCACTTACTCCTCCTCTATCCCGTTGTTTTCTTTAGCTCCAGAGCGCCGTACGGAAGATATGTCCAGACCATTGTCCATCATTCCCAACGAGATTTACCTTGAGATATTTGACAACATCCTGCCTTTGGACTACGTCACGAAATCAGACTACTATAACACTCTGTCTAGAATGGCCGTCGTCTGTCGTTTCTTTGCTTCCGTCGCGTTACCACGCATATTCGGGTCTATCACATTCAGTCCCCTGGAAGCTAGCAACTGCAGTCGGATGAGCAAGTTGTCCAGGCAGATTATCGAGGGCGTTGAACCTGGCGCGTCGATTGCGCTCTATGTTAAAGAATGCTTCATTGAGCACTTCCTAGCAGACATCGAGCCTGATTTTTTCCGCTCAGCTTTCCTCTCGCTTTCTTCAAAAGCAATGGCTCGGATGTCCAACATTGTATCATTAACCATTCATCAGACTCCCATCCAAGATCAGCTCCTATCATCCATATCAGACCTAGTCAACTTAAAGTCCCTCGTCTTCACCGAATGTCACATATCTGCAATGCAATTGACGACATTATCATTGCCTAGGCTGACAAACTTCGAATTGACCATGTGCAGCTATACAGACACAGACGGTTTTGCCAAACGGATTGCATGTCCTGCTCTCAATGTCCTCAAGGCTGACATACTGTTTGCATCTGAGCTCCCCACCTCGTTCTATCGACACGTCAAAGAGTTACACCTCTCATCTAACCCCGAGGATACTTCAACAAACCCAAGTAGTCCCTCTATCGCTATTACTCAAATTTTGTCACATTGCGCCTCCCTCACTCACTTGACTCTTATGTCCTTTGCATCAGTGACACCTATATGGGATATCTCGTTAGATATACCTGTCACTCTCGGTATACTGCCTCCCCCATCACTTCATTCTGTTGAATTTAGGCCCTGTAAGAGTATCAAAAAAGTTGATACTGTTATTAGGGCAAGTCTTTTTAGATTTAGTTCTTGATAACCATCCAGCTCACGGGTTGTGTATATAGGTCCTCCGCTTATGTTCCGGGAACGCCCAACTCTCAGAATCACTTCGACGTCTTTCACTCGTTTGTCCTTACTGTTCATTGGAAAAGTGGACACTCGATATCCACTATCAGCGCGACCACATCATCCCTTCCGTCTGCCAAGGCATGCCGAATGTCTCTTGTATCAGACTCGACAAGATCGAGTGGCGGCGTGAGGCAGAAAGTGGTGTTTGGCGCCCTGGTATAGCACGCCTTCTGCCGTGTCCTGAATATAATAGGAATTTCAATAACTGTATGGTTCATAGTTTGGTTTGTTTAGGCGTACCTCATTGGCCGAACCTGGCTGAGTAGTCCCTTCAATACCCCCAGAATGTTATTATTTGATTGAACGATATCTATTCGTAGTTAGGGTCAACTGTTCAGTAGCAGAGAGCTTTGAATTGAAGTTGAATACAAGTACACAAGTCGCAACGATGATAGCAAGAATGACTAGCTAATATGTGAATGCGCCAAAACGGGGGGGAAAGAAAGAAAGTGAAAAAGAGGAAAGTGATACGCTTTTTGGAACCTGCATCTTCAAATGATTTCGGCATTCCACAACGGCCGCCTTTCATCTTCGTCAACGTCGATTAGGTTCGGAGACTCCTTTCTATTTCTACGAAGTATATGGCTGACGGCCAGGATAGTTCCTATGACAGGTTGGCCTAAAGACATCACGACGCGGGTTCCACTGTTCGTTCGGACCAGCAACGTAGATCCAACGCAGCTCGATACCAAAAGGAAGACCAAGACGGCTTTCATTCGTTTTCCACCCCAAGATACAATAACAGTACCAGGCTTTGGTGTCAATGTGTTTGGCCCCAGGATGAGGATGGATGAGGAAGTTTGCAAGGCAAGTTATCACCCCAATACAGGCTCGAGGTTGTATTACATGCCGCAACGTCTGATCAGTCATTCAAGGCACATATCACGCTCAGAGGACTCAAATATATACCAACTGCGATTACTCAAGATCAACATTTACACAGGTATAGTACGACAGCATGGATCTACATATATCTCGTAACGTGCATGGAAGTTTATTCACGTGACAGAGTGTTCACAACTGTACAAGCTGGTATTGGTTGTCCTGCATGCGAATAGCAAACCGAACGTTTTCAAAACCAATCGCTCTTTCACATTGCATCATAACACCTTCTGCAGGTGTAGCATATGTATTGCCTCCTAAATTCATGCTCAGCCCTATGTACTTGGCCAATCAACGAGTCAACTCACCAGCTTGGGCAGCTTTCATCAAAAGCGGTGGTGCAGCCCACCTAAGCGGACCTGAGCCTAAAACCCCGAGGAGGACAGACGCCGTCCCTGCAGCCTTTGATTGTAGTATGATAAGCAAGGTAAAAAAAAAGTGTCGTATACTCCAGGCAGACTCACCACAGCTCCCACGATCATCCCTGCTTTTGCCAGGGAATTTCCTAACGTATATTCGTTGCCGTTCTGAATCCTCCGTGCTTCGATGGTAAAGAACAACTGCACTGTGATCAGCCAGCAAATTGCTGGAAATACTGCAAAATCCACATACGGAGGCTACATGGTCTCTAAATGATTGTCCAGGGAGTACATAATTGTTGAACTGGACGGGCGCAACAAAAACGAGCGCGATGCGCAGAGGAATGCCTGTGTCGTTTCTAATTTCAATGTCTGGCATTTGAGGAGTGGACTCGAGTAGACGAGGGACACATACTGGTTGGGTCTTTATCTACTCCTGCCAGCGCTACTCAAAAGGCTTCTTTTTAGGAGGGATCCGCGCAGTACTCTAAACGAGAAGCTCCTTATCGACTCTGCGATTGACCTTCACACTGGCCGCAAATCTCGAAGCTAGGGCTATGACTATCATTATTGGGCTCAAGAAATCGCGTACAGGAGTTTGGGCTGCTTCATATTATAGTGATTTACTACAGTTGAAGTCATTGTTTACGCCTCCACAAGCTGATACTGGTCGTTTTCCGTGCGAATCGAAAAGATAAGGTTTTCAAAACCCACTGGGCGGCTATTCTGTAGGACAACCCCTTGAGCGGGTGTGCCATACGCCTCACCAGCTGGACCAATGCTCAAAACTTCCCGCAATCGAGTATAGCAATTCGCTCACCAGATTGAGCACCCTTCATCAACAGTGGAGATATACCACCAGCTTCAGGGCCTGACATGCTAAGGGCAACTGATGCCGTTCCAGCCGCCTGAGGTGTGGTGAACAATGTAGGACGTTACAAGCTTTTCGCAAGCATACCACTGCACCAGATATTAGGCCTGCTTTAGCCAGGGAGTCCTCCACCGAGTATTCGTTTCCGTTCTCGATTGTCCGCGCTTCGAAGGTAAATTGAAACTGCTTTTCAATTAGTACCGCTGACGAAGTTAGTAAAGATGCACTCACAGAGCCTACGTGTGCATTGAACGATTGTCCCGCCTCAACATAGTTATCACAATGTATCGGCGAAACAGCAATCATTGCAATACGAAGAGGAACACTGGTTTCATTTTTGACCTCCACGTCTGGCATCATGGAAATAAACGGGGATTACGCGAGGAGATATTATCTTCACATCAAAAACTCGACATTATAACAGCATAACTAATAGGGGATAATCCCAACACATTTGGACAATGGCGTCATGAAGAGCATAGTGTCGTTCTCCAAGACCTATCCATTTATGACCCCTGACCTCCTATGGTGATGACGACTTTGTTGTACGAGTGCTCCAAAGTCTCATAGGCTCCAGTTCCCGGTCCTGTCTCTTTTTCTTCAGGGGCCCATCAAGATCACTATCTGTTTCTTTGAATATAATATCATCGCGTGTTGTTCACGTCACGATTCAAAGCCCGGATTGTCCTTCTCATCTTGGTCTCACCCCACCATCTACCCGGCGTTGGCTTTTAATCCTTTTTGGGTGTAGTCGAAGGTCAGACAAACTCTACATGCGCTCGCACTGTGATCAAGGCTGCGTCCGATTCCCTGCTCAGCACATGGCTAATATTCTCTGTGACTTTGCGATCATCTCTGGACTTTGCTTTATGCATCCGACCCGCCATGCAAACACGCAGTATAGAGATTGATTATGAACAGTGAGAGCAAAAGTGACATTACAATGCTTTGGAAAACATCATTTCGCATTCGAGAGCGGGTTGAGTTGACTTCAATGCCAGTTCAAGCTCGTTTACAGAGTCCAAAAACATGTAGACAAGTGTTCAAAAAACCTGTACTAATACAACTGCAACATTTCGACAGTAGACTCGGAAAGCATACTACATACTTACTCCTTTGCAGCCTCAATTAGTTACATGTGCAATGCCCAAATTGACTTCGACATGTTTATCGTCACCAGCCTCTTCAGTGAACACGAGTTTTGTTTCGGGGCGGAAGATGAGACAGTGCGTAGACCCGCCGAAATGGAACATCCCAATTTGCTGACCCTTCGAGACCTTATCTCCTGGATTTACAATGATTTCACAGCTCGAAACCTCCACCATCCCTACACCCACAAAGCACATCAAGCCGATGCTAGGATTGGATGATCTGATGAAGATCAATGCGCGAGCGGCGACTGCCGTGATGTATGGCTGGGATCGAATGATGGCACCATCACCCTCATTGTCTGGGACTGCAGAATAATAGGTGCCTGGGAGCAGAACAGTCTTCTCGATAGTGCCGTTTACAGGGCTGTGCCAACGATGGTAATCGAGAGGGCTGAGGAAAGCCTGGTAGACAGTCCCGCCAGCGAATTGGGGAGCAAAGGAGTCATTGTTAAGCATGTCGACGAGAGAGTACGGCTGCCCCTTGAGCCAAAATGTGTCGTTTTCTTTTACATCGGAGGCCTTGCGAAAGACGGTGGACTCGCAAGCATTGTTGATAAAATTATCTTCATCCGGGAAGACGGGGCGCTTGCCAGGCCGGAAGAGTCTAGTGAAGAACTCATCCCATGAGGTGAATCCGTGGTATGGCTTATCCGGTTGACAAACGTAGGTCTCGGCGAAGTTTGGCATCATACTTGTCGCTTTAAGACCGAACCAGCCTTCGTCTGCATCTGTGAGTACATGGCGCGAGTCAGGCGTTACAAGGTAGTTCGACCAATATGTGAGCACATTGTAGAGTTGCAGATTGACTTTGGGGTTGACGAACGCGGCAAATCCACCGGTAGTGTTCATAATTGAGTCGAGGATAGCATACAAAGGAACACCGATCACATTCCCTTCTCCACTTTGTACAAATGCGGGCGCTTGCTGAATGGTATCGTTCATCAAATGCAGCATGGTTGTGTAGTTGTTTACCTATTCGTGGATAAGCCTTTACTGAAAATAAATCGTTGAATAGGATGTACATACATAATTTCGGTCTTGTGCATCGTTGTTCTCGCGCACTAATTGCTCAAACCCTTGTTGGAAATATATGAAGATTTGATAATCCGTCTCTATCAAATTTTTGAATTCTTTGATAACAGGGAGGAGGTCGCCATCAGAACGGGCTCGCCCTAACTTTTCAATCCTTTTGTGAATCCAATCCTTGAGGAATTCATGATCACGGGGCAACCATCCGCCATAGTGAGTGCGAGCAGGCATGTTGTCCTGGTGACATTCATGATCAACATAGATTCAAATAAAAAATGAGAAGTAGTAGAACTCACGAGTATGTGTGGTAGATTATCTGGTGGAAGATGGCCGAATGAAACCCTTTATATATGTTATGCAAAAGCACCTCGAGTATATCTGGCAACGCCCTGTGAGCACCGTGACGGGTGAAAAGTGGTGTCTACATTACTGAAGCAGTATGAAATCAGTAAGCCTGGTCATCTAATTATCTCATTGACATGCTTCCCAGACCGAGAATTTCGATTTTGCAGTTCCCACTCACTTAAGAATGGTTCCGGCTTGTCTTTAACAGATAGGGTGGTGCAAGAGACGGGCTCCTACAGATAACAGAGCTCCAAGCAGAACACGTGGCAATGATTCACTCTCCACTTCTTGCCAGCAATGGTAGACGTGGTGTCCTACATGTTTTCAAGTTAGAAAATATAGTCTTGGACACGTGTATCCGGTTTGCGTCAGCGTTTGCACGATATATAAGACAAAAAAAAGCACTTGGTGTTTAGATACACCATCTTGGAGGTGCTGAGGAGGATATCCTAAGAAGCCGAGAATGATAGTTTTCCAGCAATCGTAGGATTAGTATTCGAAGACAAGGTGACCCAAAGATAGTCTGACCTTTCAAAGCAGGCATCCTACCCACGGCGAGTACGGAGGCGAGCAACCTTCGCCAACCTATTTATTTTCCCGCCCATTCTTCGAGACGAAGTAGCTAAAGCAGGCAGGCGAGCTTCGTTGATAGCTGCATATTTATGATTCAGAGGATTGCTACTCTAAGCCCATTAATTTCCGAAATCCGACGAACCTTGACGCTGTAACGCGGAGAACTAACTTGGAAGCTATAACCTCTGAGGTCTTAGTTCAGACTTCCAAAGCGAATACCAATACCACGCAGATTATGAGGAGGGAATAAACAACTCCGTTGCACCGTTCGTTCTGCGCGATGAGCTCGAGTCTCCGCGGCAATGTCCGCTCGCACTCCGCCTTCACTGAGATTGTGGCAAACTCCTAATACTTGCTTGTTCATTGTATGGCTTAGTCTGTCGACGCTCAATTCGTCTATCATTTCTATCATACGGGTCAATAATACTGCCGGTCCTCATTACGCAGAACGACTTTATAGATATCGAACCAGAACCCCAACAATACAACGGAATGAAATAACACAAATGCAATTATTACTATGCGATAGCACAGCATCTCCCTACATCTAGGAACAACGCGGCCATTTACATCGAGGTCAGTTCCTGTCATAATTGCACAAGCTCGTACTGATCGTTTCTTTTGCAAACCGAAAACGTCAAGTTTTCGAAACCAACTGTTCGATCGCTACGCATGACAATTCCTCCGGAGGGTGTCGCATATGCAGCTCCACCTAAACCCCAAGCTCAGCGTACGCTAACTTCAGATTCCATTCAGGACGGGCTTACCAGCATGTGCGCCTTGCATCAGGGATGCCGAGGCCCCCCATCCGAAAATGCCACCCACTGCCCCCATGAGGACTGATGCTGTTCCAGCAGCCTTGGGGGCCGATTAGCAAGGCATAAGGTTACAGAGTTCGAGATACATACCACTGCGCCAGTAATCATTCCAGCTCTCGCGAGGGAATCTCCCATTGAATATTCGTTGCCATTTTCAACACTCCGCGCCTCAAAGGTGAAGAAAAACTGCACCATCAATTGGGTAAAAATTTTGACGACAGCTTCCTCAAATCAGCACTCACAGAGCCAACATGTGCTTTCAATGAATTCCCTGGTGTGACATGATTGTCGAAATGTATGGGAGCACAAAATATGATAGCTATGCGTAGCGGAATGTCGGTATTGTTTCTTATTTCGACGTCAGGCATGACGGGAATGGATGAACTGGGGAAGCGTGTTGCTTGCTATTTATTTATTCTCATGCGCGCTTCTTGAAGGTTTACGTCTAGGAGGTATCCGTGTGGTACACGAGGCCTTTTGATGAGAGTGAGCTGGCGGCTGAATAAGTTATCAGCTTACAACCCTTTTTCTTGAGCAGGACCCTGGCATGGTAACGTCAAGGATCCAAATACGAAGAGCTCTGATCTGCGAAAGCGCAAAAGGCAGTCTAGAATTCAGAGCGCGGCGTTATCAGTGAGCGCTAGTGAGCCCACGAACGCAAACTTTCCTATCATCGCACTGTACATGCAACTCATGACCAGTTCGTTTATAGTATTTCTGTCGTTTCGAGGGCTGCTACGGTCTTAGGTCTTCACAAATCCACAATGACATTATCATCCAGATCTTTGGGTTCAATATTCTCCAGCTCAGAACCAATCAAGTTTCCATTACATGCCCTCCCTCCAAGGCAATAATTGCATCCAACGCCTATCTGAGGGGGTTCGAGCGGGTGTTTCCTTAAGATTCGCGTTTATAGCAACTTCCAAGAGGCCAGTGTGATCACTCATCAAGTGTCATCGTTGGTAACATCGCCGTTGACGCTTCTGAGTGCTGATCACAGTTCACCAAGTTGCCAAAAAAAAAAGTCATCCTATTTCAATCTGTGACTCGATTTCTTGACTTGATTTTCCATGGTGGAGTAGTCTCTTTGACACCTCCAAAATGTTGTTTTTTAATTGAACGATATCTAGTCTAGCTAGCGTCCCAAGTGTTCAGTAGCAGAGCCTTGAATTGAGGAAAATACAGCATGAATACAAGTACACAAGTCGCAACGATGCAAAAATGACTAGTAATAGGAACGCACCAAAAAAAGAAAAGAAAGAAAGATGATACACTTTTAGAAAGCTGCACTATAAAAAAAATCAGTTCAACAATGGCCGCCTTTCGCCTTCGTCTTCAATGTCAATCAGGTTCGGAGGCTCTTTTCGGTTTCTACGAAGCATAGAGCTCACGGCCGGTATAGCTGCCATGATAGCCTGACCTAGAGACACCAAGATGCGGTTTCCATTATTCGCTCGAGTCAACAACTCAGATCCCACCGAGCCCGATCCCATGAGCAAGACCAAGAACGCCAACACCTCACTTTCCCCAACAGCCGCATACACCGTCTTCCGCTCATCAAAAGGCCACTGCACCCCCACATACCTCTTCCACGACCCAGCCCCCACCTGCATAATCTCACCTATACCCTGTCCTCCAATCCCACTCACGCCACCCGCACCCCCGTCACACCACAGCACCATGCTCCCCGACTCTGCCGCACGTGTCTTCGCTTGTTCCCACATGGCGAGACTGACGGCTGTGTCCCAGGTGCGAGCGGGGGCGAGGATTAGAGCAGGGCGGGATGGGAGGTCTGAGAATGCTGTGGGCGAGGCAAAGTCGAAGCAGATGGAGGTGGTGATAGGGATGGGACGTATGTGGTCCGGTAGCGGAGACCAGCTTGGTGCAGTAATGCCTTTCGGATGAGTGAGGTTCAAATTGTATATGGTGGGCGGGTCAACCGAAGGGGTCATTGAGAAAGACTCTGCAACTATAGACAACGTTAGTACTCCTCAAACCGTAAGCACATCAGAAGACATACTTGGAACGAGGTTGCGTTTGTAATATTGCACTATTTCGTCTCCTGGTTTCTGGGAAGAACTGATAAGGGCCAAGCCATTACGTTTAGAGCCTGTCCTGCGATTCGGGCTATCCGGCGTGTCGTCTGAATCTGGCACATATTCCTCAAATGGAACTCCAATGAGTGGTCCTGGAACCTTGCGAATTTTCTCAAACGCCAGCTCCCTCTCCTCTGGACTGTTAAACATGACAGCGGTCTCTGGCCACAGCAAAACCTTTGCTTCAGTCATTGTGGCAGATGTTGAGATGTAATCGTCGAGCGATAGATGTTTGCCTACCGTTGGAGTTGGAAGGACACAACCCACCATGAGTGGGGTTGATGAGGAGTCGTAGGGACGGCGAGGTAATTCGGCGAAAATGGATGGGAGTGAGAACGCAAACAGAAATGCCCCGAGAGGCAAGAACTTGCGAGATGCTGGAGCAGTGGACGTTTCTGCAGTCTCAGAGTATGTGGCGTCCGGGTCGGGATGGTGTATAAGTGATTGAGAAGACAAGTCATCAAGACTTTCTCGGCCCATCAACCATCTCCCAGCTAATTCTGAGCCCAAGACAGCCCATGCGCCGACTATCCAGTCAATACCTGCAGGACCTGTATACCCAAGCATCCAAGTGTACGGGTGCGAACTCGAGGCAGGACTCCAGGAGAGGAGTCTCCCCAATGGAAATGTATGAGAAGCAACGCTCCATACCAGTGCCCATATAGTTGGAAACAGCGTCATCCGGGCCCAAGGCGCTCTGACGCGGCCAGCCAGGAGCACGTCAACAGAGATGGCGAACATGGCGCATAACGATGGTATACCTGATATGAATAGCAGAGCGAAGAACGCTGCTGTATGACTTGGCAATGCATTCGACGCTGATGAGCGATAAGAGAGAGACGCAGCGATTGATACGAATAGCCAGGAGAGAAAAGCCTCTAGGCCTCGTGATGGTCGATAGATGATGCGTTGTGCATGAACGCGTGCAACAGACAGTAAGAGAATCAAAGGAACAAGACTAGGCGAAGGACCCAACGCCAGCCAGGCCAGCAGAGACTCAGCCCCCACAAAGAAAGGTATCGGATGCTTGGTGAGGATGAACGTCTGGAGAGACATGTCGCACAGAACGTGGTGGGCGCAGTACACGAACGTTCAACTTATGTACTTGAATGACCAAAGTCCATATCAGGAAATACTCATTTCTACTTCCCTTTTTGGCTCAGGATAAAGGGGCATTTTTTTATTTTTTAATGGACCAGATATATAAATCTGTCGTCGCGAACTCGAACCGCCCAATAATTCTTCCTCCAACCCTCATGCAAGTATCTCGCACCGCAGTGTCTTCCTACTAACACTCAACTTTTGTGAGAATACCAGACTGCCAGTGCGCGATAAAACATAAACATAAACACATCCAGTGTCATCATGCAGCCATTTTTTTTTCAGCTTTTGAAGTGCGTATTCATTGTGTATTAGTGTTTTTTTACAGGCTGATTGATCTCTTACCTTCGTCTTATATAGCTCCGGTGCGCCGTATCGGAGATAAAGCACTTCCCACTATCCCCAACGAGATATATTCCGAAATCTTCGAGAACATCCAATCAGAGATATCAGAGTATTACTACAAGGCCTTCCTGGACAGAACGGCTCGCGTTTGCCGTCTGTTCAACCTTGTAGCATCTCAGCACATTCTCAAGTCCATACGACTGAGCGGCAGACCATCCGAAGCAAATACTGCTCCATATTTATCGAATTTAACCAGACAGATCGCTATGAACGAAGAGCCTGGAATCTCTAATGCCCTCTTCGTCAAAGACTGTATCGTGCGGGACTTTCAAGAGAGAAATCAGGAGAATTGCGCAGCTCTGAGTCTACAAACAACGGCATTAGCCCATATGATCAACATCCGCTCGCTCACCATTCTTTACACTCCACTCACAAACGAGCAGCTCTCCGCTTTCTCCAATATAGCCAATCTTGAATTTCTCATTCTTGTGGATTGTCGCATGTCAGAAAATATACCGTCAGCCGTTGTTTGTTTGGGCAAACTGGTCAAGCCTGTCTCGGTCGAAACCATTTATCGCAAGGGTAGGAAGAACTTGTTACAAAGCGTCAAATTTCCTGCCTTGAAGATCCTTAGAACCGGACAGCTTCGAGTTCGCAAAAGACATTGTCTCTCAATCTTACAATCCAGTCATTGAAGAGCTGTACCTTGAATTTAATGACCGCGAATTCATGTTGTTGTTTGGCGAGACAGTCACTGACTTGGTTGAACGGATCCTACCACGCTGCCCTTCCCTTAAACGCTTGGCATTCTACCAACTCCCTATGCCAGAAAAATCACTTATCAATTTCATCTTCGGTGCCGCCACTTACTCTTTACCCTCGAATTCAATCTTCGCTGCATGTCGCTTCGAGAAATCACGGTGGCAAGTCCGGGTATAATTCCTTGCAACTACTGACTTACAGAAAAGAAAAAACCCCGCACAGCTGTTCTCTGACATTCGCCAGGACAGTAGAGTCGCTGACGGACGTGATATTTGGTAATTTAGATGATTCTTGGATGCTAGATCTTCCCAAGCAGCACGAAAGCGTCATATTGATTGGGTCGTTTCCTCACATCTCTCGCGTTCGACTCGGTCAAATCGAGTGGCGACGCCACAAGCAAGATATCTGGCGTCCCCGGGTCGCATCAGCCGTGTTTTTATCCATGGTGAGGTCCCGATTGGAGCAGCGGTACCTACGGCCTCTTCCCAGAGACTTCGATGGCTGCTTAGCCTCCATCATGGATCCTGCTTTGCTCGCAAGATTCAAAAATGGTCCTGAAGTACATACAACGCCTACGGGCGAAGTTTACTTCTAAAATAGTTACATATATTACAATCTTGTACTACAGATGTGATGTACAGTTAAACAGAGTGCTGGCGCTTGTAGAGCTAGAAAGTGTGAAGAGTATTTAGAGCATCTCCATTTGCATATACTAGGCACCCACGATGCTGCATAGCATCGTTCATCGCCACACACTCAATCTAGGAGCACGAGCACGTCACCAGGTTGTACATGGGCACCTTCTATTATCTCCTTTCCCATACCCCGCACTGTTCGCCCAACGTTCTCCTCCCCAGCGCGAACAGCAATTTCTGTCTTCATTGCTTCCAGAATGACCAATACGTCCTCAGGCGACTTGACGACATCTCCAGGACTACACTTGATTTTCCATATCGAAGCTGACAACGACGATTGAACCTTTGGTCCCATGTGATTGACATCTACTCAGTATCTCGTGAGACCTATGAACTTCGTTAGAATGTGATTTTCGCTACGTACCGCCCACTTCAGTAGATAAAGCGCTCTCAGCTTCTTTGGCTTCTTTGTCAGCCTGCCATTCGCGAAGAAGCTCTTCCTCGCTGAATAGTTATAGTGAGCGAAGACCGTAAGTACAAGAATAGATCTGTGGGACATACCGCGCTTCTTCTTGGGCTGATCCTTTAGCTTGTCTTTCTTTGAACTGTGTGATCTCCTCTGCGATTAACTTGGTGAAGCGATCATAATTCGCCATAGAAAATGTTATGGGCTCAATCTAGACGTATAGATAATCGATATTACCTCCCTTTCCAATCGATAGTATAACGCAGAAAATACCTTGAACGAATAACGCCCTGCATCAAACTCCTTTTCTATCTAAAAGGAGTTTCAGTCAATTTCAGTCACTCCAAACGAAATTTGCAACAAAAATCACCTCTAAATATTCCTTTTCACTGACTGGGTTGAAGTGGATCTTGATGGGAATGAGTGAAGCTATCACAAGTCTAATATGATGGTATAACTTTACCTGATCAAACGGCCGAAGCAGCCAAGGCCTATCAGAGCGGAAATCCGCTCCCTTTCCCCACGTTTGCCAGCCTGGCAATGTCCTCCCAAACAACTGGTATCCTCCAGGAGACACGGTGGGATATATGGCAGCCACCACGCCAGCAATACCCACGGCTCCCTGTTAAAATCTGGGTCAACCGGTAGTCTATTGCAAGTTTATATCCGTACCCTGGGAGTAAATGTCCGCGAAGGATTCATCTTCTGGCCTACCAATCGACATCGTGGATCGACCTGCCCATGTAAGTCAGCCATTAAATATTTCAGTAAGTCGTGAAGAGACCTACCGGAACCAGAAAGGGACACGCCAAGTAGAAACCAACACCGAAAACGAGCTACGTTGTTCGGTTTTGAAGATGGGGCTATACATTTGACTGACAACTAGCTCACTTACCCAGTTTGACGATATCAGTTTCCACAAAGTCTCAAAAGCACCGCCTGGGATACCATTGTTCCTAGCCAGATAGTCGATGTTGCTAGGAAGATATACAGCCTTGTTTCTCGTAGTGCTCATGTATCTCTGGCATGCCTCTCGGCTCCATTGATCGTCGAGCACAATGGGAAATATTATCCTTCGCCCAGGGAACTCCACCTCAGACATCGAAGCAGGAAGGGACGAGTCGACGTCGAGAAGAAGTACAAGCAGTTCTCTCTGGGATATCACCGCCGGATCGTAGTGAATCATGGTAGAGCGGATGCAAGGCGCAAATGCCCATACGCCTTTGACCCCCCTCTTGCCTACTTCAGTTTCCAACGCATGCACACGAGCTCGCATGTGGAAGTCGAGTCGTGAATCACCGTACTCCACCAGGACAGCGGAATCTCCAGCCTAGCCCATATTCAAAGCGATACGAATGAATTCATATAGATGGACAGGGTTATCTTTGAGCTTACCTGACGTATCACGATCCCGGGTCTTGCTTTGTCCTCCGACTCGGGAACGGCATGCAATATCGATTGCAGAGGTTTATCTTCAAATTCTACAGGAGTCCACGTTGGAGAAACTGAAGGATCGACCAATGTGCTCTTGATAGCTTCAAACCACTGCACGAGATTTTCTCTACACAACACAGAATCATCATACGTTATCCTTTGGAATTTGACAGTATTTCCCGGGCTTAACTGGCCCAACTTCCACCTAAAGACAAACTTAGTATTGACCCCAAGATGAAATCCGGTGTGGATAGAAGTAGCTCACTCACATCTCAGCCGACGCAACAGTGCACACACAAACATACCCGCCCATATCCGGGCCCTCCTGCGTCAAGATAACAGGTGTATCTCCATTAACGTTCACCGATCCCAGAGCATACCCGTTATCTAGTATATTACTCGGATGAGAACCGCCCTCACCACCACTGCTTCTCGCCCACTCAAACCTTTCCTTACTCTCCAGACGTATGCCCATGCGGTTACTCGAAGAGCTTATGCGCCAGGAAGTCGAGTAAAACGTTTGGGAGCCTTTGTTCAACAAATATTCTTCGTCATCTTGTGGGCCTGCGAGAACGTAGACCGTCCAATCCTTGTGATAGAGAGGTATGAGAGTGTGTAGTACTCGTTGGGAAGCCGACTGAGTCGCTTCTTCCTCTGTAGGCTCGCAATCGCCGAGAGCTAGTTGATCTCCAGACACCAGCTTTCTTCCCTGCATTTTGTATGTCAGACAATAAACAAAACGTGCATAAGTACAGGAATTTATACCTGGTATCCTCCTGTGCCCATGGACGTCGACTTGGATCCTAGATATTCAGGTACCTCAGGGAATCCACCCCTTATCGCGAGATACACTCTCAATCCTGCGCTGGTCTGGTTACTTCCAATGACAAGCCTTCCATCTGCCGGAACGACTAGGCGAGTCCACATCTCCACTTCCTTACCATCAATTTTTACAGGCACGCTTTTACCGGTCACTGCTACCACTGCTGACACAAGGAAACGCAACCTGAAGTCAGCTCCAGGTAAAGTGACGATCTCCAATGCTTCCGTCTCCGGCATGTTCCCCACGAGAAGATTGGCTGTGCTGAACGCTTGAGAGTCCATGGGCCCACTTCGTGGGATTCCAAATCCAATTCGACGGCCAGGTAGATCTTGGATTGTGGTCTCGACCCCACCAGATATCACAGCCATAGCTCTAGTATCACCAAATGATAACCCAGTCAGCTCGACGAGACAATAAAGTTGAACAATTAACTTGCTTTGGTATGAAGGGAAAGGTATCGAGGAACTTCGTCGTTGCTTTGCCGAGTGTGAACGTTGAACTCTCGCAGATTGCTTTTAAATAGTGAATGTTATTAGGTGGGCCATGAATCTTACATTCTTCGAGTGTTTTGATCAATCTCGTGATAGCCTCTTCCCTAGTTGAGCCGACTACGATCAATTTGCACAAAAGAGGGTCGAAGAAAGGTGTGATCGACGTTCCACTCGAGATCTATTACAAGACAGCAACGTGATTTAACACGGATGACGGCTACAAATGGACGCACATACCCAATGATCTATCCTCAGCCATTCATCGCTTCCCTTCACCTCTAGATCTACGAACTGTAGTATCCCAGGACATGGCCTGAAGCTGTCCGCTGGGTTCTCGCAGTACACTCGCGCTTCAATAGCATGCGTCTGTCCGGCAGCAATGTTCCTGTCGTAGACGTCTTGCGACACTCCCGCTGCATGGAAGTCTAGTCCTCCATCAATGTTTTCAAATTGGGCAATGCCTTGCACGATCATGAGTTTGACGATGTCAAGCCCGGGATGGATGGCCTCTGTGATGGGGTGCTCGACCTGTAACACGATTTAGTCGAAAATGAAGATTGATGGATATATTGGCGAGATAAGTACCTGTATGCGCGTGTTCATTTCCAGAAAATAAAAACTTCCTGTGTTATCATCCACAAGAAATTCGACAGTGCCTATATCGCGGTAAGCAGCTGAATGAAGACAACATCTCGTCGACAACCAACCTGCAGAAGCATATTTAATCATCTTGCATAATTGAACTGCAGCCTGACATATATCATTCCTGAGGCCTGTTAAAAAAGGCAAATATCAGATGTCAACAGTAAGTGCATTCTATATTGTATATTCGAATGAGGCACATACCAGGATGGTGAGAGAAGAAAGGACTAGGAGTCTCCTCGATGACTTTTTGGTGCCTTCGCTGCACGCTGCATTCTCGCTCTCCCATGTGCACGACGTCACCCAGGCCATTCCCAAATATCTGGAATATAGTTAATGAGGAACAAAACACTTGTAGCAAAAGAATGAAGTACCTGAACTTCAATATGACGTGCAGCTGGGAAATAACGTTCGATGAAAACTCCATTGTGATGGAAAAGGGTCTGGAAGAAGGAGGAAAAATGAGCATTCAATCAGGAGTGAGGCATTTCACAAACCTGAGCGCGTTCCTTCGTAGCGGTAAATCGCTCAACAAGCTCTTCCTCATTATAGCAAATTACAAGACCCATCCCACCACCTCCAGCTGTCGCTTTTAACATGACGGGAAAGCGTACCTCCTTGGCCATTACCAAGGCGTCGTTGGAAAGACTGAGAAGCCCTTGTGAGCCTGGGACAAGCTGTAAGCCAGCTTGAGCAGCTATAGCTCTTGCTTCGTGCTTCAACCCCATCATCTCGATAATGTGAGGCTGGGGTCCGAGCCAGGTGATACCAGCTTCGATAACGAGTCGTGAAAACTCTGCGTTCTCGGAGAGGAATCCATAGCCCGGATGAACAAGCGTGACATTATATTGTTTGCAAATGGAGAGAATATGAGTGACAGAAAGGTAGGCCTTGGACTCGGACGGTGCAACCCCAGAGTCGCCTTCGGGACTGGACTGCAGCATGACTGACTCGTCTGCGAGGGAGACATGTGGAGAGAGGGCGTCTGAAGACGTGTAAATGGCTAAGGTGACAATTCCAAGCTGCCTTGCTGTGTGTATGATACGAACACCTATCTCTCCACGGTTGGCGATAAGTAATTTATGGTTGGAATACATATATTTGAGAAGGCGAAGAGTAAAGACGCGTTTATGATACTTGGTATCTTATCCTGAGGGACGAACATCCCATATCGGCCGGATTGACAGGTAAAGATAGCAGTATTTTGGTCATGCGTACCTTGTGGGGGACCTGTATATCAAAGCGCCTGGGGAGTACGTTCAGGAAGGTCGCCAAAATAGACAGCACAGTAACTTACGCCCTCCAAAATAGCCAAGGCTGATAATCAGCGATGATAGACGTGCTCTCTCCATAGCAATTCGGGGGCTATCAGCATCACACGCTTATCACTTGACCGGTCGACCTGCAGAACTTGAAACAGAGAACTTCAAATATCAGCGCTTGCATTCACTGGCAGCTATGGAAAGCGTTGCGGTTAACGTTACATCGACTTCACCATGGTACCAGACAGCCTGTGGATATTTAAATGCTACGACTGCATTAATAAAACATCAACCTACTTAAGCTTAGCCGTCTTTTCCTAAGGCCTAAGAAATTCGACCTTGATAAGGTCAAAAGAGAAGACTAGCCATAGGTAAAATTAGAAAAGCTTGAATAAGGACACCCCTCGTGCTTAATCGCTCTTACGCATATCTGGTGGTGCTCAGAGCAGTCTATGCGCAGTACTTTCTGCTAGATAGAGATACGGCTTTCACTGGAGTCAGGCTTCTCTGTCCTACGCTCGGTCCAAAGCACCGAGCAGCAGACTCCCAACCGTCGCTAGAACCGGCGCATAATTCCAGTGATTCCACTCTCCCTTTCCGACCTGAGCCTTACAGACAGCGCCATCCACCAACGCTACACCGCTGCCAGCTATCAGGATGCAACCTAATGTTTTACGGTCTCCAAAGTACGCGGCTGCGTAGATGGCCAGACCCATGAACACGTCCCTCGCTCCATAGAGCACCATCAGGTTGTCGACGAGTTTCTTGTCCACAGCAGAGGCTGGTGCTTCGAACTCGAAGAACTCGATTGCATTTCGAGGCCGTAGGATGCCATTTATGCCAAAGCCTAGGAAGATAGTTGCAAATATGGTTGCGGAGAAGCGAAGGTAGGGCGACTGGGAGAAGCTTGAGGTGACCATAGCTGTGTTTAGTCAGTTACTGGTCAGCAGCACCAGTACTAGTGGGTCAGTGCCTCTACGCACCTTTGTTGACTGTCATATATGCTCAAAGGGATTATTGGGGACGATAGGGGTTGTTATTTTGTTCAGTTATTATAGACATTCCGAGTCATGATCAAGTCTACGTGTGAAAAAGTGACGTGGCGCGTCCGCTCTATATAGGCCTGTGTAGGTACTATAAGTACTGTAATACCTAATGGATGCCAATGACACGTCAAACAATGCTGGCAACCATTCCTTGCAGTCAATGCGTCCGATCCCACTCGATCCCTTCTCTATTGATGCCCTGTCATATGAGGATCTCCTCGAAAATCGCCACTTCCGTGAAATGGTTCGAAAACGTCATGTAGTCGCAGATCAATTCCTTGAGAGTCAATCAAATTACAATAAATTAATGGGTTTGGTAGTGGGTCTTTTAGATACGGAACGTACTCGTTTCGAACAGCAAAAGGCCTCAGAACAGAGGCTACGAGCAGTTGAAGATGAACTCCGTAAGATCAGTAGCGAAAATCAAGTATTGAAGCAGGAGAACCGCTTTCACCAGCAAGAGGTTTCGAGACTACAAACTGCCCTCGACGAGCGGACCAACTCGGCGTAAGTGTTTCCATCATTTCATTTTTATCATTATTTACCGACTTTGTCTCTCTGATGTTATTGCCAGTGTCTCTACAATCTACCCCAGCGACTCGGCCTCTCACTTTGCTCTCATCACCGCTCATAATCCAACCAAAGCTACCCGTCAAGCTCATGACTGCGCGCCGGAGCTCCAAACCCCTGAAGGGCATACGTGTATTACAGAACTTACTGCCACTAATCACCGCATAACAGAAACTATGAGTACCAACCTCACGCCAGCACCTGATTGCGAAGGCCTTTGGAAATGTGCCTTGCTCGAGATGATGGCTAAACGCCTTGCAAAGCTAGACGAATCAATTTTAGACGCTTGCTTAGTCTGGGTGAACGAGATGGCAGAGGTCGCAGTGAGTGGCACGGCCGCTCACTGCGACCTTTAATTAATGTCATGTTTAACAGCGAAATTTTCGGGATATGAGGGATATGTACAATGTCCCACCTGATCCAGAGGTAGAGTGGTATTTTAATCACCGGGTTTCGAACCGTCGTCGAGACGGCAGAGACACAATCAGTGCCTCAGAGTGGGCTGCAGCCCAGGTGAGCGTCCCTCAATCCCTCACCATTGATAACTAACTTTGTTTCTGGCAGTAGATATAACCACAAATACATCGCAATATGCCCCTCTTCCGGGTCAGTCATCCCCACCAAAAACCGACCACCCCAAGAAAGTGACAAGCGGAGTCAGCTTTCCATCGTTCAAGGCAAGAGGAAGAAGCCAAGTCAGGTTTCTATTGATGAAAGAAAGAGGAAAAAGTCACGCATGACGTCGGCCAGAGAGGACACTGCCCAATCAGCCAGAACAGTAACTGGACTCCTCCCTTCAACATATCGAAAATGCCCGTCACTGGAATACTTCCGCGAAAAGCTAGAAGCAAGCAATAAGTAGCTCACAATAGCATCATTCAGACTGTCTTCGCCTAGCCACTCCACAGGCCACATCATAAGCTATATAAAGCCTTTGAAAGCTTCCCAAGTCCCAATCGAGTACCACATGTATTTACCTTTACCCACCGTGACTCGTGCTGACAGCTGACTTCGCCGTTCCTCCTTTTATTTCTGTGGGACCACGCTTCTCTCAGCAAGTCATGAGAACTGTGTATCTTGCACCATCCACAAAATCCAACTCCAGCTTAAAACGAACGTGATGGCAGCCTCAGCTTTGTGCTGCGTCCCACTCGGACTTTTCGCGTTAACCAGAAGCCCAGCGGTTCAGAATTTGCTCTTACAAGCGTCTCTTGTTTAATTTGTGGTTGATATCTTTTCCGGCCCATCTTTGAGGAGCGTTCCGTGGATTATCGACGAAAGAGGCATACAGTACCTGTCACGTCGTATGTCATTGTGTGAAGTCTCATTCAAATTAGTTATTGAGAAATCACATGGCGAGTGTTATCTATCTCTTCCCAGCCTCCCAAATCCTACAGGTATCTACGAAATATGTCGTCCAAACTATTGAAGGGCACTGTGAACTGTGACATGGGAGAGGTGTGTACTTTATTGATATATTGCTACTTGGTATATTGAAAAGGCACCAGAGCTTCTCTATCTATTCTGTCGTGCGTCCCTAGGACCTATGCTGTTGATATTGCATGCAATGTACGGTTGTTTCTAGGGAGATGACGAGAACTTGATGAAGACAATCCACCTAGCAAACATCGCATGTGGGTTCCACGCTGGGTTGGGTCTCTTCCTTCCCTTAAATATATGCTATAGCTGATAATTACCCCTCTACAGAGATTTCTCAGTCATGAACCAAGCTGTAATATACGCAAAAGAGAACAACGTCCTTGTAGGAGCTCATCCTAGTCTTCCCGATCTCCAAGGTTTTGGACGACGAGAGATGGCAATACAACCCGTGAATATTGTTTCAAAATTGCATTAGAAATACTGATTGTATCCTTGTATATATCGTGGTTTGAAGGATGAACTCGCTTCGTGTTTTATTTATCAAGTCGGTGCTCTCAACGGCTTCTTAAAACGCCATGGCCTCCTAATGAATCATGTACGTATCCAACACTACTACCCTCACAGCCCTCAGTTCTGACCGTATACACCATCTTCAGATCAAACCACACGGCTCCGTCTACGGCCAAACTTCCCGCGATATCGAGCTCGCACGTGCAGCCGTTGGTGTCGCAAAGACTTTCAACGACAGTGCCGCTCAGCCTGGAGGCATTGCTTTCATGGGTCTCCCAGGAACGGCCCACCAGCAAGCAGCGGAAGAGTTGGGCGTACCTTTCATAGCAGGTGTGCGCCTCCTCGTGTAGGCTCCTGAGTAGAACTAGGCAGCTCATCGACTTTTGCGACATAGAATGGTTCGCAGACTTGAACTACAGCCCCGAGGGAAAGCTGCTCATTACGAAGCAAGTATCGAGTTACTGATTTTTTGTTTTTTTCTTCTCTTTCATTCTTTATCCTTTGTACTAAAGACTCTACTCAAGAATACACGAACATATTCCTACGGAGGAAATTTGCACTAGGGTAAGAAAAAGCGTATAGTGATCGTGTTATCATTGTTTACTGACTTATTTTTAGGTTCGCACTTTGCTCAAGTCGCGCCAAGTTACGACGACGTCCGGCTCTCTACTTCCCATGAGCGACGATATTTCAGAAGTGTCCATTTGCTGTCACTCGGATACAAAGGTTTGTATGACTTTTCCCCTAGATCTGGGGGGAAAACAACTCAATTGACTGGCTGACACTGTTTATCTTGGATAGGGCGCTGTTGAAATTGCACAGGCTGTCAAGGCAGTCGTCGAGCAGTGTAATCGAGAGGCAGGGTTTGTCTGACACAAGATAATGTCGCTTAAACATGTACACATAATCATGGTATTATGTGACCTATGTAATCCATCGCATTTGTGCTTTTAAACTGGTACGAATTGGTAACAGGCATGCTGTATGAGTTGTCAACAAGACACGCAAGGAAAAATATCGTGGATTGGGGCGCACTGCTGGCGAGAGCTAGTTGTGTATACTTCTGTAAGCAATCTCACTTCCCGTTTCACTGCAGTAAAACTTGGCATAGGAGAACAATACCTGGACAAATGGATCAGAGCCACCTAGGCCCAGTTCACCTTGGACTTCCTCAATGACAGGAGCAGCGTCAACGCCCATCGCCATGGAGTGGACAGACATGTAGTTGGCAGATGTTTTATCTTGGTTCGATACAGTGTCAAGCGAAAGATTTAGGAGTTTGGCCAATAAATCACGAGACGCCTGATGTGTAGGACCCTCGTAGAGACTGATCACAACAAGTTAGCGGTGAGACGAATGACCTCGTCTGATACATCGAAGTCAGGGTCTCGAACACGTCTGGAAAAATGGCCAAACACGGCACTGTATATTTCGATTGGCGGTGCAGCAGTCTGATGGTCGGCATTGACATTGTAAACGTCCGCCGAGGAAATAGACACCGCAAGCCTAGATATTGCTGTAGTTTGTGGATTTTGAAGCAGCAGAACAGATCAGACCCGACAATAGAATGTTATTTTCGAGGTCAGACATGGATGATGGATGAATGGAGAGAATCAAGAGACCTGCTTGCCCAGCGGTTGATTGCACGGCTAGTTAGCCTCTGAGATCGTTGGTTCGGGCTACTTTACATAAATCACTTACAAGAACATGCATGGACTATAAACCTCTTATGTTTGAAAGTAGAACTGACTGCAATTGAAGTAATGCGAGGCAACATCTGCGCCTGAAGTGGTGGTGAGAGGAGCAAGGAAGCGGAGGAACGGCGAGCCACGTTCGGCGTTAACCGGCTGAGACGGATAAGAGGCATGTGATTGGTTCTGTGTCCGGGAGGGAAAAATTAGTCATTCCCAGGAAGGTCTCGCCGGCGTATTGGCCGACGACAGACACAACCAACTCTGAAGCAACGCTCTAACTACGCTCCCATCCCTCCATTTTCTACACCTAGGCCCACTACCAGCGTATCCATGTCTTCCACAACATTGTTGCGCACAGCACTGCCCAGAGCTGCTTCATCCTTCTCGGGTCGTTTCACACCACGGGCAGCTATCCAAGGTACGCAATTCGAACTGGATTTTGCCGTATATTCCTTCTCTGATATCACACTAGTGAGGCGCGCGACGAGCTCGAGCACAGAGTACGTCCCCGGCGGTCGTATGTCATATTCCCAGTTTCGCCAGTCCTTCTACTCAGATTCATTTCTTCAGCCATTTACAAGGGAACCGTGAATGACCCTACGTCATTCCCGTCACCCTCCAAAACACACGGCTCTTACCACTGGGCATTTGAACGTCTTCTCTCTGCATCTCTCGTCCCTATGACCGCCGCGGCGTTCGTCACTACTGGCAGCCAGTATCCCTTGTTAGACGGCCTATTGGGCATCAGTCTTGTCATGCATAGTCACATTGGCGTAATTATCCATATTTCACCTTGTTTTGCATTTTTATTTATTTATTCTCTTTTTGATTCTTGCGCTAGTTTGACTCCTTCTTGGTGGACTACGTCCACAAGCGGAAGTTCCCTGTCCTTGGGCCGATCTCATCTTGGGCACTTAGGACAGTGACTGTCGGCGTTCTCGTCGGTGTATATCAATTTAACACCAATGATATCGGTATGTCTCGTACATTCTATCCATTTCTACATCAGTTGTCATCTGACGTACATGGACTCGGTTAGGTCTTACGGAGCTTATCGCCAAGGTCTGGACTGCATAGAGGATAGCTTGAATCGTGACCCTGCCTTGTAAAAGTTAGGTTGTTCGGCCGCCTTGTAACAATCAAGACTACTTGGAAAGCGTGTTTCTTAGTGACATCGCAATGGCATTTGTATTGACCACGCCACCATAAGGATGTATCTAAGGAGACATCTTGACTGCTGCATGCGTGTGTTGTATGTCGCTATCGCTTGCTCGATGGCCTTGTGTTTGGAGATGCGCAGACTAACTTATGGCTAGGACAACCGCACAAGCAGTAAGTCCGTTCCCAGTCACAATGAAGAAAAGTTCAAAGGCCTTTCTGAGGTACATCCCAACTAAATGTGCTTACACATGGGATTGGCGAGTCTTCTATAAGGGAGTCACATATTCGAGTAAACATTTTTCTTATCCATTCCTTTGGTTGAGCGCTGAGCGCTGCTGGGACCCACTGAGTCCAGTCACGAGTTCAGGGTTTTGCCATTACTAGTAGTGCTCGTTGCTTTCTCGATTTATTTATTTGTTCTCTTCTTTGTCACAAGGTGTATACGGTAGGTCACTGGTGTTGTTTTCTAGCGGCTCACTTGTAGCTTCTATGATGGTGGTACTATTATTGTGTGGAGAGGACCCCCCCCCCTTCCCACAGACCGACACGAGCTTTAGGTACCATCTTTACCTTTACCTACCACTTATAAATGATGCTCAACTGGCAACCATTCAGTTTTTGCCATTACGGGTTGCGCTGTTAGCGCTTATCTGGTCAAAAGCCGCGGAGACGACACCGGATATAGCTTTACAGCACGGACACGTTATTATGAATTGGAAGTTGGCACTGCATGGCACGTTCAGAACGTTCTATGATGTGTACAAGTGGAACGTTCTGTTTGTGCTAGTATCGGGGTGGTTTGTGGTTTGTTGTTGTTCTTCGTAGGGCATCGTGAGTTCTATCTATCTGGGGTTCAAGTGTTAACGGTTTATAAAGGAGCGGGGCTAATATGGGACGCTAACATCCTCACCCCCCTCCATTGCCCCCTCACGAAACGTGATGCCAAACCCCTTTACTAATGGAAAGAAACGGCGCGCCGCCATCCCTACGAATGGCAATACAGCAAACCTACCCAACGGAAGTTCTACACGTGCTTCATCGCCAGAGCGAGATGATGACGCCAACATCACGTCTAGCAGCTATATGCGGCGACGTAAGGAGCTGTTGGCTCTCATAGAAGAACTTCGAGCCATGGGGTGAGTTCAGGCCTCTCGTTGTTCGTGTCACTCTGTTGGTGCTGACTGTGGATTGGTTAGAGCTGGTGTTCTGCTTGATATTCCAACCATAGTGGTTATTGGTGGTCAATCAGGTATTTTCAATGCGCAGTTCTCTAATAATACTTCTATTTCTCAACATATCTTATAGCTGGGAAAAGTTCCCTTGTTGAAGCTGTCAGCGGGGTAGGTTTTTGAACAGAAATGTCATGTAACTTCAATCGATCTAAACTTCATTACATTAGATCAATGTTCCCCGGGACAGTGGCACGTGTACAAGGTAAGTCGATGTTATTATGCGAGAGACAAAATTATGCGTGTAACACGCCCTTCCTCAAGATGTCCTATGGAGTGCACGATGTCGAGCGCTGCAAAATCCTGGTCATGCACAATTTCTCTTCGCACAGACTATGATCATACTGGCAAAGCTCTTGCTCAGTCATCCAAAGTACTTTTTGGAGCCCCTCTCACCAATAAGAACGAAGTTGATATCTGGCTCCGCCGAGCCCAGTCCGCAATTTTGAACCCCTCTCTCCCTCCCGAGTCATTCTACCAGATGCCATACGCGGAACTGCGAGGTCGGGCGAATGCCTTAAAATTTTCGAAGAACGTAGTCCATATATCTATCGAAGACCCTGAAGCTACTGACCTGTCATTTGTTGATTTGCCTGGTATGTTACCATCACAGAATATGATTTCATGCTGCAGAGTATTCGTTGACGCGTATATTTAGGTTTAATTCAAAATGAAGAGAAAGAAGTCATAGAGATAGTTCGCAGCATGGTAGAAACATATATAAGCCGAGAGAACACCATCATTCTCACTACAATACCAATGAGTGGTATGTTTGTCCATCCATCTTTTGTTATCGTAGACGTTCATATTCCACAGATGATATGGAGAATCAGCTAGCAGTGAAACTTGCAAAGGAAGCAGACCCGGAAGGTGAACGAACCATTGGTAGGCCTACATCTCATCCACTTCACTTTTTGCCTTCGATCTAACATCAATTTCAAGGAATTCTGACAAAACCTGATAACGTGGGTCCAGGTGATGTCAGTAAACGTCAGACATGGAGGAACGTCCTCGAAGGTCGCGAACATATATTGACACACGGATACTACTGCGTTCGTCTCCCTAACGACGCCGAACGAGCTGAGAAGCTTACGAGGGCCGAGGCGCAGGCCCGCGCTTTGGGTTTCTTCAATTCAACAAAGCCTTGGAGCGAGATCGCAGACCGTGGTCGCTTCGGAATCCCAGGGTTCGTCAATGACATTAGCGAGCTGCTTATCCAGTTGATCGAGAAAGCGTGCGTATTCCCTCCCGGGGCTGATTCTTCAAGCAATTCCAAAATACCAGTATGCTAATAGAATCCCATCGTTTTCGCTAGTCTTCCCAAGCTCAAAAAAGAGATCGAAAAGCTTCTTGCGAATTGCGCCGACAACCTCGATAAACTGCCTCCACTTATCCTGAACAACCCTGTTGCCGAGGTTATAAGTCGTGTCAATGCATTTTGCGAGGGCCTCAAGAGTGCTGTGTATGGCAGAGAGGAGCAGGGCTTTGCACAACGCGATCGGGCTGTTTTTGCCATCCTCAAGAGGAGCATTCGCCTCACAGCACCCGATTTCAGGCCGTTCGCCGATCCCGAAAACTACAGATCAATGGATGAATCTGAAACAGATCTCCAAGAATCTCCCGGCCTCAAGTTTCCCAACCCCGCCGTACCCGTTCTGGGGCTCTATCAAGTGCGCAAGACTATTCAAGAGTGCGTGCCTTATTTACCATCGCACACATAGGCTTCAAGTTAATTTGTTGGGCTTACAGGTCAATTGGCTGGGAGCTGCCAAACAATGTGCCATATGAAGCGAAAAAAGTCCTTATTGATGGTTTCACTAGCATGTGGAAGGAACCCTCCATGAAATGTTTTACGGATATTCATTCCAACCTCTTGAAGTTTGTGGAAGAACTAATCGCGAAACATTTTGGGCAGTTTAAGATGTTAGAGAATTATGTTGGGTATGAACATCTGTCATTGTCGTCATTTTATCCTGTTCTCATGAGTTCTGTGAATCCAGGAATCTAATCAGAGAAGAAGTCAAAGAACATGAAGCCTTGGCACGGGTGGCACTTGAAGAAACCCTGAAGCTCGAGATTGACCCGTGCTTTACTCAAAACACTCACTACTTCGACACTCTCCGTAATGCTTGGCTTGCTAAATACAAACATGCAATACACGATCCAATGTATCGTCGCGTCGATCTCCACGATATCGGGCCGTCATGTCGGCATAGCTATTCCGCAAGTGAACATGTGTACGAGGGTGCCTTCACTCGAGCAGACGTGTATGCATCATAAATATTTTACACTCACTTATTAAACATACACACGTATATCAAGCTCTCAAGCTTTACGGTCCCTGGCGCAAGCGGGGTACAAAGACTTAAAAATCGAGGACTTGGCTCGATTATTGCCCCCGAATGGCTTTGAAGATGAGTTAATAGTTATGGCAGATGTCCGTGCCTACTTCAACGTGGCGTACAAGGTACGCTTAACTCGATGCTTCTTTCTGCTCGAGAAAATTAATGACAAGCGGCTTTACTTTACTCAGCGTATCATCGACTATGTTCCTCTCAAAATTGAGCACTCCTTGAATCGAGCACTCGCGGACAAACTTCCCGAAAGCTTGTTGAATAATTTGATGAAGACACCTAACTTATTGGACCGGATGGCAGAATTCGTGAGCGAAGATCCTGCGATTACTGCACGACGAGCGGAACTCCGAACAAGACGTTCTCGACTGGTGAATATTCAGCAGAAGCTTGCGAATTTTGGGATGTGAAAAGCGTCGTAAATATTTAATTGGTAATTACTGTTGGTCGGAAATCATATCTTGGCACGATGTACTTTTTCCCCTAAGAATTCAAATTTCTTGCGATGTACTCAGTGAAACGCAAATTGCGCAGTGAGTCAAGTGATATACTGATTCTCGTGATGAGTGATTTTGCAGCACGGGTCTTTCAATATCAAGCCCGCTTAGCTCAGTGGTAGAGCGCGTCACTTGTACAGGACAGTTCAGTCCTTAGGAAATGATGAGGTCGGTTGTTCAATCCAGCCAGTGGGCAATATTTTTATTGCTTTTGAGGATCTTCGGCAAACAAATTTGACTTTTATACAAACCGTAATCTCGTGATAGACCTGCATATGCAAAGCCGCAAGGTAGCTTTGCCTAACAATCGAAGGCGACATTCATCGCACTTCCACTTCGAAGAGTCATACTAGATTCACGACGCGACGAAGGGGTCAACGTGATATTTTCATCTCTGATGGCCCGGGAGGCATAGTGTCATTGGCAACGCTGAAATTTAGTAGGACAACGACAAGCACCATATTGGAGCATAAAAGTAACATTCGCTTTCTAGTCGCAAGCTAAAAAAAAATCCTGAATGGGCCCGGGACTTGGCCAGGAGTATGCGAGAGCACTGGATGCTTCGGCAACGCCTTGGTTGAGGAACGCCAATTCGGCATGTGGAGCTAGAGCCAGAGGCTTCTATATCCCATTCGATTCAGAGGTGACTGCTGAGAACAGCCACGTTGGCCAAAGATCCACCGCTAGGAATAGTGTTAGAATACGCAAGTCCACGACATCCTGAGGACAGACATACTCCAACATCTGCGGTAATTCAGCGAACGAACTTATCATGCGTGTGGGTTGAAGGTCGGGCTGCGTTTCATTCAGGACCCCCACTCACTCGACACTAGGTGACAATTATCATTCCTGCTCTGAACGACACCTATATATATATTGCAAGAGCACCAAACAAACAAATTTATGATCTGAAGGATTCATAATCAACTCGGAAGGCTCCCGCAGTGTTTGATTTACGAGGATATGATTCGAGGACGGTTTTGAAGCGTCTGTTGCTTACTTTCACGAAAGATGCACAATGTAAATGCCGCCACTATAAACAACTGGCCACGTCTCGAAAAAAAACTCTCGTAAACTTCCTGTGTTTGCCTGAAGACGGTGCCGGGAGGCTGACAGGAATTAGAAACAGTTTCGCAGGAGAACGTACAGGTTTCGGTTTCCCATGAATTTTTTTGAATGACTCGGAGTATCGCAAGATCTTGAGTCTGTTGCCAGAGGGCACATCCCCTCGCTGCTCCGGTGAGGAAGGGCAGAGATATAACGAAAGACATGGGTTTCGGTCTCGGGATAAGTGCCGTCCTGAACGGGCTTTGCCCAGTGCGGCAGTGATGGTGATTTTGTACGGGACCGGCGAAGTGCCAACCATGGTGAGACAAGAGAATATGATGGAGTTACAAGGGGGAGGTTGAGGTCGCGTTCTCACTTCCGACTGTTTAGCGTAAGGGCTGCAAAAGCCTCTGCGATGACCTGAGGCTCCGATCTTTCATGCTCGTCATTATCTTATCCTTTTGCAACAGCAGCAGTATTTCATTATCATCCATGATGCAAATGTCAGTCTGGGGGACTGAGGTTTCTCCACATAGAGAAAAGGGATGGCATGTCGAAAGGAAAAGGATATTACTTTCATCGTCGTACTCAAGGTCTCTCAGTAATGCAGTAGTAAAGTTGGCAACGGCCGCCTCTTGTCCAATTTGGGGTTCATTGCCAGGGCCAGGTAATGCAGTAGCTGTTTCGTCATCTTGTCTGTTGCGTCCTGTCAAGTTTCGGCGACCATGAAATCAGCCAGTGACGGTTCGGTCGGATCGGCAAAGTCAATAGTCCCAAAGAATATCTCTTTACTCTGGGGTACAATAGCGAGGTTGTACGCGCATATGACTTGAGATGCGAAAGAATTCAACCATAGTGCATGATCGATAAGAAAGTGGAAGGTGAGTAGCTTCTGGTCGAAAAACATCCTGTACATGACCTGTTCCCGCTTGCATCACGTGCCTTCAGAGGCTGAGTAATTTCCACCGTAGTTTCTCCTGCGGTTCCTTGTGGTCTAGTTCCAGAGGTCCGCAGTTATTGCCTTCGAGTATTGTTCCCGTCGAGGTTGCATGTGGACCGGCGTTCTTAGCAAACAAAGTAGGTACACAGCGTTGCACTAGTGTTGTACTTCGGAGATAAGCAATAATAAACTCTTTGACAAGACAGTGGTTCCTTAGGAGATATGATGGTGCAACGATCACTGCAGTCTAAACCGCTTTTATGAGACCTGCTAGTTGGCAATTATTACCTTGCCTCTGTAAGATAGCGACTATTTATACATGTAACACTCAACTGGAAGTGTAGCAAAGCACTGGTTCGCTGCTTATGCTACTATAACACGATTTCCTCGGCACCTTGTGACTGATTGAATTCGAATCAATGCATTCCGATATTATAGCGAACCGAGGGACTAACACATCCATTTTCGCCTAGTGCCAGAGTGAATGTGGAGTAAGACATGATCACGTTTTCTGCAGATCTGATGGCTGGGCTTTCGTTGCAACTGGGCGCGGGCCAGGAAAGGCAACGGGGATGCAAAATTCCATGTGATGGTGGGCTCGCATGGTAGTAAGACTTCGAGCAAAAGAAAGGCAATGTTTACAGCGTCAGAATGATTTTACACCTGTAGGAGGAGAACCAGTCGTTCGTTACAGTCACTACTGCTTTTTACTCAGTGCGGTCACTCGTGGCCAAGCAGGATTGGCGCGTGCTACCAACAGTCGCTGGGATTAAACTTTGAGACTCAGTTCCTAGTAACGTCGAGGCTGCCTGAAGTCATCTGCTTCATCTATTTTTGTGAATCAATGCCTATGGTATCACCCCACATATCGGCCAATACTATGCAGGCATCATTCGCTGTCGCCAATCTTCAGCCCATGGTTTTTTTTACGGCTCCGCCCTCATGTTATTCGGAAAACCTGGGTACCAGCGTTTCTTTAGCGGAAGCAGTCAAGAATAAGCTTAAGATACGCGTAGGTACGCACCTCTCCTCTCGCACGGACTCATATATCAGTAATATTTTTGCAGCCTTGAAGGATATAACATGTTTCAAGGCATCGTACTGCAGACATAGATTTGCCCTCGAATTTATTTCAAGTCATACAGGAGGAATATTCAGACCAAATCCTCTTAGCAGGAAAAGGACTCAATGCCAGCGCATCATCATCTTTCGTGCTAATTGGGGCGCAATTTTACAGTCAGCGAGCGGAAATCTCCTATAAAGCATGGATACTGTTTCAATGTGGTCCGCGTGACCGCTGGGCAGGTGACAATTTCTAGGTCAATTATTGTTATCTTGATCAAGTCGCGCTTGATGGGACCTGTCATCCTTCTCTTACGGTTTGACCAGTGTTTGAGCCTAACAGCATCAGCATCATCCACAAGATCGATCAACATCTCTCTTGGGTATTGACATATGGTTTTACCGGCTGATGTGCTTGAGTGAGAATTAAACAGGACACTCGTTGGGAAAGCTGCCATCTGATGTAGGTCGGGGTTCTTACTGCCTCCAAACGAAACACCCCACATACTCGATTATGGTCCTTATGGCAACTAGCTGTGATCCCGCATGCTACCTCACATGAAGCTCCACAAGACATATCGCTTGTGCAATGTACTCTCCTGGCCTTAACAGTTTAAATACGACTGTCTGTCGATTCATTGCATACCAGCCTCACCTCTAAACCACTTTACTCGTCGTATCATCTCTCGATCAATATGAAGTTCTCGCCCTCTACTGGAGCCCTCACCGCTGCATCTCTTGCAGGATCGGCACTGGCTGGCACTTACAACGTTGCCGACAACATTGTTGGCAATGGCTTCTACAATTCGTTCGGCTTTGAGGCCATCGCTGATCCTACTGCCGGACGCGTGTAAGTTTTCGTACCATGGACTCACCTTATCCACTGACACCATCCTCAGCAACTACGTCGATCTGGCTACTGCTCAGAGCTTGAACTTGACCTACACCAATGGCAATTCTTTCGTCATACGAGCAGATGATACCACTGTATTGACTGCGAGCGGCCCTGGAAGGAACTCCGTCCGAGTGAAGTCTAACACTGCATACACTACCCACGCCGCTATGTATGTATGTTGGCTTTGCGACGGCGTTTTAAGTATTGATTATCTCCATTAGCTTCGACATTGCTCACATGCCCGAAGGTTGTGGGTGAGTAATTTTCGATACATCTACACATGTATCTCGAGCTGACTGTTTGAATTTCAGATCTTGGCCCGTAAGTTGATTTATCTATAGGTCCAATTGGCAGATTTGACCTTGGTATCAGGCTGTCTGGGAAACGAACGAAAGCAACTGGCCTGCTGGTGTATGTATATTTCACCTCGTGCTTGAGTTATTATCTCTGACCGGCAATCCAGGGCGAGGTTGATATTGTCGAGGGTGTTAACAACGTTACTCCCAACCAGGCAACCCTTCACACTAACCCTGGTATGTGATCCTTCTGCAACTATTATGCTCTCATCTTGACGTTTCTGCTTAGGCTGCACCATTCCCTCCTCTGGAGGCATGCTTGGAACTGTTGTGAACGCTGACTGTAACGCGGATGCCACCGGCAACCCTGGCTGTGGTGTCCAATTCACCGAAGATAAGAACAGCTTTGGACCTGGTTTTAACGGCGTTGGTGGTGGATGGTATGCCGTTGAACGTACCAACAGCGCCATTAGCGTGTGGTTCTGGGAGCGGGGTTCCACTTCTGTTCCCTCTCAAGTGAGCAGTGGTGCTTCTTCGATCGACACCTCCACCTGGGTGAGTCATAGAATCATATCACTGTCACATTGTTGCTAAATCTGGGTTCTCAAGGGTACACCCGCTGCTTACTTCCCCAGCACAAGCTGTGACATCTCGACCATGTTCGATGCCAACAACATCATCATCAACTTGACCTTCTGTGAGCTTTTTCAGTCTAGGTTTGATAATTGAAGTTTACTCAATCACGTGTAATACCATAGGCGGTGCCTGGGCAGGTCAAGCCTCAATCTACTCTGCATCTGGCTGTCCCTCCGACTGCGTTAGTGAGTGTCATTCCCATTGCTCCACTGACAGGCGTATATTCATCGTTATCGCTTCCAATGTAAGGCTACGTCAACGCCAACCCTTCTGCTTTCACCAACGCATACTTCGAGTTCAACGCCATCAACGTCTACACTTAAACGTTACACGCCACACGTATACCAGTGTAAAAAAAGATCTCGTACTTCTCGGGCGGGATGTTTGTATAAAATCTATATTTATTTGTACGTCGAGGGTTGCTCATGTGCAATATATTTTATTGGCATTCATGTGTTATGAGATCTTGAGATGAGTATCGACACAGGAGTGGTCGCTCCTCTGTAATGGGGATGTCTCATAGTTTGGGACTTTGTCTAGTCACGCGTCACATCACCATGTGGAGCTAACCGTGCGTGACATCGTTGCCAGTGGTGCCCCCCAGCCAACTTGCATTTGACTATAATCTAACTTTTAGGCTTAGGTCCTAGTAGGTATCAAGACTTACTCTGGGGGCGTCTGCTCATGCTTCCGTCTTAAACGTGGTAGATCAGTGTCAGGTCATATACTAGCGCCAATATCCGACTCGGATACCGTGTCAATGACGTCCAGACGTTTGACGGTCCAAGTCTCGTGCGAGGATCATGACGCCTTTTGAGCGGAAGGATCACGCAGAGTGCGCGTTTTATCTATTCCTGGCCTGCTGAAGCTTAAACCTCGAACACAGTGCACATCTTGTTCTCCCACATATGCGGAGCGATCACTCCGAATACTCCAGCTCGGGAAAAAATGCCATGCAATAGCGCAGACGAACACGCCTGAAGTAGCTGTCCTCCCACGAATCCACTGCTTGTTCCTCTCTCTATACCATGCAAGGAAAAACCACGCAGTGTTACTAACAATATCATACAGCCCTCATGCAACTCCAGCCTGAAGAGCTGTCTGAAGAGGAAGCTGCTGCGCAAGGCAAATATGGGATCGACAAGTCAGGTAATGCCAGCGCACCATCATCTGTCGATCTATTTTGAGCCTGGGTTCACGAATGGTCTCAGGGAGAATGCTCATCAAGGACCTAGATACTGTTTCAACGTAGTCCACGTCATTATCGCGCAGGAGGCGACCTCTTAGTATAATGCTAGTCCATTGACATTGGGCTTGTCGAACCCCCATCTGCACATTGTATTTGTCGATGCCATTCAAAGATCGACCCGGTGTGCTCAAGGTAAAATCAAGCAGGGTATCGTTAGAATGCGCTTAGAGTTGTCTGATTTGAATTGATGGACTTGTTGACCCATACTCGAAACTACCGTTCAGGCAAAAC
This sequence comes from Serpula lacrymans var. lacrymans S7.9, assembly GCF_000218685.1. NCBI lineage: Eukaryota > Fungi > Basidiomycota > Agaricomycetes > Boletales > Serpulaceae > Serpula > Serpula lacrymans. Next base: position 717,144 of record NW_006763298.1, on the reverse strand, counting down.
CTCCGATAGTTCCTCGCTTTCCCAATACTCGGTCTCAGGTCCTGATAGCAACTGACCTTCATCCCGCATGCTACACCGCCAAAAATATCACTCTCCCTGTGTGCTCTCCTTGGGCGACATGGTTTAAATACGGGACAGCATTGGCCTGTTGCATACCACCTCAGCTATCACATCGTCTCTCGAACAGTATGAAATTCACACCCTCTGCCGGTGCTCTTACTTTGGCCTCCCTTGCGGGATCGGCACTGGCTGGGACCTATACCGTCTCTGACAACATTGTCGGTGATGATTTTTACAGTGCCTTCACTTTCGAGGCTATTGCAGATCCTACCGATGGACGCGTGTAAGTCCTGTTAACATAATCTTTGTCCTCCCTTGACGCTCTCTACCTGCAGGAATTACGTCGACGAGGCCACTGCTCAGAGCTTGAATCTAACCTATACCACTAGTAATACCTTCATCATGCGCGCAGATGACACCACTGTCTTGACTGCGAGCGGCCCTGGGAGGAACTCCGTCAGAATCAAGTCCAACACTGCGTACACCACACACGCTGTTATGTGTGTATTTTTGATTTTTCCATCTCGTGGGTATTGATATTTTTCACCAGCTTTGGCATGAATCATATGCCCGAAGGTTGTGGGTAAGCCACTGTCCTATATACGTAATCCAGAATCTCAGCTCCATGTTTTATTTACAGAACGTGGCCAGTACGTTTTTCTTCACAGATTCTAGAGTAGCTGAGTTTGACGTCCTCGTTAGGCTGTCTGGGAAACCGATGAGAGCAACTGGCCCGACGGTGTAGGTGTATCTCCTATTCAGGCCAATCTTTTTTCTCTGATCGAAACCTTAGGGTGAGGTCGATATCGTTGAGGGGGTCAACAACGTAGTTCCCAACCAGTCGACGCTCCACACAAGCCCCGGTAATCATCCAATCTCTTTCTCATGTTCTAATCCTGAATTTATTTTTCTGCCCAGACTGCACGATCCCTTCTTCCGGAGGCATGCTGGGAACTGTTGTGGGCACTGATTGTGATGCCACAGTCAACGGAAATGCTGGCTGCGGTATCCAATACACTGAGGACGACAACAGCTTCGGACCGGACTTCAATAATGTTGGTGGCGGATGGTCAGTTTTCCCTTTTCGGTTTGTACAGCAAGCGTGGTATTGACTTAAAGGTTGCAGGTACGCTATGGAACGTACCAACGACGCCATCAGCGTCTGGTTCTGGGAGCGATCTTCCTCCTCAGTTCCTGCTGAAGTTAGCAGCGGAGCCTCTTCCATTGATACCTCCACCTGGGTAAGTCAAAGTAGTATTTGTTCTGTTTGTAGCGTACTTATTCACTACGCTCTGTGTAGGGAACTCCTGCCGCTTACTTCCCTGATACCGACTGCGACCTTGCCACACACTTCGACGCGAACAACATCATCATCAACTTGACTTTCTGTGTGTCATTTCCCTGAGAGCCTGCATAATACAATTACTGATGTACTTAACTTTCAAAAGGCGGTGACTGGGCAGGTTCATCCTCGGTCTATGCGGCATCTGGATGTCCCTCCACTTGCGTTGGTGAGTTTCTCCCATGCCTTGTCGATGATTGATAGTCGCTCACATTAACCCATTGTATCAGACTACGTAAACGACAACCCCACCGCCTTCACCAACGCATATTTCGAATTTGCTTCCATCAACGTCTACACTTGAAATTGTTATTGGTCCCTTCACTCTTGGATGGAGAGATTTTTGTATAATATATTAACTTATTTGTAAGTTGAGGATTAACTCCTTTGCAATATATTCCGCCTGCGACGAGCTTTCGTGGTGCTTGGATAAGATGACAACTCTGGTACTTCAGCGTGTTAAAGCTAGATGCTTGCACGTGATGTGTTAATTACCGCACGTGAAGGTGAACACGTCGCATTTTTTTCCCTTTTCAAGCCTCTTTCAGAGGCTGGTTGTCGTTCAGTTGTCACCACCACCACCGCAACTTGTCGTACCCTTGACTACATTATGAAAAATGGTGATGCTATGGTGAAATCAAGAGCATCCCAAAGTGGCGTGAAGTTGATCCAGAAAGCCATCGAAGAACGCCCAGGCAAAAGAGCGGCCAAATCTGGAGAACGACAAAAAAAGGCAGAGATCTGCAAGGAAGAAGTTGAACAGCTCGCACCGCCGCTTCGCCATTCCAATTGACAATATCTTGCAGGGGAACAAATGCTATAAGGAGCAAGATTACCATGGGGCTATTCGTTGTTACTTCAAGAGCCATCGAAATCCACGGTGCAAGAGTCGTATACATATCAAACTTGGCTGCTGCTTACCTTAGGCTCAATATGTACGTGTCGATAATGATTTCAAAACCTTGAGGTTTACAAAGCATCGATGTCGCAGGTTTGAAGAGGCTGGGCCCCTTCTCCATGCCCCAAAGTCCGTCAAGGCTTGCTACCGAAGATGTTTAGCGCGCAAGGAAATGAGGCTTCTACCTGCTGTTATTGCCGGTACGTTGATCCTTTGACAAAGAAACGTAGATGCATAATATGTATTTTCAGACTTCGAGATGGTACTTAGAGTAGACCCCAATAACGGTGATGCAAAGACCGAGCTCGCAGCCGCGCGAAGCCTCTTGGAAGCAGGTGGTCGCTACAAGGTATTGGTTTGCATAGAAGACGACTTTCCGCTGCTCGATGAGGAATTCAATCTTGAAGGGGACTCAAAATCAGAGTCCAGTGACTGTGAACACCTCGGCAACGGGTTTCCATGTCGATTATACAATCATAGTGGATGTATGAGAGGCAGGGTGTGCGCTTGTTCGCATGCACCTGACGACAAAAAGTGTCCGAGAAACAATGTAAGTGGTTATACGATGGCTCTACTTTGTCGGTTTTACGCTGATAATCTATAGGGGAAAGAACGTATGCTTTTACTTCCTGATCGGACAAGGCAAGTTTGGCGACCAAAAGTGCGTTTGCTCCCATTCAGGTGAATATTTGCCGGAGAGTGGATTTTGGACGACAGATGAAGGCAAGGGAGGCACCAAAGAGATGTTCATGGTGCATAATGCTACTATGAAGGAGAAAAACCTCGAAAATTCTGCACGCACTTTGTCTTCCAATCACGAAACTATAAACGCAGCAAGGCGGCTCCTACAACCAAGAACGGAAGTAACACCAATAATAATCGTGGTTGGCACAGGATGCCATACAATATAAACCACGGATCGATGTTTTCTGATAGTGATATAGAAGAGCTATTATCAAGGCGTAAAACCATGGGACGACGATGCATTGGTAAGCAATTCCCACGTCTGCCTCTTCTATTTTTCGCGATAGTGAGCTCACCTGTTGAATTTTCAAAGATGTCCTGGCTGCTCTCTCCATATAGAGGTCCAATACCGCTCTAACGACCACTGTTATGTCTTAAGCACACCTGTCAGCTGACACGTGTGCGTGATTGGTATTTACAAGATATCGATCGACTATCATCAATATATTAGGTCAGCAAGGGAGACTACGTGATTGGGAAGTAGAATCTTATTTGATCTCAATACTATTATTATTTATCCGCTTCTCTGCCCTCTTTGAGTCTTTGTGACCATTTTTCCTGGCTCGGCTCTACTTGGAGACGTGATTAACGTAGTGCATTGTGGAGATGAGTGGGAGATCAGGGTCTAACAGTCAGCTTCCGTTGATTTCGTCGATTGCTCAGCTTGAACGTGATCAGCAAACCGTCGGCTTTTTTCTGATTATCAACTTCTGGATACTCGAAGCCCGCTTGCAGATAATCTAACATTTTACAGCTATATATGATCTTCCGTCTCATGTTTTTATCGATCCGCTACTTATCCCCCCTCCACTCCCCATCTCTAAACCTAGTATAAAATCGAATATACCATGGTCGCCACTGAAATTGTGCTGTCTTCTGGTCAGCCTCTTCTTTGACTACGTATGTGTTAGCCTTTACTCTAACTCAGTTCAGGCCATAAAATGCCCACTGTGGGCCTGGGGGTGTATCAGAACGAGCAATGCGCGGAGGCATGTGCTGTTGCACTTAAAAATGGATACACGTCAGTAATTAGTTATTCATAACCATCGCGTCCATCTAATGCAATGTAAATATATGTAGGATGATCGATTCCGCACGCTACTACGAGAACGAGGTTCAGGTTGGCGTCGGTGTGAAAGAAAGCGGCGTAGACCGGGCGAGCATTTTCATTAGTAAGTGTCGTTCTCCCTCTCAGCTTCTCCGCACAGAAACCTGACTTAGAGGATCTCAGCATCCAAAGTGTTCCATGATGATTATGGCAAGGAAGAAACCAAGGCAGCGATCGATGATTCAATCAAGAACTTGGGGTCTGGTATGTTACACCATTCCCAGATCTACTTCCATAGGCTCACTTTTTACAGATTATTACGATCTGTATCTTGTTCACAGTCCAATCGGCGGCAAGGAGAAACGTCTTGCAGGTTACAAAGCAGTCTTAGAAGCTAAGGCTGCTGGCTTAGTTAGAACTGTCGGGGTATCCAACTAGTATGTTTCTTTCATTCCAGTTCTTTCGGTTATTAAATATCAAACCAGCGCTGTCAAACATATCGAAGAGATTCGTGAGGCTGGCCTGGAAATGCCTGCCGTTAACCAAGTCGAGGTCTGTTAAGTCCATACTCTGGAATCCACCAACTCAGTATCGATTTTTGTAGCTTCACCCCTTCTGTCAACAAAAACCTATTGTCGAGTATTGCAAGCAACACAACATTGTTGTTCAGGCATACACACCTCTCGTGCGTGGAGGTTTCGACAACCCTGTCATCCAAGAGCTTGCAAAGAAGGTGTGTCTCGGTTTCAGTGTCGTTGATGTGCATGCCTGATAAATACGATACAGTACAACAAAGAACCTGCGCAAATTCTCATTCGGTGGTCACTGCAAAAAGGGTAAGCACTGTGTGCATGTCTATGTTATGATCTTGTCTTATGCAGCTCGCTTTCCACAGCTTTGTACCCCTGCCCAAGTCCTCGAACCCAGACCGAATCGTGTCTAACCTACAAGTATACGACTTTGAAATTTTGGAAGAAGACATGGCTAAGCTTAGTGCTCTGGATCGCGGGAAGGAGGGCGCGATAACATGGAACCCTGTTGATACCGAGTAAATGTACATGATAGGAATAGCGTTTGAAGTGAAGTAAGAAATATCACATTGTTTTCATATGTATTTGATATGTATCCACAGTTTTGACGTCTTTAACTTGCTTCCATTCAATGTTCCAGAGGCCCTTTTGGTATTGAAAAATGTCATAGTGTGACGTGAGAGGCATGTTCAAAGCATAGGAAACTAATCAGATCACTGACATCAAAGCAGTTTCCATTCCAAGCAAACGATCGGATCATGGCTCATATATATTCATCGATATCCTCTATATTTATATCTTGCATTTGACAACTTACTCAGCGTTTCTCGTATTGTGGTACAATTGCTCATACACCTCAGCAACTTGTCGCTATGAAGGTTCCTACAGAGATCGCATTACGAACAGGTTAGCCTGGTATACACTGAAGTCTGCATTAACAGGTCTTATCCTCGTTGCAGGTTACACAATGCCCACACTGGGTCTCGGAGTTTTTGAGAACGACGAATGTGCAGAAGCATGCAAGGTCGCGCTGCAGAACGGATACAGGTCCGTTAGCTGATCCTGTCTATGAACCCCCTATTTGATACGACATTTCATCGTGATCGCCTTATCGGAATTAATAGAATGATCGACTCTGCGCGCTACTATCATAACGAAGCAGGAGTCGGATTAGGTGCAAGGCAAAGTGGCATTAATCGAGAAGATATCTTTATCAGTGTGTCCTTAAGCGCTCTTCTATGCTAGTCTCGTTGTGACTCACTCTGACTCGGTCATTAGCTTCTAAGATTTACCATCCTGAGTTTGGGTATGATAGTACGCTGAGGGCGGTCAAAGACTCTATAAAGAACCTAGGATTTGGTGAGTGTCTACTGTATTCGGCCCTGTCTGGTTTCTTATTCGCCATTCTATTTTGTGGGTCACTCCAAATAGGTTATTATGATCTCTACCTCATTCACAGTCCTCTCACGGGCAAAGCGAATAGACTCGCGACGTACAAAGCTCTGCAAGAAGCAAAAGCAGCAGGCCTCGTGAGGTGCATAGGGGTGTCGAACTAGTACGTATACGTCCCGTCGCCCCTCTACTTTTTCACACGAGAACTAACCAAACATTGATGTCAGCTCTGGCAAGCACATTGACGAGATCATTGAGGCTGGGTACGAGTTGCCAGACGTGAATCAGGTGGAGGTAAGCTATGTCCGAGCGTCATCCCAAGTCCTACATAGATTTTGATCGTCATCGTCCGTGGTCAGCTCCACCCGTTCTGTCAGCAGCGTCCTATCGTCGAATACTGCACAAAACGCAACATCGTCATACAGGCCTACACGCCTCTCGTACGTGGCGCAATGGACCACGCCGTCATCCAGGGCTTGGCGAAAAAAGTGAGTTTCGAAGCAACCTGGCCGGAATTGAAGAAGTGATTTTTTTCCGTCATAGTATGAGAAAGATGCTGCGCAAATCCTCATTCGTTGGTCGCTCCAGAAAGGGTACGTGGACATGTGGTTTAGGAACTTTGATCCTCGAGGATTACACGTCCATACTAATCACTCTTCCTACAGATTTATTCCCCTCCCAAAGTCCGCTAATGAGCAGCGCATCATCTCCAATGGGAAAGTCTACGATTTTGAGATTGCAGAGACGGATATGGCCTTGTTGGACACACTCGACCGTGGCGCGGATGGAGCGGTCACCTGGAACCCTGTAGGTGCTGAGTGAAGAGTCAGGCCAGATTCAGCGGCAGGAGTGAGCTGAATAAGAGGTGAGATTTACGATACCTATATCTGGCACAATTTATGCGTTATGAACGGACTGCGAACGACTGAGTTAAATTGCAATTTGAATGGCTAGTCGTACGAAAAGCTGTCAACGTTACAATATGATACATCGTATTAGTTCTCGTACGCTTGCTCCCAGATTCATCCCCAGAAATACCTTGGGCAGTCATCCTTTCAAGCTATCCGCTATATTTATGTCATACATTTGTTTCTCAACACTTACATACTTATCTGATAAGGTACCTATGACCGGGCCGCTTACTCCGGAGCCAAAAACCCGACAAACCGACATTTCTTGGGGCCAACCATGACAGGACTTGGTACATACACCACACCTCAGCAACCACCGCCTTGTTATCATGAAGGTTCCTACAGAGATTGTATTACGAACAGGTTAGCCTCAGATACACCGAAGTCATCAACAGATCTTATCCTCATTGCAGGTTACACAATGCCCACACTGGGTCTCGGAGTTGCTGTGAACGACGAATGTGCGGAAGCGTGTAAGATCGCGCTGCAGAACGGGTACAGGTCCGTAAATAATCAAAATTCTTATTTGATACAATTTTCATCATGATTGGATTTAATAGAATGATCGACTCTGCCCGCCACTATCGTAACGAAGCAGGAGTCGGATCAGGCGTAAGACAAAGTGGCATTAGTCGAGAAGATATCTTTATCAGTGTGTTATTAAGCGCTCTTCTACGTTGGTCTCGTTGTGACTCGGTCTTTAGCTTCCAAGATTTTCCATAATGAGTTTGGGTACGATAGCACGCTGAGCGCGGTAAATGACTCTATAAAGAACCTAGGATTTGGTAAGTGCCTACTACACTCGGGCTTGTCTAGTATCTACTTTCTTTCTCATTTAATTCGACATTCTTCGGCATTCTCTTTTGTGGAATCTCTCAAATAGGCTATTATGACCTCTACCTCATTCACAGTCCCCGCACGGGAAAAGCGAACAGACTTGCGACGTACAAAGCTCTGCAAGAAGCAAAAGCAGCAGGCCTCGTGAGGTGCATAGGTGTGTCGAACTAGTACGCATAACCTCCATTTCTGTCGCCCCTTTACTTTTCAAGCCTAACCTAACTAATCATATCTCCTTGATGTCAGCTCTGGAAAGCACATTGACGAGATAATCGAGGCTGGGTATGAGTTGCCGGATGTGAACCAGTTGGAGGTGAGCTACGTCCGAGCGTCATCCCAAGTCCTACATCGATTTTGATCATCGTCGTCCATGGTCAGCTCCACCCATTCTGTCAGCAACGCCCTATCATCGAGTATTGCACAGAACGCAACATCGCCGTACAGGCCTATACGCCCCTCGTGCGTGGCGCGATGGACCACGCCGTCATACAGGGGCTGGCGAAAAAGGTGAGTCTCAAGCAGTCTAAACCAGAGTCGTTGTACCCGTCTAAATGAAGTGAATTTTGAATAGTATGAGAAAGATGGTGCGCAAATCCTCATTCGTTGGTCGCTCCAGAAAGGGTACGTGGGCTTATGGTTCAGAAGCTTTGATCCGCGAGGTGTACGCGTGCTTCTATATCAATTATTCTCCCTAAAGATTCGTTCCCCTCCCGAAATCCGCCAATGAGCAGCGCATCGTGTCCAATGGGCAAGTTTACGATTTCGAGATTGCAGAGGCGGATATGGCCTTGTTGGACGCACTCGACCGTGGTGCGGATGGAGCGGTCACCTGGAACCCTGTAGGTGCTGAGTGAAGAGTCGGGCCAGATTCAGCGGCAGGAGTGAGTTGAATACAAGGTGAGATATACGATACCTATATCTGGCACAATTTATGCGTTATGAATGGACTGCGAACGATCGAGTTAAATTGCAATTTGAATGGCTAGTCGTACGAAAAGCTATCAACATTACAATATGATACATCATTCTAGTTTTCATATGCTTGTGACTGGGCCTCATCCTCACTTCCTCACCACCGATAGCACTACACCATTCCATTCCATTCACTAATCCGATAAGCATTAAGTTGGTGTCAAATCGATGGTATATTATGTAGAGACATAATATCACACCTATTCTCAAGGTATGTTGTTTTTCACGTTAATTGTCGCACTTTCATCATGTCTGATACCATTTCCTCATAACAGCACTCTCCACTAACCAATCCAGGAGCCCTCAAGCCCCCGATGATACTGAAGGGTGTATACTAGTGCTTATGCTACCTGTGATGGCTGTGTGGAGTCTCTGAAGAGCTGTAGATATCTTCTGGGGGACACTGTGAGTTATTTGTTTTCCCCCCTTTTCTCTTCGCTTTTTGTGATTATACAATGGATGTTAATGGTACATTCCATGCATGTTCCAGATAGCTTCATAGTCATTCATGACTGATATCCATACTATAGTGAGTGATTTAACCAATGTGACCGCTTTTTTGCCCTTTTTCCTACTACATGTCTGAATGACTTCTGTTATATATATCCAACATCATACAATTATGCTCAATACTTCATCCCTCATTTCAGCCGCTACAGTCAGCTTTTTGTCAGAGAATATCATATAAAACATGGATACCAGTAAAATATATGGCACATGAGCAACCCTCGACATACAATTAAATATATATTTGATATAAACCTCCCCGCCCGAGAATGACGGGATTTTTTTTTACGCTGGTAAACATATTGCGTGTGACGTTTAAGTGTAGACGTTGATAGCGTTGAACTCGAAGTATGCGTTGGTGAAAGCGGAAGGGTTGGCGTTGACGTAGCCTAATATCGGAAACGATAATGATGAATATGCGAAACGAGGGGAATGCAACTCACTAATGCAGTCGGAGGGACAACCGGATGCAGAGTACGTTGCGGCTTTACCTGCCCAGGAACCGCCTATGGTATTGTAAGTAAATGAGTAACTTCAGTTATCAAATCTAGGATAAAAGAGCGCACAGAACGTCAAATTGATGATGATGTTGTTGGCATCGAACATGGTCGAGATGTCACAGCTTGTGCTGGGGAAGTAAGCATCGGGTGTACCCTTCAGAACACAAATTTAGCAACAATGTGACAGTGATATGATTCTATGACTCACCCAGGTGGAGGTGTCGATCGAAGAAGCACCACTGCTCACTTGAGAAGGAACAGAAGTGGAACCCCGTTCCCAGAACCACACGCTAATGGCGCTGTTGGTACGTTCAACGGCATACCATCCACCACCAACGCCGTTGAAACCAGGTCCAAAACTGTTGTTATCTTCGGTAAGTTGGATGCTACAGCCGTTGGCATTGGAGTCACAGTTAGTGGACACAACAGTACCGAGCATGCCTCCGGAAGAAGGAATTGTGCATCCTAAGTAGAAACGTCAGGATTAGGGCATGATAGTTGTAGAAGTGTTACACACCGGGGCTAGTGTGAAGGGTGGCCTGGTTGGGAGCGACGTTGTTAACACCCTCGACAATATCAACCTCGCCCTGGATTGCCGGTCAGAAATAATAACTCAAGCTCAAGGAGAAATATACGTACACCAGCAGGCCAGTTGCTTTCGTTCGTTTCCCAGACAGCCTGATATCAAGGTCAGATTTGCCAGTTTGACCTATAAATAAATCAACTTACGGGCCAAGATCTGAAATTCAAACAGTCAGCTCGAAATGCATGTGTAAATGTATCGAAAATTACTCACCCACAACCTTCGGGCATGTGAGCAATGCCGAAGCTAATGGAGATAATCAATACTTAAACCGCCGTCGCAAAGCCAATATACACACATAGCGGCGTGGGTAGTGTACGCAGTGTTAGACTTCACTCGGACGGAGTTCCTTCCAGGGCCGCTCGCAGTCAATACAGTGGTATCATCTGCTCGTATGACGAAAGAATTGCCATTGGTGTAGGTCAAGTTCAAGCTCTGAGCAGTAGCCAGATCGACGTAGTTGCTGAGGATGGTGTCAGTGGATAAGGTGAATCCATGGTACGAGAGCTTACACGCGTCCGGCGGTAGGATCAGCGATGGCCTCAAAGCCGAACGAATTGTAGAAGCCATTGCCAACAATGTTGTCGGCAACGTTGTAAGTGCCAGCCAGTGCCGATCCTGCAAGAGATGCAACGGTGAGGGCTCCAGTAGAGGGCGAGAACTTCATGTTGGTCGAGAGATGATACGACGGGTAAAGTGGTTTAGAGGTGAACCTGCCGTGAAATAGGTCCACAGGCAGCCATATTTAGATCGCAAGGCTAAGAGAGCACAGAGCACAAGCGATATGTCTTGTGGATCCCCAACCTACATCAGACGGCAAGTTTCTCAATGGGTTTCCTACTTAAGCACATCAGCCGGAAAATCCACATGTTAATACCCAATGTCGATCGATCTTGTGGAAGATGCTGATGCTGTTAGGACCAAACAGTAGTCAAACCGTAAGAGTCCTATCAAGCGCGACTTGATCAAGATAACGACAATTGACCAAGAAGTTGTCGCCTGCCCAGTGGTCACGCGGACCACATTGAAACATTCCCGCCCCCTGACTGTAAAATTGCGACTCAAATAGCCCGTGATGGTGCGCTGGGAGTCCTTCGCCTGAGGATCTGCAGTGGTCTAATGCTGTATTATTGATATTGGGTCTTTATGAGTATTCCCCCTGTATGATTTGGAATTTGAGAGCAAATCTATCTGCCGTACGATTCCTTCAAACATGTTATCTCCTTCCGAGCTACAACAAGATTTAAAGTGATTACTCTCGTGATATGAGTCCGTGCGGGATAAGAAGTGCGTACCTTCGCATACTTCTTATTCTGTAACCCTTGCTTGCTTCTGCTAAAGAAAGTATCCTAGGTCTTTGTGAATGAGCGGCAATGTGAATATAAGCAGATAGAGCAAGTTACAAGCACTACTTAGTGGCTAGAAAGCAGAGTGGAGTACAGTACTTGTGTGCAATGACAACTTAGAAGAATGAACTTTGAGACAGTCTGAGAGACCGGGAAGCCGGAGGCTTTCCGGCCCCGACGTGAGCGAGGTCTAGGAAGGGCAATGTGAGCCACGTGCGCATCATCAACGTTAGCCGAGCCGTGCCGAGATAACCCAATTTCGACCAAGTGTTCAGAGGGTGTGACGCGCACCTGGGACAAGAGAGAGCCTAACTATAGTGTGAAATTGTTCGGGTTTGATCCAGCAAGATAATAAGCTCAGACTTTGAGAGAAGATTTGATATATTCAGAATAATGTACCTAGCAAGATAATAAGCTAAAGATGAGTTATAAGCTAAGTACTCATAAGCTTAACATAAAAGTATCTCACCTCAGACTTCGAGAGAAGATCTGAGGTGTCTGCCTGACAACAACAGCATATATAAGTGAAGACGGAACCAAAAAAAATGATATGGTATATTGGTGCACAGGCCACCCCAACTACTGGACTTTCCCAGTTTGGCGCCTGCGCTACTCCTTATCTATGCACCATGCCGTACAATGCTTATGCATTTTGTATACTTCCAACATAGTGTACTATCACTCTTGTACACTATAGTTAAGCTCTCTTGTAGCTATTTCTGACTAGGGATGCCAAAGTTTGGTTTGGTTTGGTTTGTGAGGAATCAATTTTTCTCATCACATTCCCATCATGTCGTGGTTATCCAACTCGTTCCCCGTCACTCCTCTCGCCCTTGGACTAGAGATCACAGCCGGTACTTTATTACTTCTATCTTTCTTCTTCTTATTTTCCCTTCATACTCACATTCTATCATACTTACAACGAAGGAGAATGTAAGGACCATTTTACTATTTTCTTATATTCTCTATGTCTTGGTTCTCAAACACTTTTCCCATTACACCTCTGGCTCTAGGGCTAGAGGTATCATTTGCGATCTTACTTCTTATAGCCCTCACAGGCTTTCTTAACCACCGCTACCACTTTATATCACAGATCAGAGACTGGGTATCACTCCCAGCCAGCCAGCATAATGGGTAGGGACTGATAGTAGGCATCTCGCCAACCAGCTCCAAGTCCCATTAAGGCCTGGATATACTAATAAATGCTTTGATCAGAATTGTACCTCATCATGAGGATACAGTTCCTGAACACGCGTGACAAACACCTATTATTAGTACAATTCTCTCACCCGCTGATTAATCATTCAAAGTCGTACAATAGTTGTTCCCTTTTTTCTTATTGGACAATTTATTCCTCAGACCACTTTTCGTCTATTCTCCTTTCGGTTTGAGGAACGAATGGTTAGCTATATAAAGCCTTACCTATTCATGTATAGTTCCTTAGTTTTCTATTACTTGAATAATCTGCTTAACCTCTTATCAGAAACCTCTGAGTCCTACTCCTACATCCTCTACTTGCTATATTCTCTAGCATCTGTCGATAACCAGGCTCATTGAACCCCTTACTCCCTGCAAGTGCGGTGGAGACAGGTTTTGTTTTTGTTATAGTTTAACGTTGCCTCACAGAGAACCATCATAGACCCCCGAGAGGATATCCAATTGGCATAGCTACGATCCAATGCTATGTCTGGGAATACTCCGGCGAGAGATTAATCAGCAATGTAGGCTGTGACTCAGTATCTTCTCATGGGCTTACTGATACAGCCAATTGTACATTTTTTACTAAGGCTCTCTCTCTTACAATTAGTAAATATGATAGATTAGACCACTTCCCTTTTTTCTTATTGGTTAACCATTTAGTCAGGCCACTCTTGTACCTTTCTCTCTTTCTGGCCTGATCACTACTATTCAGTATATAAGGAGTAGATATTCCATGTATTATTCTTTAGTTCAATATTGGTTTGGATTTGCGCCTATACAGATACTCTTCAGCTTTCATACTCTGATCCATCGCCTTTTATCAAGGACTTGGCCAGGCATTGGTTGTTGTTATATAGCTTTATATTCGTTGCCTGACATGGTTCAGAGGCATTTTTTTCTGAACCCCGAACTGAACCAAGTAGATTCAAGGGTGAACAGAACAGAACCAGAACAGAACCAAGTGAATCTGGTTCTGGTGGTTCTGGTTCTGGTTTGAACCAGAACTGGACCTCCAAACTATCTTATATTGTGGTAATTTTCCCAAAATAGTTCAATTTGTGTTCAGAGTGGGCTGAACTCTTATCTATGACTTTGTCAGCAACAGAAATAGGGATGTCACTCCTATCTTAGGAGAAGAGCTACTGTGCCATGGCACCAAAAGGATCCTAGTCACATGCATCGCGTCATGCGATAGAACTATGTACAGAATGCCCAATGAAGAAAGTCCTGGCATGAGAGAGAGCCCCATTCTTGGCCGACTGGTTGTAGGGCGCACAGCCAGAAACCCAAAGAGATAGTGTACCCTCAGTATATCAGTCATAGCATCAAGTCCGGACTCCGGTAAACGGCTGTATCAAAAAGAGGGTAGTTGGTCACACTCATGTCGGGTGGTTGGGATAGCGGTTAAGCCCCCTGATGAGCCCCTTCGCAAGGGCAAAACCACCCTACCACCACCTGCTCATTCTAATCCCCCCAGTGCCAAATTATTTCTTTGCTTACTACATAGACTACTTTCTACCCATACTCATACTGCACGCAGCAAGAATCACAACTAAGTTATAATTTGGGGCAAGTACAGTATATACATATACTTTGTTAAGCATATTTGTAGTAAATATACTTCTACACTTAATCCACCACTAATTTGAAAGGTTTCCTCTCATGCAAAGCAACTTCTCTCTCAATATCCAATACACCAGTTCTGTACCACTCTGTAAAGCTTCAAATGTCTCTGAAAGAAGCTTATTTCTCAATACAGTACTTGTCCTATCACCACTGGAAAATACTCTCTCAGCTGCAACAGAAGACCCTTGAATTGCAAGATAATCACATGCCATCAATGACAGCACTGGGTATTAAGCTGAGTGGTACTACACGTTAATCAGTAATTGATACATGTTTGCAAAGAAACACTGGATACTGTACTTACACCGCACCATTTGATCACATCAACAACATCATTCTCTTGATAAGCTCAAGTAAAGCCCATTCACAATCTGATAGGGCAAAGTCTCTGTACTGTTTTTTCTTGAGCTGTGGTACTTATGGACTGATATCAGCAACAGCACAGAACTTATTGACAGCCTATGTATCATATCAGTTATTATAAAGTTAGTTATAATTGCAGGACATACATACGTCTTTATTTGTGATAACACGTTTAAGGAGATCATACATGGATCCCCATTGAATTCTAACCCACTTGATCAACTCCAATGGAGCAATATGCTTTTCTTTGCATACTTTAACAAAGTATGCCTTTGCCTGTGGTGATGCTCTGACCTATACAAGAGTTAGTCTATTCAAACTATCAACAATAAAAACTATACCTGATTAACAAAAGCCAAAAACTTTCCAAGGAAATCCCCTGCATCATAATCCTCATCCTCAACAAGATCATTATCTTCAAGAGTAGGATCCCATTCATTAGCTCAATCTTCAATATTTACATTCTATGAGTTTTTATCTTCTGAAAATTTGACCTCACAATATTGATCTGAGGTTGGGCATACAGCCTCTATAAAGCTCTTTGCAGCAAGGTGAATGGTATGTTCCATATGTACATCTTGAGCAGATTAGTAGTGGATTCATAATATGAGGAAGACCTACCTGGCTCTATGCTGATGAGCAAACTATTGCAAACCATTTGGGTTATCTAAGATATGCTGTAGCATTTGAACAGCCTTGCCATTAGCAGATGTATTATCTGAAGTGGTCCAACCAATCTATAAGGCAGATGAGCATATGATTTTTGGAACTAAAAGTATACAAACCTTTTCTCTTATATCATACCTGTCAACAACAATGCAAAGTATAATTGCTGCAGTATTAGCATCACTATGATTACCTTCAATCTCAGTGTAACCAAGTACTCTAGACCTCAGCTCCCAATCATTAGGCTTGTTTGCAGGAGCATCAATATAGTGAGTAGTCATCACAACACACAATGGGATCTGCACCCGTGTACAGTGATTCTGGATATTTCTGGACATGCAGCCAATCAGTATGTTTTCCAAGTACACCTTGGTAGCTTAGTTGGTAAAAGCACCAGACCATGAAAGCTGGAGTCCCAGGTTCAAGCCCTGGCCAATGCCTGTTTTCTCATATTATAAACAAATGTCATAATTTGTCAGTAGTCACAGCTAGATATGGGTAAAATGCTTTTGATGTTCAAGCATTAAAGGTAATTAAGATTTGTCCAGGAATATCCTAAAAAAACAATGAAAGTGTGTACAAAAAATTACGACATAAATACATACTTTGAACATAACCCAAAGTTTCTCTTCAACCTTCAATATTTTTGAAAGGAAAGTCTCATGAAGAGTGGTGCAACCAGGTATGTCGGAGTCTTTAGTCTGTGGTCCTTGAAACTTGAGAACAGCATGAAAGGCTTCTTTTTCAATTGTGGTGAAAGACTTTGTTTATCAATATCATCAGAATATAAAGTGACTTATAAGATCTTCCTGGGCTACAAGTTTAATGATATGCTCTAGTAAGCTATCTCTGGTCCACTTAAAGCTTTGCTGGACAAAGGAAAGGATACTAGGTTAACTAATGTGTGGTATAACACTATTATCAGTGGCCTTATTGTCCTTCTCAGGTAATGCATGTGGGTGTGGCTCTATGTCAGGTTGAGCACACACAGCTTGATATGTGGGTCTATGTCTATCTCATTTTCTACAGAGAAACACATTAAAGCTGGTATAGTCTTTGAGGCAAAATTTTACCTGGATATGTGTTTCCAAAGGGTAGACGTCCCACCTGTGAACCAACACAGGCTTTTCTTGATATTAAGTGAGCTCTAAAATATATGCTCTGTAAGTCAACAAAAAGTATCATTTCACAATATAACATGTAGATTACATACAGACACATTGCACCAATGACCAGACTGAGTATGACTGTCAATAACTTGTTCTTCAGCAACAAAGGCTGCACACACATCCTTTGTGCATGGATCATTCCCTTGAGTGCCCTTTGCTTTAATATTACGCTACAAACTTGTCAGTATAGTTTTATAAATACATACAACTGTACTTACTCTTTCACCTTGCAAGCTCGATACATATTTTCATACACAACAACAGGGTCTGTATCTGTATCATTGTTATCACCAACACTGGTAACTTCCATATTGGCATTATGAATAATGTCTCTTCCCCCACTTGCTTGATCAACTAAAAGCTGAAGATGGCTCTCTGGGCCACTTGAGACAGATGAGTCATCTGGTTGTGCTCTTTTATTGCTGTTAGAGGCAGAGGCTACTGCCTGACTCTCAACAACTTTCCAGGTTGGCTTGACTGCCCACCTAGAGCCAGCAATCTTTACAACAGCAGTAGGGTGTTGCTTGGGCTTGATAGGCCGATCCTCAGATTCAGATTAATACCATTCAATGGCTCCAGCTTACTTGAGTGTGCCATCCTTGTTGAGTGCACATTGGTGTATGTTGGTCATAGTTGTTACTGAGGAAAATAATTACTGTGGCTGTGCAAGTGGTGTTAGCAATTTATCATGAACACCTATTTGGACATGTCAGTGTGCTAATATGCAAGCCTTAGCATGTCTCGATGGCACAGGCAGATGATGCAATTGCATCATTTTCATGCACCATAGAGACGCCACTTGGTGTTGGTGGTGCATTGATGTAGTGGGGTAACTGAAGGGGACCAAAACAATGCATTAACACATTGTTTTTGGTCCCCGTTGCTTGCCCAAAATGGGGTTGGGTGGCTATGAGAGAGAGTGACACTGTGATGCTGGTGTTGGTCAGGGAGGTCAGGGAGGTGGTAGTGGCACGAGAGGGAGCCGGGATCAATACTTGGTGCATTGTTTTTGACTCCTTTGCTTGCCAGCAAAAGGAGTAGGTTGGGAGGGAGAGGGAGTGATGCTGGTGATGCTGGTGCTAGTGCTAACAATGCTGGTGGATGCTTGAGGGAGGGTGCAAACAATGTGTCCGTGCATTGTTTGGGCCCTCCCTTGATTGTGGTGTATTGGTGGTGAGGTTTGTCAGTTTGGATGGGTTTGAACTGAATTTGGGAAACTGCAAGGATGCCTGAACCACAGACCAAACCTAGGTACAGAAACTAAGAACTGGACCAAACCAAACCCAAAACTAAGGTTCAGTTCAGCAGTTATCAGTTCTGAACCACTTGGCCAAACTGAACTTTGGCATCCCTAGTTTTCTCAAGAAACATTGGGGAAGATATACAAAATGTATTTTTGCAAAACATTGGTAACTAGTATTACATCTACACGGAGTGGGAACATGTTTTGTGACAATACATTTTGTGTGTTTTCCCTAATATTTCATGTGAAAATATTGAAAAAACCATGAGCAAAAAACCTCCAGTGCTACATAGAGAAGTATGCTAAGAAACAAAGTCTTTATTTTTCAAGTGTTTTTCAAATGTTTTAATATTAAACATGGAATTTTGCCCCCAGCACCCAGCCAGATTCAGGGGTAGGAGTGACTGGCAACAAAAGGTGAGATATACGATACCATCATACCTATATCTGGCACAAATTATGCATCATGAACCCCAGTCGGAAACGACAAAATATATACCGAATCACATCGAATTTCGTCGTGTAATTCGATATATATCTTGAAACTACCGTAATCCTAGATTATTTTCGAATATAAAAGGTTCATATCTAACCACAGCGGTAGTACAGAAATCATTTGATTTAGTTAGATGGCTCTTTATAATCTGCTTCACAAATATACAGAATATTTGAATCACAGCGAATCAAACTGAATTCAAAACTATACTAATTACATTGAATTAAAACAAATGATAGCGAATATGAATGATATGTAGCAATGAAAGCAAATGAGAGGGGGGACATAACATATACATATAAGCCATCTGGCTCCCTGCAAACAATTACCCTCATCAATACACCAAAATGGCCCTTTTGGCACTGCTATTTCGCTTTGAAAGCCTTAGCTGGAGGTTTCTAGGTAGATAGTTAGACACAATGCCTCAGAAACAACTGTGTACGCACATTGCAGCCTCAGAGGTGACCTTCTGTTTGAAGTATCAGTTGGAAAGAGGCCATAAACAAAAGCCTACCTCATTAAATGCGCTTCGAAAGGAAGGGCTATTGATTTGGCCTCGAGTCTTTGACTTTCCCGCGGCCACTTGTACTAGCACAAACAATATATTAGCGGTAAAGAAAGGACATCTGAAAGATACTTACTTACCTTGGTCTTCACTTTAAGTTAATCGTGTTGCTCCTCACAGTTATGCACTATCCATCAAAATCCCTTGTTAAGTGAGTGCAGACCTGTCCGATACATGGGAAATACCAAAGTTAGTAAAGATTGTGGTGGAGATGGTGGTACAGAACAGAGGAAGGATGAAATCGAACATGGTGCAAAATGTGACCAAACATATGGGCACGTGATTATGCAAGCAGTGAATGCATGATTGCACTGCACAGTGGTGCATGTGTGCATGAATGTGCGACACTGTATTGCATTGCTTTGTGAGATCACACGCAATTGCAGCATTTTGTTGATTCAAGCCACGTCTCAAAACCGTGAGAATACTTTATGATTAGATTAGATTCGATGTAAATGGTCTGATTCGACAGGATATCTAATTCGGCATATATTTTGTCATTTCCGACTGGGCATGAACAGGCTGCGAATGACTGACCTCAATTGATTGCATTGACTAGTCTAGTCCTGCAAAGAAGCTGTCAACAATACAATATGATACACTGTACTATTATTTATACATTTAACACATCCTCCAGAAATACACTGAGTATTCATCCTTTCAAGCCCTCCAAAAACCCTTCTACAATAGCAGCAACACCCCACGCTCCAGGATCAGGCGGCAACCCTCCCCCCTCGCTTCCATCCTCCCCACCACCAACATACACAGCTCTACCTAAGCGCGCTTTCATCCCACGCGTTCCCTCTGCCCCACGTCTCGCGGCCTTCACCGCTTCACCAAGCATGCCTATCCATGCCGATGCACCTCCTTCCTCACTGGCGGTACTAGGTGGGGGAGGCGAACTGGAGATGACGGCGCAGAAAGGGGCGAGGGCGTCTACGATGGTACGATCACCTGGTCGTGCCGGGGTGTGCGTGCCTAACGCTGAGAGCGCAGCTGGAAGTGTTAAAAGAGTCAGTGGGAGATGGGCAGAGCCGGTTGTGGTGGAGGAGCGGAGGAGCGCAGCAGACCATGCTGTGAAGAAAAGCGCGAACACTGTTGGGAAAGGTAGAGAATGAGCAATGAAATTTGATCGCCAAATGTAAGGCTGAGATAGGAATGGATAGCTCAAATATTGGGTACTCACGTGCGCCGATAGTGCCGCCCATACTCCCTTCGAGGATCACGCCCGCTTTCTCAACGAGTGTGGCAGGGGCCATGCGTGTCGGGCTTAGAGTGCCATTATCGAGGGCGGCGAGGATGGCTAGATGACGGAATGGCGGTTCATAGGGAATGGGGAATGGGGAGGAAGAAGGTATACGTCAGCATTGACAAGAATCGAGGACCGAAGGATGGGAAGTACGGAAACAAAATGGCAGATGACTAAATGCGGTTTGGAGAAAACATGACCCCACTATAATCCTAGACGTGGCCAAGCGACGTCCATGGGGATAAATAGCATTCTGATAGGGTGCAAAACATGCTCTTCCATCAGAAGTATTTCCAGCGCCAGAAGAAAAGCAGAATACGATAGAGAGAATGTGGGATAAGCACATCGGAACGAACACGAACGCACAAACTTCAAGTGCTGCGGTGATGACTGATCAAGAGATCGACAAGCTCTGCGTCCATCCTCGCTGAAAAAAGGGAGGACGAGATATCAGGAAAACAAAGACACCACAAAAACGTTACGCGTTTCTTCAACCAAAGATAGAACCAAAAGACCCAGACCCAGACCAAAAAAAAGGCTCAGAAAACCAACTCACCCTTCGCACCCCCTGCAAACGTCTCCCCACAGTCCCCATCGCCTACGACCGTATCATAACGCGTCATAGCAGGTTCAGCAGCCATAACGTGCTTGCACGCCTGACGAATAGCCCTCTCGATCTCGATGGCGCTATTAGAGTGGGACGGAGAGTGAGACTGGACGAGGGGAGTCCCCCCTGAGCTACCATCAACCGAATACTTGTACCCCGACGCGCGCAACAGCACCTCCGCCTCTTCCTCGTCCCGCGCGTTGTCCGCAGGACGACGAGAGGGAGACCAGACTCGAACGCCCAGCCATGAATGAGCGTCTGTAGGTGCGTCGAGGAGATCGAGGACGTTGATCGATGGAGGTTCGTCGTTATTATTGTCGCTTTGGTCGGACGAGGGTAGCAGCGATGAGAGACGGGACTGGATACGAGAGATGTTGAGTATGGAGAGCGAGAATCCGGGTGCATTAAGTGAGGTCATGAATGGCGCGAGGTAGACCCTTGATGGATGGATGTTGCGGGCGGCTGTGTGGTTGGGGTGATCAGTGGATTGAGTGGATGGGACCAAGGCATTATAATTGTAATTAGGATTGATGTAATGAAGACAACTCGTCAGCAAATGCAAGGAGAACAAAGCCAAGTAGATGAGAAAAGGGAAGAAAAGCACGTACATAGTTGGATAACAATCTCATCAAGCACAGCGCCCATCTCGAGCTGCGAGATTCCACCCAGATTATTGACATACAACACCACCTCGTCGTCCGGCCTCACCAAAGGCCCCTCATCAACGCTCCTTCCATTCTTACCAACCCCACGCGAACCCAACACAAGCTCGATCATCTCTTTCACGAGCGCCTCCGCACTCTCCATCTTGACGCGCCTCACCCCAGGTTCATTATGCAACCCCAACCCGATCTCCGCCTCTCCGTCCCTCAACGCCCCCGCTCCCCCTTCCTCCTCCACAACTTTCCTCCCCGGGATATGGCAATGTGCCAGCCCAACCCCTACACTCGCCAACTCGCCAACCACAGCATCTCCTAACTCCTTCGCACGTGCCAACCTACCTCCGGACGCAGCGTAGGCGCCTAGGATCTTGCACACGATGATGTTGCCACCGAGTCCGCGTGGGCCGACGAGGGAGGGTTGGTCGAGAAGGGAAACATCATCTGCGACGACGACGGCGTCGATGTGCAGAGATGTAAACGCTCTGCGTGCTTGCTCGATCGCGAGGCCAAAGTTCAGGCGGTCGCCCGTGTAGTTGTTAATCACGACGAGGACCTCGCGGGGGTTGGGAAGCGAAGCTTGGGCGTGGGCAGGGGCGGCGACGGCGACGGCAGTGGGGTCGAGGGGGACGGAGGAGGAGGCGAATGCTGCAAAGTGGATGGTGGCGAGGATGGAGCGAGCGGAAGGGCTGGCGAAGATGTCCCCAGAGAGGGAGGCTGCTAGCATACCGTGCCCGGTGTAGCCTGCGTGTGCAGGCTCATGGCCGGCACCTCCGCCTGATATGACGGCGAGGTGGGTGTTAGGGGCGGGGTGGGCAACGTAAACAGACTTTGAGGAAGAGTGGCTGGGATCATAGTATAGCCGGTCAGTCGTCGAAAGTGGAGTTCAGAGTGGGGATATGGAAGACTCACATGCGCAAGGCAGGGCTGAGCGCTACGGCACCACGGAGGGATTTGAGGACGAGGCCATCAGACGAGTCAAATATGTGTTTCGTGGACATGGAAATCGGTAGAAATTCTAAGGAGATAAGGTCAAGATAGGGAAAGGAGTATTAGTGGGGTATTCATAAATGCTTGGTGTAAATAGCCAAATGATAGGTCATTGGATTGGGAAGTGTCGGAATCATATGACCCCTTTTCGAGCTTCGAACCATGACAGTATGAGAAATACTTCCGCTGGTGTCTCCGTTCTCTTCTTTTTACTCCGTTATCGATATGCACATATGACATTATAAAATGGATGTAGAGCGTTATGATGCGATGCTCAGGTGAGCGCCATGTTAGAGGTTTATTGACACCGAAGGGCGATGGACAGGGGGACGGTGGGGCTATGTAGCATAATAACTTTTGCTGAATGTGGTCCAGGATATCATAGCTGGATCCACAAATCCAAGTTTTCCTGTCGATAAAGTTGACTTTTTGCGAGGTGCTCCAGGATAAGATTGTCAGTTTAAGCTTTCAACCGTGGGATTGGTCGGCTACGAGATGTTTCTAATTCCAAGGTTTACACTGTATTCTACAGCCTCTGTCAATGTATTCGGCGCTAATGGCTCGTCCGTATCAAACTCCAGTGTCTTCGTTCATTCACCTCCCCTTACGCCTTCTGAAGTTCCGACTTGAGTTGCTTCAGAACTGCTACCTGCACGGATTCTTCAACATGGTTCACACTCTTCCACTCCGATTCAGGAGGGTTGGCGCCCTGTGTAGCGTCCAACTGTATAGCTGTTACGCCAGTCCCCGTCCTACCCCATCCAAAGCCGCAATGGACAAGGGTAGCCTTGTGCTTTGGATCCTTGTAAAAAGCAATGGCACTCCGCAGTTGTTGGATCGTAGCAGCAGTGTAGTCCATGACAGGGAGGTGAAGATAACTGATCTTTGCGTCTTTCAGCAGTTGCATTTCCGTAGCATTGTAAGGAACCTGATTGAAGCTGATGACGCTGTCAATGCCCTGGGTTTGGAGATATTGCACGGCAGTTTCTGTGAGCTTCTGGGTGCTGTCACTACCAGCATAACTGGGAGCAGAGGAGCGATAGAGCTTATGGCCAGGACTGACGAACTTTGTCTCTTGATCCCATTGCAGCCATCCGGTGGACATGGTTATCACTGTAGAGAATGCATGTTAGAACATATCTTCACAGGAATCAGCATGATTCTGTACCAAATTGAAGTACAAGTAAGTTGAGGTGAGTGACTCCATGGAAGAGTTGAATATATATCCCGTGATTACAAGATCCTATGCTGTATTGACAGCATCGGCGGCAATGTGGAGCAGCCAGCTCACACATATGGTAACGACACTTGCGCCAACTACTCTCGCCCCACGTTCTAGGGCAAAAGCCGAGTGTGCACAGCCACACATCAGTTTGTCCTAGAACACCTGGTGCATTTGATATAGGGAGAGGGTGGATCAGTATCAGCACATAGCTTATATTTGTATACCATGGCCCTCTGGGGCAGACCTGTGTGTGTAGTTTCTAGAGTGTCAGCATTTAAACAACCTGGGCACTTACATGTCACGACTTGAGCCAGAGCGCTAGTTTCTTTTTTCATTTTCTTTCTTTTTTCTTTATATCTGATCACGTGACAATCACGTGATAAAGCCTAGAACTATGACGTAGAACATCAGTCAGCGCCTCATGGCTGACCTTCAGAAACATATATATACCAACACTCATGTACATACTTTCTTCAGTTGTTGATTACTTCTTAATCCAGTACTTGGACACTACTTGTTGATCTTTGAGACTTGTCCCTCCGTTAACTCAGTATAGGGGATAGGAATCTTACACAATCAACAACTGTAACGAGTACCGTCTATGAACATAACAGCAGCTATCCTTACCATCATCATCATCATTATCTTCACCCTACTCAAACTCTTTTACAAAACTCACACTCAACCTACCATCCCACTAAACAACATTCCCACTCGCTGTTATGCACCAAAGTTGATTGGTAGCATGGACAGGTGTCAATAACGAAGCAAATATTCAAAAAGACTCGCCTTTGCGCCACACAGGCACAGTGCCACGTGGAATAGTAATTAATATTGCCTGTTTCAAACTTGTGGCTGATCAGCACCACCTCTATTAGGCAATCCAGTCACGCTCACCTTTGCTTTTCCATTCGGTACTTTCCGCATTTCGGCAAATTTTTGCGTCGCCACTGGCTACACATTGCATTGCACCCTCGCTTTTGTCGTTTCCCTTACTCCCCTTCCTTTGCCTAGCCCCACCATGGGCCCCTTCCTCTCCTTTTTATTCTCACCTGACAGTCGTTTCTGGATCCCCATTCTAATCCACTTTTCCGTCACCTCCACCCTCCTCCTCCTCATCTTATTTGCACCCCCACCATTTCTGATGTCACCACTTTCTATCCGCTTCCGTCGCCGATCCGTTGACTACCACGTGCCACTGCTGATATCAGCAAAGCCCCAGCGGCCGGTTCAAATAGGGCAACAGGTCCATCTTTATGACGTCGATCTACCATTATATACTATCAAAACATCGGTCGCTCATCTCGCCTGGTTGGAGCGTGGGTGGGTAGTTTTTGAGCTGGAGAAGGTTCATCCCCTTGTGTCGCCCATGTTCATCGCTGTCCCATTCACTTGGGTACACTTATCTTTTGTCCATCGTCTTCGCTACAGCTACACCTATCACATGCTGCCTGGGACTCACTTGTTCCAAATTGGAACTACTCCTCTCCCTCCCTCGTTTGATCAGGTGGTCCAACACAACCAGTCCATTGGTAAGGCCATGGAACTGTCAGATTTGGACTAGGTGGTGGACCGGTGGCTCCAGTTTCTTTTTCTTCAGCAGAACATTCATTTACAGTGCAATTATTTTTGAATTTTGAATCATTTTTATGGACACATACTTTTTAGAATGCCTGACTGACAATAAAGGAACTGTGTTGATACTGATAGTGTTTTGCCTTGCCTTTTTTTACTGCATCTTCCCATGACATCATGATTTTCCTGCTCTCTTTTTGCTATTGGACTTTACTTTATGGCTGTACAAACCTGTGACATTACTCACAGCATTTATTGTTCTATCCCTTTCTTTTCCTTTTTTTTGACAATCTTATCCTGTACTACCTACGCAGGATTCGTCAGCATACATTCCTTCCTTCATATTCTTTCTCATTCTTTTTGCATAGCTATACTGTGCATAGCCTACTTTTCTTTTACTATATAAACCCCTGTATTTTACCTTGTAAAACAACAAGAACTCCAATCCAGACTTCTTCTCTAATCTCAAGTTCATTACTCTCTGCTACTTGTGATCCAGTGTGGTCACAACACTTCCCACTTCTACCACTGTCAACTGCTGTCATCGTCACTTCCCACTTTTGAAGTCATTGTTATCCCTTTCGATTAGAGTCCTTCTGAGCACTACAGTTTGTGCGTCAGGAGCCTGCTATCACTGGGAACCTCGTCACCTCGTCATCCTTGTTGTTCTCAAACCTACCTTGTGCTACCATTAGCAAGGTAGTGCTCGTCTATACTCGCCACAAAGCCCCTATCTTTCTATAGTCCAACTATCCCTCCTCCTCAAAACCCACACCCATACATCTCTGGGTTTTACTTTGAAGGACCCTTATACATACCACCCCACGAACAACCAGAGCACCCACTGTTCTAGGAGGCAAAGCCCATAAACAAGTTCCGTGGAATCTGGGAGGATTGTGTGTTAGTTTGTTTTTGTGTGTGGTTTTCTAACAACAGTTCTCATCATCGACACCGGTGTCCGGGTATGTAGCTCATTAGGGCCTGGCATCATGGTTGGTGCTTCTGGGTCTGATGACAATATTGCATGGGATGCATCTTCCAGTCCTCTATTTGTGAAGTAGTGGAGTTTGCAATACCCACCTGCTTTTATTTTGCATGTGGCATACTGTGTGGGAATTATGACGGGTCCAAAAGGAATGTCTACATCCTTTACCAGTGCATATTTGGTTTTGTTCTTCTTCCACTCTTCTAGATATGCTGTATCTTGCTTGTCTGCTAGCCTCTGCATTGTTTTGCACCTTCTCTTCTGCTAACTCTTTTGCTTCTCTCTGACATGCCCACAAAATTTCCTCCTTGTTGTTATAGATAGTCCAGAGGTTAGTCATGATTAGCGCTGCTTGTCCATTGTCCATTAAATTGTTTGTAAGTTCCACTTTTGCTTCTTTATACTCATCACCTTGAAAGTTGGGTGGAACAATGTTGTTCGGGTTGTTGAGGATGATAGGCATATGTGATATGGAGCACAAAAAAAACAAGAGAGTACTTTTAAGAAGGAACTACAATGATCACAGAGTATGATGTGTTAGTGGAGAAGAAGGATATGCTTGTCACATTACTACCTTTTCTCCATAGACTAGTTTCTATGTGTAGTTCTTGGCTTACTTGGAATGTCATGCTGGAAATGTCTATTGTAACAGATGGAGACTCCTCAGTGAGTCCTCCTGTTGTATACCAACTAACTCACTGCATCTTAAAGGGTAACCACTCCCTCTTCTCTTTTCTTTATAGAGTGTTCCTGTGTGCGCCAGAGTTTATCTTGGTGGTTACACATACTGTGTTGTGGCTATGCTATCAATAAGCAAAAAAGTGGAGATATTCTAAGAATACTGTTGTTGTCACGATCGTATCCACATGACTCATCTTTTTTATCTAATCGCGAGATAGAGACTATTATCTCACCTAATCTAATCTCTCTTTGATCTTATCTTATCTAGTAATCACGTGACACATTAGTAATACTCATTACCAATCAGCCTCACGCATTACACATGTTACTTACCAATACACTACGTCATACCTCACCGTAGCCTCATGCCTTCTTCTATATAACTAGCACGATATCCATGTACATACCCTAGTTGTAGATTTACTCTTATACTTGCTTGTCAAACACTTGTTGTGTGATTTAAGTCCTACGCTGCTCGGGTTACCGGCATAACAGCTAGGGTCTTTACATAATCTACAACTAGGACGACACCTGTTGATGAGCAAAAGCACAGCTATCTTAATCATCACCCTATTCCCTCTCATCGCAATCATACTCTTTGGCATTGCCAAACTCTACGTCTATATCACTAAACCAATCATCATCACACCTATCACCCGACCATCTACCATTGCTTCATTTTTTCCTGCCAACGTCTCACCCACAGAGTCGTTTGTCGATATCCCCCTCACTCCCCCTTCCAACCCTTTAGCTAGAACCCTTGACGGCGTGGAGCCCGATAGGTATTACTTAGTTTAGAAGAGCTTCTTTACCCTTCTGACCAGGCCGCTCACTTGAGTCCGCCAGTTGGAAAAGACCTGCACGCGGTTATTCGCTGGGTATCACTGAGACAACCGTCTGGACCTCAGTTACTATACTTTAGAACACCAATATATCAGATAGAATTAGTTACGTACATAGTCAGTGCGGGACAGAAGAGGAACCGCTTGACTAAAGAAGGAAACAGATAGACCGGTTGATCTTACATTAGAAAGTGTTAATCCGACTTATCATCGGGAAACTCTTTTGTATGCAACCTGGGAAATTCGAAGAGTGGCTAGCAGAAGAACACTTTCACTCTGAGAACAGATTAGCTTGGGAAATTTACTTCACATTCCCAGAAATAGAACCAATTAGAACCCAATACCACACCCCCTACCCAGACCATGACGACAGAAGCGTACGGAGAGTGGCGAGGTCCGCGCGAAGAGCCGGACACACCAGAGATAGGAATGGGAGAATTGTCAGGTGCACTCCCACCCTTGGAACCACAAGCACCAACATTGAAGGAAGCTGGACTGGAACAGTACGTTCAGACCAGAATAGAACAGGAGCAGAGACGGCTCCACGATCTCTACGAAACGCAGCTGAAAGAGGCGAAAGAAGAAGTAGAAGAATTGCTAGCCAAGCTGAGGTTAGCTACGTCGAATTCTTCTACGTCCGCTCCCGCCGCATCCGCACCAAAGCCACCCAGCACGCAGCCGAGACGCGTAGACAGAATGAGAACGGCACTCCAGAAGCCTGAGAACTTCGATGGAGACCGAAAGAAGTATAAGGCTTTCCGCGAGGCCTTAATGCTAAACTATGAGGATGATGAGGAGTATTTCGCGGATGATAAGAGAAAGATCGCCTATGTGCTTTCTTTTATGACAGGAGGAGCAGCGGCTGCCTTCAGAACGGAGTGGATGGAGACGAAGATAGAGAAGAGGATGTGAGGAGAAAACCTCAAATCCACTTACGAAAGTTTTGAGTGGTTCGCCCACAAGATGGAGACTCGGTTCAAGAATGTTCACGAGCAACTCGCCGCCCGCAATGACATTATGATCTTGCGCCAAGGGAAGAACACGGCAGAGAAGCACTTCGAACATTTCGAAGAACTGAGAAGAGAGGCTAACTACCTCCAAGCAGCCAATGAGGACTTCCTCATTTCGCTCTTACGTAGAAACATGAATGAACCCCTGGTCAATCAGGTGATATACGGTGGCCGAGAGCCAGCCAACTACGAAGAGTGGAAAAAGGAGTTGATTCGCATTGACTACTTGTGGCGCCACAGAGAGGCGGAGAAGGAGAGCTTCAGGAGCACGGAGAAAAAGAAGCAAGACGGAGGAGGAAAGACCGAACCAAAGGTCGAAAGAAAGAAGGACGGTAGCGGGTACCTTTATACCCAAGCCGGTGACCCAATGAAGGTCGATAAAGCGGAGTACCGACAGAAAGGGCTCTGTTACCGGTGCGGAGAAAAAGGACACCGATCCTTCGAATGCAAGAAAGAGGCACACGCAAAACCCCAATTCAACGTTAGGGAGTTCTTGCAAAGCATGAGTGCGGAAGAAAGAGCAAAGATCCTTCAGGGTTTTTGAAGAGGCCAGCGGTAACACATCAACCGACTGTGCCAAAAGACAATAGTTTCCATAATAGTTTCTCCTCTTTGTCGATCGAAGACTCCTGTTCGCCGTCTGCTGTATGTTATACCGATCATGAAAATGAAATTGCATTAGCCAAAGACGCAGCAGATCTAAGATCAAAAGAAAAAGAAACTAAAAAAGATGTGAACCTGAATAGGGAACGGGTTAGAAAGATCCCAAACAAAGAGATTACGGCACACTCAAAAGAGGAAAGCGCAGTAACTAAAAAAGAATTTGTGAAGGAAGTGACTCAATCGGGCAGCACTTCATTGGAAACAACAGAACCACAGAAAGCAGTGACTCAATTGGGAAGCACTGATGTAACTGATGGTTCGACCAGTTCCAAAGAGGTCAGGAACACCTCTAATAAAAACCTAGACCACAAAGAAAGAAAGAAACTGACAGCGGCATGAACACCGCTTTGGGTTGCTGAAAGATTACGAGACCAAAAGGAAGACAGATCCATTGGTATTCTCAACATCTGGACGCACCAAAAGAGAAGCAGAGAAGTCACAATAGAGACGATACAAGAGTTAAATGCATTAACGCTACACGATGCTGAACTCGCTCTATTAGAGTTACACACCCCAAAGAAATATATTAGGGGAACGCAAGGAAATCAGATGAACATTACTTGCAAACTCACAACTCTTGACACAAACCGATCAACGACGATCGAAGCTCTCTTAGATAGTGGATGCACAGGGAGCTGTATAGATTCAATGTTCGTAAAAGAACAAGGTTATGAAACAAAGAAGATACCGAGACCCATTCCAGTTTATAACGCTGATGGCACACTTAACAAAGATGGTGCTATCAAAGAATTTATAGAATTACAATTGAGCATAGAAGACCACAAAGAGAACATTCACTTTGCCGTAACAAGCTTAGGGAGTGGCCGCATGTTCCTTGGACATGAGTGGTTAACAAAGCACAATCCCACTATAGATTGGAAGAAGTCGGAGTTAAACTTTGATAGATGCCCGAAAGAATGCAAATGACAGGTTGACTTCCTTGATCCGGAAGAAAACCCTGACACATACTTTTCGGAAGTAGATCGCTCAGATGGGGATCAGCTGATCCAAGTGAATCTAATGAACTACGAAGATACTTCTATTGATGATCACTACTACCATATTAGGGCACAAGGCACAACAGCTCAGAAACTTGCCGAAGCCGCTGGTAAAGATCAGAAAGAAGGAGGATTCGAGAAAATAGTTCCAAAACACCTCCACGATTACAAAGACGTATTCGATAAGGAGTCATTTGATGCACTGCCAGAGAGACGCCAATGGGATCACGCCATAGAACTCATCCCAGGCGACCATACTCTGGACTGCAAATGTTATCCACTGGCTTTAGGAGAACAAGAACAATTAGATGCATTCATAAACGAAAATCTCGAATCAGGAAGAATCAGACCTTCCAAATCGCAATTTGCATCCCCGTTTTTCTTCATAAAAAAGAAAGATGGAAAACTTAGACCCGTCCAAGACTATCGGAGATTAAACGATATCACCATCAAAAATAGATATCCGCTACCCTTGATAAATGAACTTGTAGACAAGCTCAGGGGCGCGAAATACTTTACGAAGTTAGATATCAGATGGGGATACAACAACATCCGAATCAAAGACGGAGACGAACACAAAGCAGCCTTCAGAACGAATAGGGGGCTCTTTGAACCATTAGTGATGTTCTTTGGACTCACGAACTCGCCAGCGACATTTCAAACCATGATGAATGCGCTATTCAAAGATTTGATTGATGAAGGAAAAGTCGTAATATACCTCGACGACATCATGATTTTCACAAAAACAGTTGAAGAACACCGCGCAATGACGCGTAGAGTGTTAGATATCTTAAGGAAGAACAATCTTTACTTAAAACCAGAAAAATGCGATTTCGAAGAGACCTCAACAGAGTACTTAGGTCTTATCATTTCAGAAAATGAAATCCGCATGGATCCGGTAAAAGTAAAAGGAATCATGGAATGGCCAGAATGCAAATCAAAAAAGGAAGTACAAGCATTCTTAGGTTTCGTGAACTTCTACAGAAGATTCATAGAAGACTTTGGGTTGATCGCCAAGCCATTAACAAAATTGACCGGGAAAGTAGAGTTCGTGTGGGGACAGGAACAGATCGATGCTTTTAATGGATTAAAAACCCGTGTCGGATCAACTCCCGTACTCGCCTTACCAACTGATGACGGCCAATTTAAGATAGAAGCGGATAGCAGCGATTATGCTATGGGGGCAGTTCTTTCACAAATGCAAGACGGGAAATGGAAACCGATTGCATATCTCTCTCAAAAGCGTTAAACCCTACAGAACGCAATTATGAGATTTACGATAAAGAACTCCTTGCTATAATGACTGCGTTAGAAGAATGGAGGCATTATCTCGTTGATGCTAAAGAGGTGTTTGAGATCTGGACAGACCACCAGAATCTTCTCTACTACAAACAACCTCAAAAGCTCAATAGAAGACAAGCTAGATGGGTCATGGAATTGAGCAATTACCACTTCACGCTCCATCATATTCCAGGTACCAAACACATCAAAGCAGACCTTCTCTCGAGACGAGCAGATCATGAAAGGGGGGTGGATGACAACGAAGACGTAATCGTTCTAAAAGCGGAACACTTCAGAATGATGATTTCACACACAGAAAGACAACGCATGGCAGAGCAATCAGCCGATGCAGTGGAATTATACAAATGGATCTGTAAAAGAATGATGAACGTAGACGAAGTAGCGCGAAAGATGATAGAGAAAGGGGAAGACAGAGAAAAAGGCATATGGATGGAAGATGAGATGTTGATATTCAAAGGAAGGATCTATATTCCCAAAGACGGGAAATTACGAGAACACATCATAAAAGAAAACCATGACTCCACTGTAGCAGGACACCCCGGACAGTATAAAACCAAAGAATTGGTAACTAGATGGTATTGGTGGCCGTACATGGACAGAGACATCCGAAAGTACGTAGAAGGCTGTGAAACGTGTCAACGCACAAAGATTAATCATCAAAAGAAAGCGGCACCGTTACACCCGAATGAAATCCCAACTAGACCATGGGAAATCATTACCACAAACCTGATCGGACCATTACCGGAATCTCTCGGTTACAATATGATACTCGTGGTAGTAGATCGATTCTCGAAGATGATCAAAGTCATGCCGACTTATGATAAAGTGATGTCAGAAGGAGTAGCCAGATTATTTAGAGACAACGTCTTTAGAAATCACGGCATACCAGAAAAGATCATTTCAGATAGAGGACCGCAATACGTCTCTAACTTCATGAAAGATCTCTATAAGCTCCTCGGGATAAAAGGAAATCCCTCGACCGCTTATCATCCTCAGACAGACGGACAGACAGAACGAATAAACCAAGAGATAGAACAGTATCTCAGAATATTTGTCAATCACAAACAAACAGACTGGGCCGAATGGTTACCACTAGCGGAATTTTCTTATAACAATAAGTCACACTCTGCAACTGGCTACAGCCCTTTCTTTTTAAATTCAGGACAACATCCGAAAGTCGCAAAAGGAATTAGAAGTACGGTAAAGACAGAGAGTGCGGAGGAGTTTGTAAAGAGGATGGAGGAAACAAGGAAAGAGGCAGAAAAATCGCTGGTAAAAGCAGCAGAAAATATGAAAAAACAATATGACAAAGGAAAGAGAGAGGCTATTGCATACAAAGAAGGAGACAAAGTATATGTTGAAGCGGAACATATAACCACCGATAGACCCGCAAAGAAACTTGACAATAAAAGACACGGACCTTTCCCCATCGAAAAGAAAATAGGCGAAGGAGCCTATAAATTAAAACTTCCTGGACGATGGAAAAACATACACCCGGTCTTTAACGAAAAGTTACTCACACCCTTCAAAGAACCAGAGTTCGAAACTCAAAAGAAACCAAAAACCGCACCACCGGTGATAGTGGAAGGAATCAAAGAATATGAAGTAGAAGAGGTTCTAGACTCACGATTGAAACGTGGGAAACTAGAATATTTGGTACATTGGAAAGACTTTCCAAAAGAGGATCGCACGTGGGAACCCGAATCTAACCTAACACACTCACCAAAACTCGTAAAACAGTTTCACGATAAAAACCCCAGTGCACCCCGAAGGATAGAATTTACTTTAAATTACCAACCATTCGAAAACCTCACCATTCCAACTCGTATTCGAAAATCCTTATATAACTGGGAAACCGGAAAACTAGACTCTCACTTTCGGGACGAAAGTCCTAAGGAGGGGGTAATGTCACGATTGTATCCACATGACTCATCTTTTTTATCTAATCGCGAGATAGAGACTATTATCTCACCTAATCTAATCTCTCTTTGATCTTATCTTATCTAGTAATCACGTGACACATTAGTAATACTCATTACCAATCAGCCTCACGCATTACACATGTTACTTACCAATACGCTACGTCATACCTCACCGTAGCCTCATGCCTTCTTCTATATAACTAGCACGATATCTATGTACATACCCTAGTTGTAGATTTACTCTTATACTTGCTTGTCAAACACTTGTTGTGTGATTTAAGTCCTACGCTGCTCGGGTTACCGGCATAACAGCTAGGGTCTTTACAGTTGTTAACCATCAGTTTGGATGGGGGGGCTATTTAAACATTTTTGAGTTACAAGGGTTCCCCTGCCTAAATGGCTAAATTCATTACCCAGACACAGTTGTATGTCTTCCAAAAGAACAATCCAAGTTTTCCTACCTCAAAATTCACATTATTGAGTGAGTCCCTTATTGTACATGATTTTTGACAAAGTAACACTCTGCCAAGCATGGCACAATTGTACTTTCAACTTTTTCAAGACCACCAGGTGTGTGCCACGCAGTGATGGATGAGCAAGTTGAACACATCCAGCTTATTGACAAATTATGATGCGCCACAGTAATCACAGCAAAACCAAAGGAAAATATCTCAAGTGTGTGTTGAGGGATCCTCAATACAAGACTCGGATTCAAGCTGCAATTACTGGGCTAAATCCTGCACAATATAAATCATATGCTGGTGCTGCTTGAGCACACAATGTAAGTGATTGAGCAGGATCAAACTGATCAATCAAATGCTAATCAATGGTTCTAATACCTTGTTTTCTTGATCAGGTTGCCCATCAGACTTTACATGATTGTGCAACCGGCTTACACAAACCCCAGCAGGACGGACAGGCAGCAATCAGCTACTAACAACCATAGAGGAGAAGGTGCCAATGGATTGGACTTGATATCACACCACAGAGGCGAATCCTCTCAACCCAAGAAAACTTTTTATGTATGCCTATGCAATCAGTGGTAAGAAGCCAAGCAGGAATTGGCATTACTGCTATGGTGCTCACAACCCAGTCCTCAAGCTCAAGAAACCTCAAAGTCTGGACCCAAAAAGAGCGATGAATTTCAACAAGCACGCGGTTCAAGATTATTTTGAGAAACAAAGGCAGATTAATAAGATATTTAATGGCATACCCCCAGAGCATGATTGGAACATGGATGAGAAGGGAATTCAGATGGAAGGTGGTCAGAAGAATAGTGGGAGTAAATTTTACTTTGACAGGACGAAGAAGGACACCTATCAAGTTTCAAGCAACAATTTTGAGCTCGTCACTGTAATCGAGTGTATTTTGGCTGCTGGAATTTGTATGAAGCCCTCTTTTATTTTGAAAGATAGGCCATTTCCTGATGTACAAGACCTTGAAGGCATTGGGAGGTACACTGTAACAACCAAGAGTTAGTTACTCCGGCGCACACAGGAACACACTATAGAGAAGATGAAAAGGGAGTGGTTACCCCTTAGAACGCAGTGAGTTAGTTGGTATACAACAGGAGGACTCACTGAGGAGTCTCCTGGATCTATTGGGGTATATATACTACTACAGGGTTATTTGTACATGTGTACTATACAGTTGATAGAGACAGTGGCTGATGATATTATGGGGCCTAGCCCGCATGGCCAGCTCCACTGTGTGAGAGAGTTGTGTCTAAAATGAGAAGAAAGGCAACGCGGTGCGAGAAAGGGAAATGCCGTGTGGCACCATGTGTGAAGGCTATTGTACAATGGTTAAAGCAGAGAATAAAAGTAAAGGGAAGGTCTGAAAATTGTGTTATCGTAACATACACTATCTATGTTATGCTAGTTTTATTCTACTGATTCTCTCTCTCTCTCTCTCTTTTTTAACAGCATTTCACGCACACTAAATGGCTGGACGGACCATGACATATGTGAGAGTGTTACACTTTCTATTCTATTTTATGGACTACTCATTTTCCTTTACTCATTGGTTATACCATCAGACCGATGACTCACATATATTTTTGTTCTCTTTGTAGTCGCATTACCTTGTATAGTACTCAGTCCTCAACGGACAGACCGACCCTAAATAGGACCTAACTCTTATCACCAATTCTATCTCCTATAAATATGCTTGTAGTAGTAGTAGTAGTATTCTTCAATACAATTCTATGCAGTTTACGCTTACAAAGCTAGACTCCTAAGATCAGACTTCCCCTCGGAAGAAGACCAACTCTCATTGGAAAGAACTCTATTCAGAACTACATTCTCAAACTTGTCTTCAGATAAGTCTCTTTGAAACCTCAACAAACCCTCAGACTTTGTTAAGCACTTTGTGTGTAACAAAAGAATTGTATTCCTACCAGAAGTCCCACCTATTTAGGTTTTGGAAGAAAAGTCGACAAAATGTTGCAATGACCAACAACCAGATCTCAGAGAGCAGGAAGAAGCTCAGATAATTCACAAACACAGACAGCAACACCCCCAGTATTGTCCAGACAAGGAAGGACAGCAGCACCACCTCCCTTTCCCCAACCCGACGTCACTCGACTCCACACCAGAGAACAGGCGGACACATTCTACAAAGCCAGAACACTTTGGCTGCAGTTTTATGCAGAAGGTCACCCACAGCTAATACCCAGAACACAACACGATCCCCCAGTAGTTGCAGCAGATGTCTACAACAAAATAGACTTTAAAGAATATGCAGCACAAGGTGAACCAATACCACCTCCCACACCACAGATACTTCCCACAGCACCCAACCCATCTCCAGCTCCGCCAACACACACTATGTCCAATGCTGCAGCATCCAAACCAACAATGATCGGAAAGATCAATGACTTCGATGGGACCCC
Organism: Serpula lacrymans var. lacrymans S7.9; assembly: GCF_000218685.1. Classification (NCBI taxonomy): domain Eukaryota; kingdom Fungi; phylum Basidiomycota; class Agaricomycetes; order Boletales; family Serpulaceae; genus Serpula; species Serpula lacrymans. The sequence goes on along the minus strand of NW_006763298.1, from coordinate 680,545 downwards.
AGATAAGGCCCAAAGATGGATATCATCCACCAATTTACACTTTGATATCAATGACACCATTTACACCTCTGACAAGAAAAAGGTGTACGTGGCCCTCAGCTACATGAAGGATGGAACCGCCACCTCATGAAGCGAGGCCAAGATGACCAAATACAAAGAGAAGAATGCCTACCCCATGTGGGCAGACTTCATGAAAACCTTTACAGCCAGTTTCAGAATGGCAAACGTGAAAGGAACAGCCTCGGCCGCCTTGATGAAAATGAAAATGGAACCAGGAGAAAATGCAGTGGCATTTAACTCAAGGTTCATGCTAGATGCTGGAAAGAGCAACATCAACAACAAAGCCATGATCATGGTTTATCAGAAAGTGGTCCGACCTCCCCTCCTCCGCAGAGCACTCACCAGAAAGAAACTGGTCACCATTGAAGATTGGATGAACACAGTGGCAAACCTAGACACCAACTGGGTCAGTGCCAATGCCATCTTCAAAGGGACTTGGGGTAACAGAAACAAGGAAAGACAAAACAACAAAAATTGCAAAGGTGGACCATCCACCAGCGCAAAAAGACTAACCAAAGAAGAAGTCTTCAAGAAACCCGAAGGAAAAAAGGGAGATGCTTCATATGCAATGAAAAAGGGCACATAGGAAGGAATTGTTGGAATAAGGGAAATACTCCTGAAAGAAAGGTAGATCAAACCAAAGCGGAAGATGACACCAAAACAGTGGTAGAAGAAGACAAGGTCCAAAACATCATGAGAAGGTGGAGGGAGTTAGGGGAAGATCAATGAACAGAAGCAATGAAGGAATTAGAAGATGAGGGTTTTTGAAACAACGGACTACCCCAATGTGAGTACCGTCAAAAGTGGCAACTGTAACAATAGCAACGATCAATGCCAACTCTTTACAAATTGATTGCTCATTGAAACAGAAAACCATCAGAACCAAAGCCCTGATAGATTCAGAAGCTACAGATGACTTTATGGACACAAAATTTGCCATCAAGGAAGAAGACAGTGACACACCAATGATACCAGCATCAATGTTCCTGTATCACACACGAACAATAAAAGATACAATAGAGCGAGCAATGCTCACAAACAACAACTATCCAGGAAGAACAAAGAAGGAAGATTAGAGAAAAGAAGAAGGACAGTTCTTCTACCAGAATAAACTACTAATTGACAAGACAGAGGAACAAAGAAAAATCATCAAAGACCACCATGACACCCTAACTGCGGGACACCTGGGAAGGCTAAAAACCTACCAATTAATTAAGAAGTCCTATTGGTGGCCAGGAATGATGAAACAAGTAGAAGAATACGTGAAAGGATGCGCAACATGCCAACAAGCTAAAGTAAACACACATCCAACTACTGTACCATTGATCCCAAATCAAACACCAAAAACCACAGAACCAATGAAGTATCTATCTGTGGATTTCATAACAGGCTTACCAGAATCAGTAGGATACGACAGTATAATGGTCGTGGTAGACCAAGAATTTAGTAAGGGGGTAATCCTCTTACCTTGTCATAAAACCATCAATGCACTTGAAAACGCACAAATCTTCCACGATTCCGTCTTCAAACAGTTTGGATTACACGGTAAACTCATATCCAATAGAGGACCACAGTTTGCCTCCAAAGTATCTAAAGAACTCTGCAAACTCCTGAACATCAAAACCGCACTCTCCACAGTGTATCATCCACAGACGGATGGACAGACGGAACAATTCAATCAAGAACTGGAGATCTACCTCCGCATCTTCTACCAGAACCAACTGCACAGCTGGGAAAAATACCTTACGACCGCCAAATTCTGCCACAACCAACAACCACACTCCACTAATAACCAATCACCATTCTACCTTCTCATGGGATACGAACCCCAAGGACTCCCGACTAAATACTGATCCACAAATATCCCGCCAGTAGAAAAACAATTATCTGAACTACTTAGGGCAAGGGAGAACACCCTAAAAGCACACAAACTAGCGAGAAGCAAGATGATGAAACAAACAAACAGAAAGTTCACCAAATTCTCTAAAGGACAAAAGGTGTGGCTAGAAAACACCAACCTATGGGAGAAAGCTACCGAATACAAGAAGTTCAACATGAAACACATCGGACCTTTCCGCATCCAAGAAAAGATTTCCCCGGTAAACTACTGATTATCCCTGCCTCCCCATTGGAAGATACACAATGTTTTCCACACATCCCTCCTAACCCTGTATACCGAGATTGACACCCACGGTCTGAACTTTACCCAACCACCACATGACCTTATCAATGAAGAAGAGGAATACAAAGTAGAGAGTATTCTTAGGCACAAACCCTGGAAACGCGGATGCTGTTACCTGATCAAATGGCACCATTACTGTTACAATTGACATACCAGCATCTACTTACGCTTCACTTTTGTACTTCTACTTTTATTTTCCAAGTCACATGACCAATCATGTGACCATTTACTTTACATTACATTTTCAACTTTTCATAGTCACATGACCAGTTATGTGACATATCACCTGACCAGTGTCTAGACTCATCATGTGACCGGTCACATGCTAGACATCGGACTTTGAACTTTATTTACAACTGTACAGTACCTCATGTATTTTAGTATATATACAAGAGCAATACATGGGGAAGGACTCAGCAAGTCCTCCTGTTGTCTAGCACAACTAACTCACTGCAGCCTAAGGGGTAACCACTCCCCATCATTTTCTTTATAGTGTGTTCCTGTGTGCGCCAGAGTAAATAACTCTTGGTCGTTACAATTACCCTCATTCTGAAAACTCATGGGAACCGGTGTCATGCACCAAAGTTGATTGGTAGCATGGACAGGTGTCAATAACGAAGCAAATATTCAAAAAGACTCACCTTTGCGCCACACAGGCACAGTGCCACGTGGAATAGTAATTAATATTGCCTGTTTCAAACTTGTGGCTGATCAGCACCACCTCTATTAGGCAATCCAGTCACGCTCACCTTTGCTTTTCCATTCGGTACTTTCCGCATTTCGGCAAATTTTTGCGTCGCCACTGGCTACACATTGCATTGCACCCTCGCTTTTGTCGTTTCCCTTACTCCCCTTCCTTTGCCTAGCCCCACCATGGGCCCCTTCCTCTCCTTTTTATTCTCACCTGACAGTCGTTTCTGGATCCCCATTCTAATCCACTTTTCCGTCACCTCCACCCTCCTCCTCCTCATCTTATTTGCACCCCCACCATTTCTGATGTCACCACTTTCTATCCGCTTCCGTCGCCGATCCGTTGACTACCACGTGCCACTGCTGATATCAGCAAAGCCCCAGCGGCCGGTTCAAATAGGGCAACAGGTCCATCTTTATGACGTCGATCTACCATTATATACTATCAAAACATCGGTCGCTCATCTCGCCTGGTTGGAGCGTGGGTGGGTAGTTTTTGAGCTGGAGAAGGTTCATCCCCTTGTGTCGCCCATGTTCATCGCTGTCCCATTCACTTGGGTACACTTATCTTTTGTCCATCGTCTTCGCTACAGCTACACCTATCACATGCTGCCTGGGACTCACTTGTTCCAAATTGGAACTACTCCTCTCCCTCCCTCGTTTGATCAGGTGGTCCAACACAACCAGTCCATTGGTAAGGCCATGGAACTGTCAGATTTGGACTAGGTGGTGGACCGGTGGCTCCAGTTTCTTTTTCTTCAGCAGAACATTCATTTACAGTGCAATTATTTTTGAATTTTGAATCATTTTTATGGACACATACTTTTTAGAATGCCTGACTGACAATAAAGGAACTGTGTTGATACTGATAGTGTTTTGCCTTGCCTTTTTTTACTGCATCTTCCCATGACATCATGATTTTCCTGCTCTCTTTTTGCTATTGGACTTTACTTTATGGCTGTACAAACCTGTGACATTACTCACAGCATTTATTGTTCTATCCCTTTCTTTTCCTTTTTTTTGACAATCTTATCCTGTACTACCTACGCAGGATTCGTCAGCATACATTCCTTCCTTCATATTCTTTCTCATTCTTTTTGCATAGCTATACTGTGCATAGCCTACTTTTCTTTTACTATATAAACCCCTGTATTTTACCTTGTAAAACAACAAGAACTCCAATCCAGACTTCTTCTCTAATCTCAAGTTCATTACTCTCTGCTACTTGTGATCCAGTGTGGTCACAACACTTCCCACTTCTACCACTGTCAACTGCTGTCATCGTCACTTCCCACTTTTGAAGTCATTGTTATCCCCTTCGATTAGAGTCCTTCTGAGCACTACAGTTTGTGCGTCAGGAGCCTGCTATCACTGGGAACCTCGTCATATTGTTGTTCTCAAACCTACCTTGTGCTACGATTAGCAAGGTAGTGCTCGTCTATACTCGTCACCAAGCCCCTATCCTTCTATAAATTCAACTATCCCTCCTCCTCAAAACCCACACTCATACACCTCTGGGTTTTACTTTGAAGGATCTTTATATGTACCACCCCACGAACAACCAGACCACTCCACTGTTCTAGGAGGCAAAGCCCATAAACAAGTTCCGTGGAATCTGGGAGGATTGTGTGTTAGTTTGTTTTGTGTGTGGTTTTCTAACTGCAGTTCTCATCATCGACAACAACACTTGAGGATGAACTCCTCGAGTGGGCAGACGGACGCAGCAAGGGCATATTTTGAATTAGGCGGGAGGACCTTGCTAACAGAAGCGTGCACGCAGATAGAGCAAGACGGTTGTACAAGTACTCCTCCACCCGGTTTGTCCCACCGGTCCCTGTTGTACCCAGATTGGACCAGTGTTACCCCAGAGCGCACTTACCACATTGTCACCCAACAACCTTCGCCCACCCAGTTAGCGGAAAAGTGCAGTCCCACCATCCCAACCAGCCTGATCTCGCAAGAGTCGAGCCCCTCCAGTCCCCATTCCACTGGGTTGAACCCAAAACCACATCCACCCCAGTTGCCTTCACCTCAACCAGTACCAAACACCCAAACATGTTGTCTGACAAACCGACAAGGAGCCCGACATGGCCGGCAAGAAGTGATACTCCAGATCCCTACCAGCAGAACTCCATCAAAATGACAATCTTGTACATCAAAAAGTCCAAAAGACAGTCCACCTGGCGCAACGCACAGGCCTGAGGTGGGCTCTCCCTCTAATCCAATCAACATAGATGATGCCGACATGATCAACCAGTTGTACGCAGGAACATATGACTTGGGAGATGATGATCCCCCTACTCCCCAATCCAACACCTCGTCCAACACCAGACAAAAATAACACCAAGGTGTTCACAACAACGCTCCTTACTGCCAAAACTGCGGTTGGAGTGATCATTGCACATATTACTGCAAAGCCTACTACTGCCCCGACTGCGACCATTGTACACCAGGACATAGTTTCAACTGGTGTCCTATTCGTAGGGAAAACAAACATAGGATTCTAATGGAGGGGTTACATGGAGATGTCAGCTACGATGATAGTTACAACATGGATGGCGAAGGTACCAAATTTTGGTGAAACTCGGAGCAAGTAAGGGGGTAATGTTACAATTTCTATTCTCTTTTACGGACTACTCATTTTCCTTTACTCATTGGTTATACCATCAGACCGATGACTCATTTCCTTCACATATATTTCTGTTCTCTTTGCAGTCGCATTACTTTGTATAGTACTCAGTCCTCAATGGACAGACAGACCCTGGATAGGACCTAACTCCTATCACCAATTCTATCTCCTATAAATATGCTTGTAAAGAACTCTATTCAGAACTACATTCTCAAACTTGTCTTCAGATAAGTGTCTTTGAAACCTCAACGAACCCTCAGACTTTGTTAAGCACTTCATGCGTAACAGAGAGATGGTTCAGTGATGTGTTTATTCCTGAAGCCAGCCCTTGCTGTGTCAACAACAAACCTATTGTACTGACCCTTGACGGCCATAGCTTGCATGAACAACCCACCACCCAAAAAATTGCCTACAACCACAATATCATTATTTTTTGTTTCCCCTCAAAAACTACGCATAAATTGCAGCCTCTTGATGTTGTTGTCTTCTTGCCAGTTCAAAGGAAGTGGGCTACTCACACCAGCCAACTTGCTCTTGATGGGATTCTTATTGACAGGTATAATGTTGTACATGAGTACATGAAAGTTCACACTGTTGTCACGCCAGAACTCATCTGCACGGCCTTCAAACAGACGGGGATTTACCCTTTCAACCCAAATATATTTACTGATGACAACTTTGCCCTGAGCCATGCAACCTCAACCTATGCACACTTCCCTGAGTCCTATCCCAATATCACCATGTCAAGCAACGAGTCCTATCATCCCTCCGACAGCAGCAATGAGATGGACGAGTCAGTGGGTAGAATTAGTGAGGATGAGGATGAGATTGATGATGAGGACAAGGACAAGGATGGAGATGAAGAAAACAAGGATGAGGATGGAGATGAGGATGAAGAAGACAATGGAGAAGATGAAAAAGAGGATGGTATCCTCTTCCCCTCTCCCTCCCTCAGCTCCTCCACTCAATCTGACCTCCCTCTTGAGCTGATAAAATGGCCCCGCCTGTCAGAATCACCTGCACACTCTGTAGAGCCATCTTCTTGCCCATCTCCAGGTTGCTCCCCCTCCCCACTTCCCTCCCCACTTCCCTCCTTGCTTTCACGCATTGCTTGCCCATCTCCAGGTTGCTCCCCCTCCCCACTTCCCTCCTCACTTTCACACATTGCTGGCCTCGATCTCCCAGGAGATTTTGGTCAAGTCTATCAACCTGGTCCAGTGATGGCTCCATCTCCATCTCCCTCTCAACTTGGGCAGGACATCCTCCCCTTTCCAACGCCTTCTGAGGTTGTTCATCCATGCACTCTCTCTTTGTCCGGCAGAGGACATCAGCGCCAATATTATATGAGCTCCTCCTCCTCTCTGCGGTCATTGAACATAGTGTTTACAGATTGGCAAATGGTTAGCGTTGAATAAGATCAAAGAAAAACTCACCAAAAACTTCTCACCAAGCTTGTTTCAACCCAAACACAGCTCAATCTTATTGAGCAAGACCAAGCACAGCTTCTGGCTACATGCCAGAAGCTAGAGGAGGATTTAGGCTGGGTGCAGGCAAAAAGAGACACCGCAAATGCCCATTGCACTATCATCTCCCATGTGGTTGAGGAAACATGCAAGCAGCTGGGAGTGGTGATTCAGAAGAAGCAGTGAGGGACAGAAAAAATCAAGGCTCAGTTTGTTACTCACCTGCCTTTAAAGGCACATTTTAATCAGGAAGAGGCCAAGCGCAGCAAGAAGGCAAAGGAGAGGGCAGCAAGTGATGCACAGAAGGTCGTGGATGAGGCCGTCCATACTGCACACATTCACAAGGATACTGTGTCGAAGAATTTTGAGAAGCCCCTGTTATCTTACAAACGCAAGGACGATCTCATCACAGATGCTGGGGCCCTGCAACTGTCAACCACTGGGACGGTCAAGGAACTCGGTCAAGGAACTCCTCACTAGGATTAAGATATACCTGGATGAGCACAGGGAGCTGGCAGGCCAGCCTCACTTTGCTGGATTATTTGGCCATTGTGCCTCAAATATGTCTTCCTCTGCAAGTGGGTCCAGCTCTTCTTCTGCCATCTCTTTGCCTTCACCCCACTCTCCCACTTTCCCCTCAGCACAATCTGTGGTGTACTTGCATGCATACTCCCCCCAGCCCCCCCAAATTACTCAGCAATACCCCTCCTCATACATGTCCTCCCATGCACCCCCCTGAGTTCTGACATTTTTCCAGGTCCAAACAACAAGCCCGGTACCATTTATTACAGTCCAAATGATCCTCAAGGCCGTATGTGGTTATAAATTTGTATATAGTTCTCCATCAATACATGTGCTTTTCTCAAATTTTGTGTGATAAAAAGTTGATATATTCTATTACAATTTTCTACTTCAATTCCTACTACTACTGAGCTGGGGACTTAATCAAATTTTCTGCTCTTGATAGTGCCAAGCAGGGTTTTAACACGGCTCCTGTGACATCCGAATAGCCCCCCCCCCATCCAAACTAACAGTTAATAACAGTATGGTATGGATTGTATATTCTAACAAAAAAAAAGAAGGCTATGCACAGTATAGCTGTGCAAAAAGAATGAGAAAGAACAGGAAGGAAGGAATATATGCTGACAAATCTGGTGTAGGTAGTACAGGATAAGATTGTTAAAATAAGGGAAAGAAAGGGATAGAATAATGAATGCTGTGTAGGTAATATCACAGGTTTGTACAGCCATAAAATAAAGTCCAATAGCAGAAAGAGAACAAAAAAATTATGATATCATGGGAAGATGCAGTAAAAAAAAGGCAAGGCAAAAATAATATCAGTATCAACAAAGTTCCCTTGTTATCAGTCAGGCATTCTAAAGAAATATGTGTCTATAAAAGTGATTCAAAAATCAAAAATGATTACATTGCAAATGAATGTTCTGCTGAAAAAAAGGAACTGAAGCCACTGGTCCACCACCTAGTCCAAATTGGACACTTTTATGGCCTTACCAATGGTCTGGTTATATTGGACCACCTAGTCAAATGAGGGAGGAAGAGGAGTAGTTCCAATCTGGAACAGATGTGTCCCAGGCAGCGTGTGGTAAGTGTAGCTGTACTGAAGACAATGGACAAAGGATAAATGTACCCAAATGAATGGGATGGCAATATACATGGGCAACGCAAGAGGATGGACCTTTTCCAACTCAAAACTACCCACCCGCATTCCAACCAGGAGGGACAAGCAGCCAATAATTGAATAGTATGTAATGGAAGATTGATACCATGAAGATGGACCAGCTGCCCAATTTGGACTGGCCACTGGGGCTTTGCTGATATTAGCAGTGGCACGTGGTGGTTGACAGATTAGCAACAGAAGCGGATGGAAAGTGGTGACATCAGGTGTGGAGAAGGTGCAAGGATGATGAGTAGGAGGAGGGTGGAGGTGATAAGGAAGTGGACTAGAATAGGTATCCAAAAATGGCCATCTGGTGAGAAGATAAAGGAAAGGAGAGGGCCCATGGTGGGGCTAGGTAAAGGAAGGGGAGTAAGGGAAATGATAAAAGTGTGGGTGCAATGCAATGTGTAGCCAGTGACGACGCAAAATATTTCTGAAATGCTGAAACACGGAAAGTACCAAATAGAAAGCAAAGGTGAGCACAACTTGATTACCTAATACAGGTGGGTGCTGATCAGCAACAAGTTTGAAAAAGGCAATATTAATTACTATTCCACTTGGCACTGTGCCTGTGTGGCGCAAAGGTGAGTCTTTTGAATATTCACTTCATTATTGACACCTGTCCATGCTACCAATCAACTTTGGTGCATGACAGCAGACAACTATCTAGTGAGGAGGAATTGTATGTGAGGGGAGTGTACCATAAGGTCTGACTACGGAATCCATAAGGAATATGAAAATATGCGGAGGAAAGCATATGGTGGACTAGAAGTCCAGAGCAGTAGAATTGGAGGGGATATGCAGAGTACCATGTGGAAGCAAGGTACAGGGCTATGCCAAATGGCAGAGCATGACGGGCATAATTCTGAGAATACCAAGAATTTGGGAGTTCAGACTTGGGGTCTCCTGACTGTTTGGAGGTCCAGAAACCATAGCCTGTGGTATGGATATGACAAAAGCAGAGAACAAAAGAGAGTGGCTGAGAATTGTGAACTGTAAAATATACAATCTATTTCCAATGAAAATTAATCCTATATTCAATGAGAATAGTAATAAATATGCTGGCTCCACATGGTCTACATAAATTAGCCTGACAAATAGTAAGTAGGGCAGTAAAATAGATTTCCTTTAGGATAGAGGTTATATTAGCATTTACAAGAGCAGATATGTTTTGGGGCAGCAGTGCACTATCTTACCATAAAGGACAGCAAGTGTCCCTATTTGGGATACCTTTCTTTGATATGGTGATGGGGAGGCTCACAATGAGGCCCGGAAGTGTTACGATACACAATTTTCAGACCTTTAATTTTCATTCTCCTCTTTAACTTTATACTGTAATTTTCACACATTGTGCCATGCAGCACTTTCCATTTTGTTCAAACTCCACCTTCTCGCGCTACACTGCCTTTATTCTCATTTTAGCCACAAGTCTCTCACACAGTGGAGCTGGTTACACGGGCTGCGCCCTCTGACATCATCAGCCACTGCTTTATCAACTGTATAGTACAACATGTACAAACAACCTGTAGTAGTATATATACCTCAATAGATCCAGGAGACTCTTTAGCGAGTCCTCCTGTTGTATACCCACAACTAACTCGGTCCTACCTAAGGGGTAACCACTCCCTCATCACTACCTTTATAGTTTGTTCTAGTTGTGCGCCAGAGTAACTAACTCTTGGTTGTTACAGAAAGAGCCTCCCACAAGGCTCAAAGACACACAAAGAGGGCACAATTTTGGTGTATTATAGCACTGATCATTGTAATATGGAGATATTCTCCACATATATTTATGTAAATCATTGAAACAATTTGAGGATTGAAAAATATATTGGGATTTAGGGGACCCTCTTCAGAGAGGTGATCTTTCAGATGGGTTATTGCTAACATAAAAACCCCATCTGTAAGACTTGAGAGTGTCTTGAAAGTGCCGCTAGGGATGATTATTCCCAGGGGCTCATAACCTATAGAACTGTACAACAGACTTAGTGTTAAAGAACAATGACTGAGTCCTGAGACTCAGTCAAAAGTGACAAGAAGCTGTTGACAAATTATGACATTTGTTTATAGTATGAGAAAACATGCATTGGCCAGGGCTTGAACCTGGGACTCCAGCTTTCATGGTCTGGTGCTTTACCAACTAAGCTACCAAGGCATACTTGGAAAGCATACTGATTGGTTGCATGCCCAGAAGGTCCAGAATCACTGTACACGGGTGCGGATCCCATTGTGTTGTGATAGCTGTGAGTGGCAGGTAGAGGAACCTAGTAGTAGTAAATTTTGCCTTTATAAGCCACTAATTCACAGCCAAAATCTCGACGAGACTCTACAAGAGAGCTATCAATATACAACCAGATCAAAGGCCTCTAAGAGCCTCTAATTTCACACTTTCGTAAATAGTTGTCAGTAGAGCTACTTAGAGTCTGCTAGAGACGCTTAAAAATGACTGGATTGCTGGTAATAGTAAAAACGAGAGTGTACATCAAAAAAACTAGCTAGCGACGAGAGCTAAGACATGCAAAAAGACAGGGAAGAGATAACACGGTGGATTAATGATTAGTTGATAGGTCTTGCAGGATATTGGTAGTGTAAAGAGGAAGGAGGGAGAGACACAGTATCGCACTGTGCAGTGGAAAAGCCATGTTGCATTTGTACTCTAGTCTTTGCTGGTCTCACCTTCCGGTGCAGATGGGGGTGGCGACCTGTTTCTTCATCAGTTTCATCATCTTCCTCGCCTATGGTCATACGATAGTGCCCGGAACCTATTGTTGCAGATGGCACAGTGCTGGGAATGGCTGGTTTGGGGGTGGGTGTGGTGTGCTCGCTCGGCTGCTGTGTGGATTAGGGATAGTTAACAAGGTGTATGTATGACTTTACGCACCGAAAAGTAGCCAAAATCAAAATCATCATTGATCTCATCCGGAGCAGTTTGGAAGAGACCACCCGAAGCTGCTCATGCTGTTGGCCGTCTGGTGTATCTGGGGAGATAGGGGTGGTCCTTCGGGACAGAGTGCCAGCTGTGCGAGCCTTGCGACGTTTACAAGGCGGAGCACGAGCTTTCAGTGCGATGCCAGCTTCTTCTCATAGCTCTCGCAGTGAAGGTGGGATGGCAGTTCCCTCGTATTTGCGGAACTTCTCGTGCCAGTGAAAAGTGCCCCAAGAAACCTTTGTGAGAACGCCCTTGCAGTGTCTTTGGCAGTCACAAAGATACTCTTTTGCCATATTGAAGGTAGTATCACAACACAATGGGATCCGCACCCGTGTACAGTGATTCTGGACCTTCTGGGCATGCAACCAATCAGTATGCTTTCCAAGTACGCCTTGGTAGCTTAGTTGGTAAAGCACCAGACCATGAAAGCTGGAGTCCCAGGTTCAAGCCCTGGCCAATGCATGTTTTCTCACACTATAAACAAATGTCATAATTTGTCAGGTAGATGTTGCCTTGATCGATAGAGAAAGCTCGAAGGGAGGGAAGGGTATCACAGGAAGGGATATCACAGAGAGGAAGCAAAGCTAGTAAAGCATACAGAGCTATGTGCTTTGTGTGCTTTGCTAGCTTTGCTGCCAGAATACCAATGGACGAAGCTGGAAAACGAAACGAAACAAGTCGAAAACGGATCAAGCATGTGTCATTATGTTTGGTCACAACCAATTGTATTTGGTAGCGCATTCATGCACTATCCGCGTTTACTTCACACTCACAGCCTCTACATACTACTCACAGCCTCTTGTCACTTTTGACTGGGACTGAGACCTGAGGTTTGATAACAAAATGCGACGAAAGATAAAGGATAGGTCATGTGACCAAGAAGTAAAAATGACGACAGTGAAAAAAGAGAATAGTGACATCATATTGTTGAACGCACTTCAACATAAATTTAGCTGACTATTTGTAGATTCATTATCGATTTCTATCTCTCAGGCTCCCACCCATGAGATATTGTAAGAAAGGATGGATTTATCCTAGGGAGCGTCACGGAGATGATATGTCGAGTTTAATGTGGTTTATACAAATCTAATTGGATGTCGTTATGTTACTTCTTAGAGTCGCAGCTGCCCCGCTCTGAGCTTGTCGTTACATCATCCTTCATAGATGCGTAGGCCTTCAGAGCAAGCCTAGAAGTAGTAGTCGCATCACTGGCGAATCAATCAATGTGACCATGAGCAATCGACTTACTGTTGAAGAGCTATCGCCTAACACGAACGGATTAATCACAATTTCTGTACTCTTTGTCCTAGGGTAGATAATCAACCTAAGCTGTGAATAGAACATGCTTTGTAATAATGGTAGTGACCTAGGATTATATATGAGGCATCACGGCGCGGCATAAATACACAAATGTAACCTTATACTCACTTCCTTGCTCTTCAACAAAATTCACAATCATGGCTGATGGGCGGCTCGGAAGAAATTCATAAATTACCACGATTTCGTATTTTGTTTCGCCTCATGTCATAACACGTTTCCCCCAGATTTAACGATTGGGTTTCTGTGCCGCGGATACAAAGCCTCCGAGGCAAGCTGAACAAGTCGACTAGCGGAGGAAAACGAGACTGGATGCAATGGCTGTCGGATCTCGAGGAAGTATTCTGATCACGAGTGCTGAGTTCCTAGTAAGGTGCTCAAGTTGGCGACGGTGTCCCACATATGACGGGATACGAAACATATCGGATTATAGCAAGCCAAGAGTGCACGGATGGGGTCAACGATATACCCCGCGGACAGCGGTGAAATCTGCCCCTCTCTGTCGGTTATATCCAAGCCAAATTGAGGGCGATGATTCAGCAATAAAGGTGGAAAGCTTGATTACCTCGTCCGCCCTCGGAGAATGTAAATGTCCAATACAGCAGAAGGCGTCCAGCTGTGCCAACTAGCGGTGTTCAAGTGGCGACGGCAATTACTCAAGAGCACATTGAGGGCAAAACTTAAGGCAATACTGGAACTCCAATCACTGCATCATTAAAGAGGAGCTTGAGCGGATGCGCCCGAAAGCAGATTACACACCTCCTGAGCCAATTAAAACGATTAAATTTCCGCCATTGGTTAACATTGGTTCCTGTAATTATTTCAGTTCACAAAAATGTCAACAAAAGTGATGGGAGACTCGGAGCTTACTCTCAGGTCAGCACCAACGTACAGCGTACAGGGATATCAACAGCCGAAAAGGAGTAAGTAGCTAAATAGATGCCGAGGAATGCTCACCTTTACGTGTAACGGAAGATTTGGCTACACATGACAATAAGATTTTCGAATCCACAGTGTGAATCTTTCGTTAACACAAAAGTATGGCGAGCGTACACAGAATTCTGATCCCGAAATGCAGAAAAAATCCTTAAGAGTGAATCATCGAAAAGGACTGGGAAATCGATTTGGCAATTTCGTCCACCTGCAAAGTATTGACAATGAGTATTACATGCTGCACAAGGTATACATCGCCAAGGAGTCACGTAACTTGAGGCCATACCCAGTCACCAATAGCAGGGTCGTATCCAGTCAGCTGAACATCCTATAAAAATATCCCAGGCGGCAAACATCCCAGAACCGACGTTATTACCACTACCAAACCTATTCGTGCCGCACGACGTAAATTCCGAAAGAGGTGATAGGCACTAAATTTGCATCCTGTTGTAAGGTTTTATTCCCCCGAGACAAACCAGAGCAAACCCAGGAGTCATACTCAAGGCTGTTCAACTGATGGAGCTCCGCTTTCAATAGTAAATTCGAGTCAGTCCCTTCGGGGCAATGAGCGAAAGTATATATCTAAGACCTTCCATCGGGACAATGTCATGACTCACGGATATCTGCTGCCCATGCCATATCAAGATGGCGGCACACTTGGTTGCAGGACAAACACTGGGATTATAAAACCTTAGGATATATATCATATATCCTGATTCAAATCATCAATCGTCGAGATGGGACCATTACACTGTATAGAATGGAGTAGTCATTAAAAATCTGGTCGAGAAACATTTTGATGGACTCTACGGCTGGATGTACAAGCACTTTGATCATGTGGAGACAAGCTTCTAGTCGTGCGATTATTCTTTGCTTTGCCGCCGTGATAATTTCAGTTGTTGGCGGGTATATGTCTCTCCACTGAGAAGTTGTTCTAATACCGCTCGCATGGCAGAGCTCCCGCGGATGACACTCTATTTAAACTACATAGAAGTCTGTTCAAATAGTTATATCTTACTGCATATCCAATTGCGACTTACAGCAGATTTCTGATTCTCTCGTGAATTCATGGAAATTTTACGATAGTTCGCGAATTCGGGGGTGAAAGTTCCTGTAATCCATCCCAAACACTTTGCAGTCAGTGTCGACTATTCGTAACGGAAAATAAAGGGCTATAATCGTGATGGTCATATGAAGTGGTGACTGGGAGAGGAGTGTGCTTTGCTATGATCACGTTCCTGCAGCGGGCAGCCTGGGATTTTGGTTGCCGTCTTGTTGAATAATTACCGTCAAGCGCCGAGTACGACATGGATGGCAAGGAGTTTCTAAGGTTCTTTTGGACTTCGATGCGGTTCTCCTCAGAATTCCCAGTACAGACACTTTGGTACTGCAAAACCACACGCGGAGCTTGATAGAACGCTATCAACCAGGGTTGCCACTTACAGTGATGCGATACTACGACAGGACGATGACCGGTGACCGGTGTCGATGGCCACTGATAAGCATCATGTCTCGGATATCATTATGGGCGCAATTAGTGCTTTATGTAGCGATGAAGCAGGGTGAAGCCTGTGCAGTGGTGAGCTGAAATTGTTTTTCCCCCTTCTCCATCACGTTCATGAAAGTTTCTCTCTCCCACATGCCTTCTTTTGGTGCTAATAGTAGCTACGTCCTACGCATTTACCCATAAGATACCACCCCATTTCCATCATAGGGGTACTCCGTCGACCGTTATGGTTGGAGAGCTACTGATAATCACCTTCTAGCATGTGCAATTTTAGACGCAACTTCGTTTTCCCGTCCAGACACCGATTTCGGAAGTGAGTTCATGATAGTTTTTGTTCGCTACTTATCATACGATTAGCCTGACTGCCTTTTGTTTGCCATAACGATCAGCACTGCACGAGTTTCGATATGATCAAGAACTTCATCAAGAGTCTCACTCAATTGTAGTACCTTTGTGATGCGGCATCGGACCGCAAGTCCACTGCCGTCGCATGCTTAAATGTTCCTGTCCTTGGAACTACAACAAGTCTGCGAGCATCGCCACTTTGTTCAGCATATGGTTTTACAACTACATCCCCTTTCCACTTCCACTGTCGGCAAATGAAGACCTTGCGTGAAGGCACATGGCGCTATGACTCCGCCACTGTCCTAGGATCTTCGCTTCACAGCTATTCAATCAAGGTCATCGCCGCACTTTCAAACTTCGAGGTTGAAAAGAGGCGCTTCTGATCGATATCATTCATTCTACTTCTCGGTTCCCGGCCCCCAATAGTGAGTCCCCCTTGTGACCTTCTTTTCATTCTCTAAGAATCTAGACCGCTACGCGATACTATATTCTCCATTATTCAGAGCATCTATATTTCCTTTTTAGCGACATCTAAAATTGACGTTATTATTATGGGATGATGAGGCTGCGAAACGTCCCACAGCGATGCATCCTTGCGCCTCGGGAACTCTTAAACAAGCTGCCTGGCAAAAGCTGTCGACATTACCCCTGTGGGATATATATATTGTAACCACCGAAAGGGATCATAATGAAATGTATCAAAAATGGGTCTGCTGTTTACAGTTCCTATCATTTGATAACGTCTACGAAGAATAATCTTTCGTATTTTCTCATGAAGCATAAGACAATGGGTTCTGTGAGCCTATCACAAGATTGTCCGGGATGAAAGCGTGCTTCTCGTGACTCCTTTGTGTGCTTGGCCAAACGATCGCGCCAATTTCCAGGATAAAGAGAGGCTGCTTCAAGAACACCTGCTGCTGCGGAAGTCGAGTATCTCGGAACTAATACCGGTACACAGTCACCTTACCGTCTAGACCCACGGGGGAGCATACGAATTGTTCGTGATCGGAATAAGTCCCTGGTCTGGAAGTCACCCTGTTTCCAACACGTATCTCTTGCCATTCCGCGAGACTGATCCAAGTTATTGCCTGAATGAAGGCTACACTGGCGCCGCATTGCTGAGATTTACCGGTCAGATGGTAGCAGCTCATAAACATATAAAAGCTTACTAGCGGTTGCAGATGAGCCAATATATCCCAGCCCTTGCGTTTTGTTTTTCTCTGCACTTATACCCGTTTTCTTTACGACCCTTTTTGACGACCAGTTGACGTTGTTTGTGGTAGGTTCGTTTCTGCTTATGTAACCAGCCAGTGTGCTCAGTCTCTTTGGATTTCTTTGCGTCCTAACTTCCTTCCACCCTCCTTTCCATTTATCCTCCACCACCACAATGGCTTCATTTTTGCGACGATTCACCACTTCAGCTTCGGCTGCTAAAACTCCAATGTGAGCCACTTCTTTTATTAAGAGGTTTGAGCGGATGCTCACATTCGTATCTTTGTAGGGCCAATGTATTTGTTAGTTTCCATACCTATTTTCTTCATCTAACACCGACAGCATACTCACAAGTCAGCTTTGTAGTTCGATGTCGCTATCGATTCAAAACCGTCTGGACGTATAATATTCAAACTTTTCGACGATGCTGTGCCAAAAACTGCACGGAACTTCCGGGAATTAGCTACCGGTCAGCATGGGTTTGGTTATTCTGGAAGCACTTTCCATCGCGTTATTCCCAATGTACTACATTTCTACTCCCCCAATCTCGACATGCGATGACTGACTATGCTTAGTTTATGCTCCAGGGTGGAGACTTTACTCGCAACAACGGTACCGGTGGAAAGTCGATATATGGGGAGAAATTTGCAGGTACGTGCTCTTAACAGAAATTTGATGTTCGCGTGTGCTCAAATTCATTGCCAGATGAGAATTTTACTCTTCGACACAACAAACCTGGTCTGCTGTCCATGGCTAATGCAGGACCCAACACCAATGGATCACAGGTCGGTGCACTCTCCCGTTCAAATTCTGATACTCACTCTCGCTTTATTCTAGTTCTTCATCACGACTGTCGTGACATCATGGCTGGATGGGAAGCACGTCGTCTTTGGTGAAGTACTTGATGGGATGGATGTGGTGAAGCAAATTGAAAAGCAGGGTTCGAGCGGTGGCCGGCCAAAAACTAAGGTCACCATCACCGCGTCGGGAACCGTATGAAGTTGTAAAGGCCACTTAGAAAACTTCATCATCGTTTAAAACCATGCGTAACTATTACAACAACTACAGAGGGAGTTGTCGATTCTTGGATTTACTTCATTTTCAATTCTTCATAATAGGGAATGGTTTTTTGTGGTAGATGACACCAACGACGCGTTTACAATTGCAGGGACAATGGATTGCCTTCAATATGATTTTTTTCCAAGGAAAACAGCAAATGTGAAGCAAAATGCGTGTGAAGATGATGTGACCTCTTCAAAGACTGATGCGATGTTGTTTCGCGGGATGCAAGCTTGAAAGGACCAGTGTCAAGTAACGAGCTCTGAATATGAGTGAGGGTTTACACTGAGACTGTCTTCTGGAAAGCTGAAGATGGTATTCCTTAGCCAGATTTTCGGATACAAGACAGGGCAGACTGATATACTTGAAATTTGCAGAAATAATGTGACCGGTTGAGAGGATTGTTAAACTGTCAATGGAGATTCTTGTTCATGTCTAGATGACCTCCGATGACTGCGATCTCTGAGTATGTAGGCGTTATATTGAGTGCCGACCTTGCTTCCTGATAAATAACTATTAGCTCTGACGAAGCAAGACCCTAACCCTATACTAGATCTAGTGACCCACTTCGAAACCGCCACGCTCGTCAGCAGCGGCCGGAATGAAATGTTACTACCACGATCACTACTATCGCCCGTTAAGCCTTTAAGGCCCCTGCGATAGGGTAGTTGTGACATATGTCTCTTTCTCTAGAACTGGAGGTTGTACAAATACAACCCGAGCCTGTGCCCAAGTGCGTTGGTTCAATCATGATGGAGTACTGTTATCAGCCGAACCTTACCTCATCTCATTCAGGATGGCGTACTCAAAGGGGATCTTGGTGTTCCCTGCAGAACTTCTCGAGAACATACTCATTATTTCAGCTTCGTGCGGCTGGCCAGCTTCTATTGCTGCACTCTCTCAAACCTGCAAATACTTATACAACCTGGTCTATCATGGCCCAGATAAGCGTCTCTGGCGCGAGATATTTCTTTCCACATTTGACGACCCAAGACCAGCTTTGGAGCATCTCAGGGCGCTTGATATCGCGCTACCAGACTCTGATGTTGACTCTTTCAACTGGGCGTTACAATACCAATCTCGGATTCAAACCAAATTGTACCTCAGAAGATCGACTTCTCTCCCCATAAACTCATCGTCACGGTCTGGTTCTGTTAAAGGTCGTCCTTTTACTCGTTCTATGGCAGCAAAAACTAGTCTGATTAGCTCCCCGGAACTAATATTGGTGCTGAAGACACTCCTTTCTGTTATCGCCACCTCGAGTCCCTTCCCTTCCTCTCCGACAATATCTTTTGTACCCGCCACTCCGTCTCTCGGCTTCAACCTGGCGGATGCTCCTCCGTTTCCCCCTATGATTCTACTACTTTGCTCGCAGCTTCCTTCTGTTGTAGGATGTCGCAATACTGATTGGCTCGAGGAAGTCCTTGCTAGAGGTTTTCCTGCCGAGCTCACGCGTACGCTGTTTGCAACTCTGTTTATAAATGTCCACGACACAACATCGTTCAAGCCCCGTTTAACATCTGCATCATATTGGCAGGGATCCGAGGTGGCCTACCTTTTCCACAAACTCGTGTCGTGCACAGGTTTTCTTCCTATCCTGGGTCCTAGATCTGAAGATGGAGACGTATCTTCTACCTTGTCTGAATTGCCTTTAGTCAAGAAACAATATGTTGACGCACGCTCTCTCGCGCGGAGGAGGGTTTATGATATGCGTTATCTCAGAGCTGATCGTTGCTGGGGCCCCTTCCTTCCCGTCGTCCGCAAAGATAATAATATTTCTTTACCATTAATGTCGGGGGCTTCCTATTCTCTTTTGGGCAGTGAATCAGATAGCGAAGACGAGGAAGAAGAGGATATTTCGCTCATCGTCGGTCGCATCACCGGACATGAAGGCGATCGCCCCGTTGAACTCAGCCCTCCGATCAGACCCGAAGAATTGCTGCCAGATTATGTTTGGCTAGCGTCTGCAAGGATTGTCCTAGAAGCCAACTTGAGAGAGGTATCTCGTAGGTCGCCTGACGACGAGGACTTCTCTCTTAGGGAGATTGTTCCTGCTTTGAGAAGGATGGAATGTTTGCGTATAGGAGGTACTCTGGAATATTGGAATGCTTGGAATGAAAAGCAGAGTGGAAATGGTGTAGGACCTAATAGTATGGATAATGGCAAAGGTAAGGCCAGGGAGTCGGATGGCGAGGGGTGGGACTGGGCTGGAGTCGCAGGTATCTGGAAGTGAGTCCACTCAGTTTTTCAAATTGATAAGTCACTAATAAGTTACTATAAATTTATTCGTCTAGGCGTTGCATATGTTGGCTCGACTATCGTGAATTGTTGAGTAAGTCTTCGATGTTCCGTTGTCTATCACCACGCTGAGAATTTGATCCTCTCATTACAGTCTACAACGTAAGCGCTTAGAACTTGGCTTGAAACTACCATTGACACTCCTGTGTGATTCTCAATTACTCAGCTGCCGGTGAGAGCCAATAGTTTTTTGGGTGAAAACATCCAAGAAGCTCTCCGAATTATCCCCATGACTGTGAAAGTCGTCGGATACTCCAAACCCCCGCCTGCACCTTCATCTTCATCACCGGGTGGTAACGAGCGGCGATTGCCCATCATACACGTCGAGGGTGAATCACGGGGGTCAGATTTGAGTTTGGAAACCAGTCGCTTCATGAAAGGAACGGTCAGTATGATCGGGGATGGCACAATAAGGTGGAGTTTAGTAAGTGCAGTTTCTCTTCTAGCCAGCCTCTACTGACGGTGTCCATCCACAAAGGTCTCTACTATTGCTGGTACAATCGAGCCAGAGTGGTCCTCAGAGGCGGTACAGATTGGAGGCCCAGGTGCTGCTGGAGGATTGTTGGGCATGTGGACGGGTGCACAGCATGAGAGACCGGACCCCTTAGGTATGTCAATTTCTCTGGATTTAGAAATACGTTATCTGAGTGCGCTACTCTCAGGTCCATTCTGGGCATGGAAAGTAGCGTGATAAACAGACTCTATCTGAGTCACTGGTAGCACACCAATGTAATCCATGAAATAGGCGTTGAAAACAGTTGTAACACATTGAACACGAAGTTTACCCCACTCGTCCTTTAGGAAGCCCTCTGAAACAAGACGCAAAGTAAAATTGGAGACACCTGAATCGCTTCCTGCTGGCTGACCCAACATCCGGGCACACTTGGGGTCACATACAACACATGAGTTTCATGATTTTTTTGTGATGCGCGGTAAAGTGTAGAGTGAGGGATACAACGCGATATGTAGATGAAACCATGATATGAATGTAGCACGGAAAAGTAAGGATATCGAGAGATATAATTTAGTCGAAAAGACCGAAACCCTGAGTTGAAAATACGATGAGCAACAATTTGTTGTACTGAAACATATCTACGCACCATGTCGTCGTCCGATTCTTCTTTCTCTTCCTCTTTCTTCTCCTCTTCTTTTGGTGCTTCAGCAGCAGCAGCACCGCCGGCGGCAGCAGCGGGTGCGCCAACGGCAGGTGCTCCACCACCTGCACCGACGTTCGACAACAGGTCTTTCACGTCTTTGCCCTCCAGAGCTTTAGCAAGCAGTGATGCCCAGATTGGCTCGATATCGACGTTTGCGGCAGTGGTCAACGCGAGGATTTTGTCAGACTATCAACAAAGAACGATTTCACTTTAGTTTTTTCGGAGCGTTACTCTGCGTGAATATAGAACTTACAGTAATTTCAATGCCATCATCGGCGAGGATTAGGGCGGCGTAAGTGGGTGCTTGCTCTGTGGATGCCTGAAACGTGGAGAAAGATACTGCGTTAGATATGGTTCATCGTGAGGGTATTTGCCACATCCATGCCCATCCCAATCCATCCATCACCGCAAAATCACGAATCATACGCATCGCGTGCATATCACTGCAAATGAAGAGCAAAATTCTCCAAACGAGCTTACCATTACTGTAGACAGCGAAACCAAAGTACGATGAGGATGGAAGTACAGATAGTATGAGAGTACAACGAAAACGCCACGCGACTATTGCCGGACAGTTCCGGACTCGCCGTCCAGTGTAACCCGTAACGCCTGTCACGCACTGACATATACGTTTTATAGTGTCCAAGTGAAGGGGCAGTGGTGTTAGTGATATTGTTTCAAACTTCATATATATTCTTCTAGCTACATTGCAATCATACAAAGATCGCCAATATGTTGTTAATATACATTATTCTTACCAGCTTATGTTCCAGAGGACCAAGTCCGAGTCGAATGAAAGCTTAGACATACTGGTATTAATGACTCGAACAACATTGCAAGCACCATAGAAGTTTGGTGGGGAAGTTCTCTAGTTTGCTTGATGATGATGATACAACATACAATATATATTAAACTTCTCGTACTTCATTGTAATCCAAGTGTTACGCCAGAGAAACTGGTCAATCCTTGGCTGGTTGAGACTGAGCTTGTATTTTTGCTTGCATGACATTGAGCAAAAAGGTCATGTTTTCTTGTTTCTTCTGTATTGTTTCCTGCAATGAGTCCAAGTTTGTGCGGATGTAATCCACCTTCGTCTGATAGTATTTAGATGCTTGCGCTCGAGACTGGAAAGGTAGCATCAGGATTGAGACTACCCCAAATGAAAGATAGAATACCTTCTTCACATAATAGCCGGTGCCCACATCGACAATGACGTTTTCTGTGTCATTCAAACGACCCGGGACGTACAAAGAGTTTGTCAAGGGGACGAGTATAGTTGTGCCTAGTGTCGGTTGGATCAGATAAAATCGCTCATCGCATGCATAAACTGACAAAGTTATACCTTTGTTCTGCGGCTTTATCTCACTCGCGTTCTCGATGCATGCTTTGAACTTGGCCTGTGCTTGCTTTAGTTGAGCAAATGAGTTGGTGAGATGGTTTAATTCCTGTGCGATAAAGCTATAAGCCTTTATTGGCCATGATATTACATGTCTGACATGCCTCTTCTAGCTGACGCTTAACATCGGACAGTTGTGGAAGATCCAAGTCGGTGACATTGATTTGCTGAGGTTGAGATGCAGGCGATGCCATGGACGTCAGACCTTCAGGAGGATGGCACCCTGTGACACGACGAGGTGACGAGATGTGACACCCAATTGTGGTCGTGCCCATTCGGTGTCTTGCCGGCGCATCTGTTACCTTGCTGGCACCTGCACAGGCTAGGGCAATCTGCCTTGTGTACGGCTGTGCTCGTTGTATTCTATCCACCATCACCACTTTCGAGAGCGGTTTGTAGATCCATCATGGACCGAGGACGAGTTCCTCAAGATATAAGTGAGTGTACATGTTCTTCGGCCAAAAGTATTATCTGAGCGCTAACCTTCTGTCTGATACTACCAGCTGCCATATTTCATGCTTCATTTCATCCCACCAAAGGAAATATTGTGGACTGGAGTCTTAAAGCTAGCGATGGTGTGTGAACTTCGTAACTAGTGCGACGACTTTGTTCTGATCATTGGGTTAACAGGCTTCAACTTGGATGGTGTCGAATTCAGTACCCTACCGAGCGGGCTACACTTAGTCGACCAGGATGTCGTGTATGTTCTCATTACACTGTGTGCTGTCTCACTTCTTACGCCCTATCTAGATACTTCACGAAAGACGGTCATGCGGGCGTCTGCGTTTTTCGTCGCCGTAAGACTACGGAACACGGGCAACGAGGCTTTCGTCTGTCATCTCTTGGTATTCTTCTTGTCAAATCCAATCGACCGCGGCCCTGGCGTCATATAACTGCGCTTCGAGTTTTGGTCGATTCTATCTACTCGAGCCTTGAAGACAGAGGCATCCTAGAACCAAACGATGCTGATTGGGAACCCGCTAGAAACTTCTTTGAAGAACGAAAAGTCCGGAGGGCAGACTTAGGTGGTGCAGGCGACTGGAAAGGGTGGAGTCATGAGCTAGATAATGTAAGAACTTTGCATACCTAGACTTCGTTACTCTAACCATGAGCGCTCTCATAGCCCGATATCGATTTTTCGGATTCTAACCCTACCTTCCATCTCCCTCATCTCCTTCGTATTCTAGGGCCTTCAGCGCTGACCCTATATAAACACGTGCTTGGGCGACGGCGGATCCTCATATTTACCCTACCACCTGTTGAAGCCGCATGTATACTTTGCCAGGCCGCAGCCGACATATGCTATCAAATCCAAGTTGGCGATGACAGCGAAGAGGGTACTTCCGGCAGTTATGGCAACACGCTGAGGGGCAAATGCAGGGAAAATACCAACGTTCTTGGTATGGTGACATTGAGTGATCTGGACAAATTAACCCAGGAAGGAAAGGCTGGTCGCGGATGGATTGCCTGTATGTTTCAACATTCGTTCTGCCTTCGTTCCGCAATTAGTTGTTGACGAGAAATTCTCAGGCACAACGGATGCTATATTTCTAGAGAAGCCATATTATTATGATCTTTTGATTGATTTAACGACATCGACACCTTCAAAGGCGTCGCGACCTACATTTTATCTATCCAAACCTGTTCAGTCGACAGGGTCACGAGGCCCTACTCACCGACTTTCAAGTATCCGATTCACCTGGAGCGATGTCAAACTGGTGAGTCCCACCTTCTTGTCATGTCGACTCAACTCAGCGCGAGTGCGTCCCTTCTCTATAGTGGAACGAACTAGATCGTCTTCTCCAGCTTGATGGAGCAGACCAATGTGACCGCGAATGTTGCTGCGCCTCCGGCGGAGCTAATGGCAAGTCTAAAGTCGTCTCACCATGGACAGATGCATGGAGAATATACGAGGACGTTTGCATTGTGTGTGCCGGACTTTGGGTTGGTTCGTGGAGGGGAAACTCGGCGATGTCATATTCGACAGGGAACGGCTCTATGGCAAACTGGGGTAGTGTGAGATTAGAAGGAGATGACGATCTATCGTTAGGAGGGACCTATGTGCGGAATGTTGGCATGGGTATCGAAGGAAGACCGAATCCGACCGGCAAAGGAGTGAGGCGATCAAGTGGTATGTCAAATTCCGGTGGGAGCTTGATGTCTCGAATGGATCGTCGCGAAGCATCTTCGTCTTCTGCCTTGACTTCTTCCTCAATGCCTGGAAGTATCAGCGCAAAGGATCTAAGCTCTGACGAACGGAGGGAGCGACAAGTGCTGACGACTATGGCTATCCTGCAGGCCTTCCATACAAACACCTGCTTCCAGCTATCGCGCCTAGCTAGTTTCTTACCTCCATCAGGACCCGACGAGCCAGTGGCTTCGCCTTCTTCGAGTTCTGAAATTAAAGTGGTATACCTGGCTCCGAAAGATGTGGTGTCCTTTGAGCTAGGGCCACTGAGCTCCCTGGACGCCCGATATTTGGAGTGGCTTGGGGACGAGTATGGTGGGAGGACGAGAGTTATTGTGAAGAGAGGGTGGAAGGACCTCTTCGGCGTGATATTTGGGTTCGGCTGACCACCCTTTGTAGTAAACTTTTCACCATCATCAAAGCACCCTCCTGTGCCATTATGTTATGGTGGGCAGCCGATCAGGGTTGCTGTGGTTGAACATGATAGCCAAAATTCTTTATTATTATTCTGACCACGTCGAAGCGATCTTGCTTTGCGATACATACCTACATCCAAGCTATGTGGTCATTGTTTTTGGCCTCATTATGGAGGAGCTTTGCCATGTCAACTGACGGCCGAGCATCGCTTAGTAAGCGGTTTCTGCTTTGGTCACATCCACACCGCAACTGCATAAGTACTGCGGTGGCGGAAGCACCGCCGCGGTGATTATCACACGAACACTGGCACGAACATCCTTACAGCGTCTTCTTGCCTTAAAATCATCTGTCTATCTTTGAGCAAGCACATTATTATCGCACTATCATGGCAGAGAGCAAGGTCAGTTGCAGTGCTTCATGTGGTTTTACGAGCCAGCCTAACGTTACGACTTCTGCAGGGGCCGACCACCGCCGCCACAGCGAGCAATAAGCTAGCCATGTCCCGTGCCCTGGGAGCAGCTTTCTTGAATCACCAGGTCGAACAGCTTGAGAAATCCGTCACTCGTGTGCCCACGGCGGGCAGTTGGCGTGACAGGCGTCAGTCTCCAGTCGACTTGGGACATACCAACAAACGTGGAGCTATCAACAACAACGCCAAGCGCTTACCTTCAGGCGGGAAGACCTCTAAAAGGGCCCCTGGGGAGGTGTTGGAAAAGGAGTTTGGTGAGATTAGGATCAGGCGTAAATCGAGCGACGAGTCCAGAGGGGATAAGGATGCGGACCTTGTGATAGTTGACGCCAGTGTCTTGGTTCATGCCCTCCATTATGTGAAGAAGTGGTGCCGAGAAGGGCGCGAGGAGGTGGTGATTGTTCCATTGGAAGGTAACTTTCAACTCTTCGACCACCAATTCATAGCCACTAAAACTTGGTAAAGCTCTCAACACGCTGGATCTGCTGAAGAAAGGCACCAGCCCCCTTGCTCAGCGCGCCCGTTCGGCTTCTAGGATTCTGGAAGCACAAGTGGGCACTAATCCGCGCATTCGAGTGCAGAGAGACGACGCCTTCGTTCTCTGGGATAATATCGACTTCAAGGACCCTGTGGAAGAAGATAAAGATAAGATGTCGACACCTGCCCATCTCTCAAGTTCTCCCGAGTGGGTCCGCAGGACGATTTGTTGTGCCCGTTGGGAAGTAGATCATGCCGGTGCAGCTACCGAGAAGAAGCCAAAGGTCGTTTTGGCAGTCTTGAACCCAGCCGCCCCTCAAGCAACTGTGCCATCATCTCCCGGCAAGGCTACTGATGGTATCTCACCCGAGGTATCCTCTCCTGTACCCCTTCCTGCACCCAATCCTCATACCCACAAACATGAGCCTCGTTCTTCAGGGATACTTGTTAGTCACTGGGCAGCACGTGCGAGAATCGACATGCTCGAAGTGAAGCCAACACCTCTTACTACTCCGTCTACCCCTCAAACGACCCGTGGCGGGGAAGACGAGGAAAAGAATAAGCGTCAAACAGGGAGAGGTAGGCGAAACTCACAGCATGTTATCCCCGGTCCCGGTGCAAATGGCGGTAGCGGCTCAGGTCTAGTGGAGCGGCCCCCCGCCGTCATGCAAATGATGGAAATGGTCGCTCAGCCCAGCAAAGTGGTCAGGGTCCTTGCGAGAGGAGAGAAATTGGAACCGGATCCATGATCATGGGGTTTTCTTTCCAGAGCATAAGGTGATAGTCTCTGATATTGGCAGGCTATTGGATAAGGCTGAACATATGCCCCGATAGACTGGACCGTGAAGACTATCTGCACTTGACTACGTTAGAGGATTGTTATTCCTTATGATCCCTCAAACTCTCCTGGAGACCCTTGGGGATATGCGGAAGAGCGTCACTGAACTTTTCCCGGAGTGCGCATTGCTGCTGCTCGCCTTGGCCGCCACCTCTTTCTGACCAGTCCCTGGATGTGGGCATTAGGTGGACTATCACCTCGTCGAGATCAATTCTGCCCTTTTAGTGGGACTTTTTACAATGACGGTTCATCTGAGCTACGGAACTATATTCTTCTTTCAAGTTGGAAGGGTGCTTGCTACCCGCGTCTTTTTAGACTCTGGCAAGCCACCTTTCCCTCTTTTCAAGCAATTAATTCATCTATGTCGAATTCCTCTATCCCTGATTTATGCCTTGTATTGGATTGTAATTTGGCCGCTCTGTAAACTTGTTTCAGACTGTATGACAATTTTTCCCCTTGATTTTGGAATTCGCTAACAGCCTCAGGTAAATAGGCATTTACTAACCGCGGCCAGACTCCTCGGATTAGGTACTTGAATTACTCTGACAAGTACTAATTTGGACCTAGTAATGGGTTCAGATTGAATGCCTTATCAGAAGAAAGTGATAGGAGCATGACAGGTGCTGATTGCATCCCAACGTTGAGTCTTGTTCGTAGTCAATTTACATGTCACAAACCAATGCCCATTATGTCACACTACATTTTCTCGAAAGGCGTTGACAGCAAGGTTGACTCATTTTCAAGTTATAGTAACCTTGACGACGGTGCCGCTTTGCCCGTTGTTTATTCTCAAGGCTGTTGCCAAACATGCTACAAGGTGTGAACACCGGACTTTCCATTTGGGGTTAGTGATTACGTGACCTGTCACGTCGGGTGACTCCACTGAGCTGTACATATTGTACTTAACGTCCGTGGCAGGCCTTCGGTAAAGGAGTCGTCGCCCTTCAGAAGGAGCACAGTCAGTTCTAGCTCTACTCGGATATATCTTGCTGACTCGTACTGCGATCGACGACAATCAATGCTCTTGGTTTAGCTCTAGCTCTAAGGTCATGGATCCAGGAATCTCAGCGTCCATGGGAATTCATTCCACCAAATAGGTTGCCGGATCATTTGTAAGGTCCTTTGAAAGTTAGTGGGTGATGCGGCGGCTTGGTATTTGCCGAATGGCATTGCAGTGCTGCCCTTTTTAAGTAGGTGCTCTTTCTTCCTCACAGTGCAGGTTCGACGTCGTCGACGGCGCCGTGGATTGTATATTCGCCGTTGCCTTATGACTGAGTTAGTACCTGTATTTGACAACACCCAGTTGGTTCGTTTACAGGCCTCTCGGTATGTTAGCGGTAAGTGTACGCAGATTACAGAATTTTGTACAGCTCACGAGCCTCACGATATCCTCAGCGGCTGGCTTAGTGGTATGTATATTAGTATATCATCATATTTTTATTAACTAACGTACTTTGTCTTTCTTTCTGCCCAGGTTTTACTTTACGATCATCTTCTTACTTTTGGCGATGAAGTGAGTTTGATATGGCCCGCCAAATTCTCTCTGCCAAAGGTCCTATTCCTCTTCAATCGATATGTTGTCCCTATAGCAATGATAATAGAAACAAATGGTATAACGACAACTGTTTTTCATCTTGCTGTGCATTGACACATTGTCCGCAGGCTTCAGTGGTGTAGCAACTCCTCTTCTGACAGACAAGGTATGTGCTGCTTTTCATGGTTTTGTATCGATACTAATCCTACATGTAGTTGTGGGTCACAAAGCAATAAGGTGCCCTTTGGCGGACTAACCTCTATGGCTCGACAGTTGCCAAGGCTGGACAAGTGCTATAACGTTCATTGGCATGATTTCAATAGCATCAGGGAACTGTAGGTGTCATTGCAGTAAAACCTAATCCTCGGTTTACTCATGTACACTATTCAGTGCTTGTCTTATTGCGACTTTGGGTTCTTTGGGAACGCAGTTTCTTTCTCATTTGTTGGACGCTTGGTGGTTTCGTGGTCGCGCAGCTGGCATCCATTGCTTTGACGACATATACCGTCTTAAATATGATTCGTTAGTTCACGTCTCATGCGCGATGTGTTATGTTTCTGACAATGGTTACAGCTGAACTTTCGTATAACACTGACTTGCATGCTTGTTTGTTTAGAGCAAAAATCAATTTCGCTGTATTATGGATCCCGGGTGTTGGTTTAAACGATGTTATTTCTTTTACTGTTTATTGATTTCTTCAGCTGTAGATCGCGTTTGAGGTCATGATATTCTTGACCACAGTTTGGAACGCTTTTGATCGTCCTCGTTCGGACGAGTCTCAGATGAGCAGAGTTCTGTACCGTGACGGCTGTGTCTACTTTCTGGTATAACATCATTTCTTGTTAAAGCTTGAGGCCTGCTCTGACGCCGATATTCTCCAGGTTTTATTTGGTAAGAATCCATAATTTTTGTCTTGTTTATTCGCGCCATTTACAAAATTCAGCGTTACGAATTATTAATCTAGTCCTTGCAATTACCGCTCCGGTAAGGTTCTGTTTGGGCTAATATTTGCATCACATCTGATTTTAATACTGGTCAGCTATCGTTGATATTTCTTGGTGTTTTGTAAGCAATGCTATTCTACCTTGGTTTGCATTAGAATATTAACTTTTTATCCTAGTTTCATTTGGTGTGCAACGAACGTCACCGTCACTCGACTTATTCTCAATCTTCGCCGACTGTCATCGCCTGGAGATACTGAGATCAGTGGTTCTCCAGATATTCCAGATAACCCGGCTGGCGCCAATAGCATCGTGTCCCAGGAGTATGAGTTACAGCCAAAAGGCTCGCAATCACCGATAACAAAATCCGCTTTTACGTGCTGATCGCGAATGGGAAATAATGCGCTCCGGTAAATGTTGCCTTGAAAAGCTTTCTACTTGTAAAATACTAGACGCCACACATTCCTTGTATTCTTGTACTTTACCTATTTACATGTGATCAGCGACTATATGGAAGCTCCATTGGTCGCTTGCAAGTTGAGTCGTACCACAATCACCACAACACTACTTGAACCTTTGTTAGTGGTCCTTGGTTGTGAAGTACATAACGATGGAAGCCTTTCTGGATCATGAATGGAAAACGGAGCTGTCAAATCGATTCTCAGTAGAAACCGCTGTCAATCTCAGTCCACCGCAAGATAAAGTACCAAGGCTTAGTCCAGAAGTCATCACATTTCTTGAAGAACGGAATATTGTGAGTTTCATACATGCTTTCGATGATAAGATCGATAAACCGACAACAGTCCACAGAACCCGGATGAGCTGCTGAAGCAGCCTATTGTGTGTCCTCCACCAGTTGACGATTCCTTTCCTTGGAAACAATACTTCGTGTCGTTCGTAGTACCACTTTAATTTTGTCTACGGGATGCTCAATATAAGCATTTGGGTTAGCTCTTCTCATAACACCTATCTCTTGTCTTGGCAAGTGCTCGGCCGAGCCTCCGCTGCCTCATACACGCATGTTATCTCCGAACACGGTCGTTGTGTCGAAATCGATGTTTGGTGGTCATCTGCCAATGGCGCTATTGTCACACATGGACATACATTAAGCAAGAGCGTGTCATTCAAGAGCGTATGTGTTGCCATCGGAGACGTAGTACGGGAAGGTGACTGGCCTCTCCTGGTGAGCCTGGAATGTCATGTGCCAGTAGCAAATCAAGGGGAGTTGGTAGATATCATGCAAGCTGCCTGGGGAGAGAAGTTAGTCCAAAAAGAGAGGGAAGATCTGGATGATGATACTATCTCTCCTAAAGACCTGAGAGGGAAAATAATTCTTATGGTCAGTCTCATCTATATATTCCCCAATACAGCACATCGTCATTCCTCCTCATTTTCTAGGTAGAATACTACCACGACGTATCGGGCATAGAAGAGCTTCAAGAATCGCCGCGCGATGACTTGTGTGAGGAGCCATATGATGAAATTGACAATGACCTTATCGTTGAAAAGAGTGAAAGCGGGCGTTCTAAAATTGCGGATTCTCTTGCCGCGCTTGGCTTCTACGCTCGCAGTATGAAACCAGCCAAAGGCTGGGTAGTTGAGCGTATGTCGTTTTATATATCTCTTCAATCCAACTTGTACCTATAACTCAGCTTGTTAGATTTTCCCAGCCCTCCTTTCCCCCGGAATATCCTCATCAACATCAGCGAGCCATCTTTGTTATCGTTGATACCTAACTCTTTCACACATCTCATCGAGCACGCCCGATATCATTTCCGTCGCATTTACCCGCGTGGAATTCGTCTCAGCTCGAGTAACTTCGATCCACTTAAGTTTTGGCGTAATGGGTCGCAGATTGCTTGCCTCAACTGGCAGCATTTTGACAGGGGGATGCAAATAAATGAAGCTATGTTCGTTGGCACTGAAGGTTGGGTGCTAAAGCCCGCTCCGCTACTGGGCATGGGAGAGCATATGAACTCGCGATTGAAATTGACCGTGGAGATTATAGGAGTTAGCTCCTGTGAGTATCCGGAATTTAGGTGAAGTTAGACCTGTTTTAACCTGAGAAATACAGTGTCGCCACCAAATGGCCATCATGATTTTACAGCGTATGTTCAAGCACAGCTATTCCATTCTGCAGGAGATCAGGAATGGCGCTCCGAACACGTAAAGTGCAAAGATGTTTCGGATGCTGGAGCTGATGTAATGTTTAATGGACGGTTTGAGTGGGAGTTTGAATCTGACGATATGGCCTTTATCAGGTGAGTTTCTTTACCGCGTTTCTGGACAGTCGCTTATCGTCCAACCCATCCACTCTCCAAGGCTTCTCGTGTTTCGGCACGAGTTTATACGATCGGAGAGGCTCGCCGTATTTTGTGCTCGCGTAATTCATCTGCAGCAAGGATGGAAATTTATCAGGCTATTGAACATGAAAGGAAAAAACAACGGTGCCACCGTTTTGGTAAGATTTGCGATCTCCGTGGTAGATTAGGAATCGAAAACCAAACTCCTCAGACTCAGATTACATTTATAGCATACTCAAAAATACTGATAACACTAGAGTGGGCATGTATTGTAAGAACGAGATAACTATTGCGCAATTGGGTATCACTAGGACTGGGTTCTTGCAGTTATCAGGATTGGATATTACTTGATTTCAGCAAGGCTCCCTCCCGCTGCCCTCTCTACACCTTTTAGCATCGCTATTAGTTTTTTCTCAGCACTGTCGTTTCCGCCCCTATCTCGTCCTCGTCCACGAGCGGGGCCGGCATTTTCATCTTCATCATCTTCGTCGTCATCGCCTCTCGTACGCTCGACCATAAACTCTGCAACAAAGTTTGCGACAGCCTTTTCTCCGATTTCACTATGTGCACGGTTACCCCAACGCCACTCCCAGGTACCTTCTTCCATGGATGCCTGAGTCGTTACAGGAGCTCTGCCGCGTTTCCCCCCAACAGGCCCTCTATTATCGTCGAGGCGGATGTGATCCAGATAACCCTGACGAACAAGTTGACTCAGATAGGTATCAACGGGAAGGCACTTGTGCGTCGATTGACTGCTCATTTCAACGGTGCCGGATTGCGGTAGTCGTAGTCGTTTGAGGTTTCCTCGAAGATCCACTATGGGTCGCACTCTGTCAGATGAAGAACGTAAAAGCGAATGAGCAGTACATACTATCGTTCATGGATCTCCCATTAACAAGGACGAGAGCAAGCACAACGTGCAGTACGCCCAGAGCACCTAGTTGATCTGCAGTGCTCCAAGAAATGATACTCCCGTACCTTACGGCTATTTCATCATCTTCGACATCACCGACATCATCTTGTTCTGCATTGTATATTAGATCATCCGTCAAAGCGGCATGCTCTATAATAACAGGGTCAAGCGTGGAACGCAGAATGTAGGTTTTGGAGCCTGCAGCAGCGACTGTGATAGGATGGCGGATTAGTCAACTTTTATGATGATTCAGATGTTTCACTCGCCTTTTTTCTTTACTCCGGTGGCATTGCGAGCTTCCTGAAGATCGGTAACTGCGACATTATCTTGTTCACGGTAGCTACGCGATTGTAACTCAACGAGTTCCATAGCAAAGGTTTTACGGAGCAACTTTTGTGCCTTCTCGTATACAGCATTGAACGAACGGGGATTGGAACCAAGAACTAGTTGTGTGTTGGAAGTTTATGGATGCTACAGAGAACTGCAGTTAGTGACTGGTAAGGCGTACCTTTTTTGCTTATGTCCTCTCTCCGCAAAGGCACCCGTTTATGTTCTGTAAAGAGAGCTAACCTAACAAGATCGCTTGCTTTTCTGTCCAAGTCCTATTTCAAAAAATTCGGCAACCTTAGAACACTACACCGCGACATACACTGACCACATCACTGCTTCCATCGCCTCCTTTCCTCACATGAGTGGATTCAAAGTGCATTTCCATATTTTCTTCGTCATCTCCTGCATCCTCATCGTCCTCGTCCTCACCGTCTGCGACTTCGACATGATTCCGTCTCCGAGAGGGGCGTTGAGATTGACTTTGAGACGGACCCGATACTCTTTGCGTTCTCTGCGACCGACTTGGTCCTGCTCGTGGAGCCATATGTTGATGATATCTCTTTTATGGAATGTACGAATAATACCAATTTCCTTTCTGTTGGACGTTTCTGAGGACCTACGGATGTGACGAATTATTGCGGTAGTCACGCGTGAGGGCCATGTCGTGACTCCCGTGACCAAGCGCGTTCCATTCCCTCGCCTTTTCTGTCAGAAACGAGCTCAGACTCGGGTTCAAGTTACTATCTCCAAATTGCAAAATATGTTCGTCCTAAGCTGTATTCCGCGGAAATATCAGCTGATGCAATTTTCTATCAGATTTACAGCGGCAGAATACGGAAATGTCCTCTTCTTATACTCGAAGATATGCCTCCTTGGGCTTTTTCTGCGCATGCCTCTTATCTCGTCTGTGTCGAAGGCAGTAGTATCCGTGTACCGGGAAGGTGTGCTGGTATAGTATTTTATTTCCGAAATCACCTCGACAAGCGGGAGAATACGGATATCAATG
Source organism: Serpula lacrymans var. lacrymans S7.9 (assembly GCF_000218685.1). Taxonomy (NCBI): domain Eukaryota; kingdom Fungi; phylum Basidiomycota; class Agaricomycetes; order Boletales; family Serpulaceae; genus Serpula; species Serpula lacrymans. The sequence goes on along the minus strand of NW_006763298.1, from coordinate 646,274 downwards.
CTATATCTCATCCTTACAGCGGGCTAGCGTCGGACCGCTAGAACTCCGTGTATTCACAGCTCTAGAGAATATCATGGGCTCAGCCTCGCTCGTCGTGGGCATGAAAAGAAAAGGCATATAGTTTGGCACTACACTTCTTTCTTTAATGTCGGGGAATGCCACCTTAATTGGTAAACAGGACTTCTCCACAAGAGTAGGTTATTTTGAGAAAAAAGTATTGGGTGTGCCCTTTCTGACTCCTAAATGAAGTAGTCACCTACAGAAACCTTATACTGCCATCCCCTGACGCTTCTGCGCTTCACTTTCAGCTCTGGACCTCTAAATCAGACACCCTGCGATGACCCACACTGTAGCGCCGCAGTAGACATGCGCTTGGTCGCATGTAGGAACCGGCGACACGGACTTTATATCGCAAGACGCAACAGGGTGAGACGGCAGAGGAACGCTGAGAGGAATCAGTTCCTAGGATTCACTCGATGGAGTTAGTTACCCCGAGCTGACTTGTGGGGAGATGTGACCGCCGAGTGATTGGGAGCCTCGCAATCATTCTACACACATGATGGCAAAAATGCTGGCTGATAGAGACTAAAAATAGAAGGCAAAAGCAGGAAAACGGTCCCGTCCATGAGCGTCGTTATTCATCTGCATCAGTTGACGCATTCATTTATGCTAGACTGATCCTGGATCTTCGGTGCCTGGCTGAACTCTGACTGTGTAAGCTAATTTCTTGTCAGCTCATGGTTCAATCTTTTTGTCCCCGACTAAAACGCACACCGTTACACATCGCATAGCCACGCATCCAGCGTCTTCTCTGTGCCTCTATCAAATTGCTTTATTTCAGAATCACATCATCTGGTATTGATGGCGTTACCCCAGTTGTATGCGGTTTATCAGAGTGCGAGGAGTCGCGCCGGTATACGACTCTTCTTGTGTGAGTTCCATGAACACATTGAAACTCAAGGCTCTAAGCTCTACCGGTGTTTAGACAGGGGGATGAGACTATCTTCCTAGTCCGCGCTGGATGCTCGCCCTGCGCAAATATACGTATACGATGCTACGGCGAGTTTCAACCGTTGTGTTTTTCATACTATCATATCTAAATGCGGGGAATATTTTTGTACCTGAGAATGGCACATGCAAGTTCGGGCCGCTGGCTCTTCAGCCCCGGATTATCAAGTATCAGACAAGCGCAAACTGATGTGAATTATTCCTTCCCAATTCTGACTGCCTGAGGACGCTGAATGTATGGTTTTTTTTTCAAGCAAAAATCCTACAGAACTCCGTGATCGTGTTCTACATTCGAAGCAGTCTTATCTGCTTCTGAAGGTCTCGGTTTTTCTAAGAACGACCGTTGTAAATAGCTGGGAGCCAGCATTCGAAAAGCGAACGCCTATTATCGCCGATCGGTGTGCAACTTGCACTGACTAACCCCACTGGCCTCCCCACAAGGTACACTCCGCTTTTCTGAAAAGATCCAGGTCGGGCCGAACAGTAATGTTGCCGTGTTGAGCTCTTTGTGTGAAATGATGGTCCATCATCGATGCATCATACAAGACCCTGACTTATTTTTACCACCAGAGGTCGGTTTCAGGGTTGGGTCGGAATGCCGTGTGGGATAACATTCGGAAACCAACGAGATTCAAAACTATCCGGAAGTTCAGGTGCTCGTGGGGCATATGGCCCAAGATGGAAATCGGATGACATCACGTTTTGCCCGGTCTTCTGAAGTATAAGTAAGGTAGCCTTTGCCCTTTTTCGCCTTCTGCTAACCCTGCTTTTAGCTCCTCTATTTAGTAATAGCAGAACGTGAACAACTGACCTTTGTCTGCGGTCAAGATGGCGTTGTTTTACGTGTACGTCTGTCCACTTCTCTGGGACCTATGCCATAACTAACTGGGTAATTTGTTTCTAGTCAAGGCTTGCCCATAGGGGCGGTAGCCATCATGCTAGCCTTGCTTGCCTCCATGGGTGGCTTCATCTTTGGTGTAAGCGACAACGCTTATTCACCCCATTTCTTTGGTTTTTATGATATGGCAGTATGACACAGGACAAATATCTGACATCGTACTTATGCCCGATTTCTTGGTCCGCTTCGGATCGTGCGGTACCCCAGGCGTTGCGAGCACCTGCTCTTTTTCGGATGTCAGAGAGGGTTTGATAGTCGCCTTATTATCCATTGGCACGCTTGTCGGTGCACTAGCTGGTGCCCCGTTAGTCCCAAACATCATTGATTCAGTCGTAACGATTACTAATGTTATGCAGGACTGCCGATTTCCTTGGTCGCCGATACGCGATGTCGGTGGAGTGTTTTGTTTTTGTTGTCGGTGTAATCATTCAGATATCCTCGGAGCATGTCTGGCAACAATTCGCAGTTGGGAGGTTCATCAGTGGTTTGGGTGTTGGATCATTAAGTGCGGCCGTACCCATGGTAGGCTAGATGTCTATATGGATGTATATATCTGCCATGATACTCACCTCTTGAACAGTATCAGGCTGAAACAGCGCCGCCGCAGATCCGAGGAACGTTGACGTAAGCCCTTCCCCGTGTTTACCATATTCTGAACATCATGATTTATGTAATATACAGTGCGACATATCAGTTGTTCATCACCTTCGGTATATTGGTTGCATGTGCGTCCCGGAAGTTCATCAGTCATACCGAATTCGAAAGCTGACGGATTAATACAGACTGTATTTCCATTGGCACACGTGATATACCCTCATCCGGTTCATGGCGCATTGTTGTTGGCATTGGTATTTTGTGGGCGCTGATTTTGGGTATTGGTATCCTATTCATGCCCGAAAGTCCCAGGTGCGAGCCATTCCCTTTATTGTGATAGCGTCTCGTTAACATGCGTGATGATTTCCAGATGGTTGGCTGCCCATGATCGTTTGGACGATGCTCAGGCCTCCATTGCTCGCACTCGAGGTATCCCAGCGTCAGAAGCTTCTGACCATTACGTTATACGTCGCGAAGTCGAGGAAATCAGGTCCAATGTTCTTTACGAGAAGAATATTAGCGCAGGTTGGATTGATTGCTTCAAGGTCGAGAACAAGACTCTGTACCGCACTCTCCTTGGCATGTCATTGCAAAGTCTGCAACAACTTACCGGTGCCAACTACTTCTTCTACTATGGTGCTACCGTTTTCCTATCGGTTGGTATTGCCGATTCGTTCGTGACCCAAATCATCCTTGGTGCTGTCAACTTTTTCTGTACTTTTGGTGGCATGTACATCATGGAAAGGGTATGTTTTCTCTCTGATAGTTTATCATCGCACCTTTCATCCGCTTTTATAGTTCGGCCGTAGACGTCCCCTAATAATCGGTGGTTTATGGCAAGCTGCATGGTTGTTCATCTTCGCCTCAGCAGCAATTTCGACAGATCCCGCCACCAACCCTGGTATGGGCAAGCGTGAGTGTGGTATATCTTCTTCAGCTGCTCCAAAGCTGATCATTCGTCGGAATCTTCAGTCATGATTGTTTCAGCTTGCATGTTCATTTGGGGTTATGCCATGACATGGGCTCCGTAAGTTATATCCTACTCTCTCTATGAGCCTTCAGATTGATGGTGTGTTGTAGCGGTGTCTGGATTTTGATCGGAGAGACTTTCCCTACTAGGACTCGTGCAAAGCAAGGCAGCATTTCTACCGCAGCCAATTGGTTATGGAATTTCTTGATCGCCTTCTTCACGCCATTCATCATCAAAAGCATTTCCTACAAATACGGTTATATCTTTGCATGTACGTCATTTTATTTTTGTTTGAAATCGGGTCGCTGATATCCAGGCTGAAAATCTCTTTTTAGCATGCAACTTGCTCGGCGCTTTCGTTGTTTACTTCTTCCTTTACGAATCGTCCGATCTTTCGCTTGAAAGTGTGAACATGGTATGTGCGCAACTTTCGCAATAGGCACGTGACAGTGAACCGTCTTTTGTAGATGTATATCGACCCAGACTGCAAGCCGTGGACTTCCCGTAACTGGGCACCACCTGGCTTCGCGTCCAGGCAAGATCTTATTGACCAGTCGAGGGCTGCTGAAGCTCACAAGCCACTCGCATCTGGGGCACTTGAAGAAACCAGAATCGAAAAACGTTCATCGAAGAACTCCAGCGAAGAGGTTTAAAGAGCGGCACATATGTGGAAACACAAATAGACTCTTTATTCGACCCCTTCAATCGATATGTCTGGTCATGGTAATGCGCTGTTTGGTAGAATGCTTTTCGCATCCAATCATATCTTACGAGTGTTACGACACGACAATTTTGTACCCTTAATGAAATTCATTTACATCCGGTTCACAGCTTGAGTGACAGGAAACTTACTTATATATACCGCATCGATAGGTTGGTATTAAGACATGACATGACAGAAGCCTCTCATTCGCAAATCGAGCTAGTAGGGTCCCTGTAAACCCTAACCCTCTCCAGGGTTTTCGTTGAGCATATTGAACTGGAAATTTTGAACCGTCCACTGGCACTGGCATACACATACATGTAAGTACCATAATAAGCCTTGCTCAGGAATTTTTTGACGGGCGTCATGCTACGTAGGCCGTGTTGCAGTTTAGACTCATTCCATCGTCTTTCATTTCCAAGCTTATCATGACATCAGACGAAGACGAAGACTCGATTCTATCGCTGGATTCCATTTTCACTGTCAGTCATGTTTTTACCACTCACAGATGAGGACCGTCACCGGTATCGCTATGATGAAGTTTATCTGTTGATCTTTCTCTTGAAGGAACCAGCTCGTCCTCCCACTCCAAAACCCACCTTCTCCACATACACTCGCACTCGGACACCTCAGAACAAGCTTTCACTGGAATCCGATTCTGGCCTACTTGACATCAGAATCAAACTTGTAGGTTCCCATCCATTGTGGGGGCATTATTTGTAAGCTCAGCTTGTTCCACATTGCCTCGATTATTTTCCTGAAGCCCGGTTATTCAGATGGAATGCTGCGCGCTCCTTTGCTTCATATATTGACGCAAATCCTGACTTTGTTCGTGATCGTTTTGTCCTTGAACTAGGGGCAGGTGGTGGCCTCCCTGGTATCATTTCCGCGCTAAACGGAGCTCAGAAGGTACATCTATAGTCCTCTAGAATTCACGACTACACTAATGCTGCGTAGGTGATTTTGACCGATTATCCCGATGCAGCCCTCCTCGATAACATTGACTTCAACATCGCTCAAAACGTCCCTTCAGTTCAAAGAAGTAGAATCGAAGGACGTGTGAGTGCTGTCTTTACTGCTTCTTTAAACGAGTCTAATCGATAAACACCCTCGCTTGAATAGGGTTATATCTGGGGTAATCCCGTGGATACCCTATTGCAGACTTTACCAGCCACGGAGCCATGGAGGAAATTTGACCTTATCATATTATCCGACCTTGTTTTCAATCACTCACAAGTGCGTCCTTTCTACTTTTCACAATTTGAAAAAATTTGAGTTATCAGCCTGTCTAGCACGATGCACTTCTATTGACGTGCGAACTTTGTTTGACGCCTCTTACCAGTAAAGATACGGATCCTGCCGCTCCTGTGATGCATCCTGCACCCTCAATCCTAGTCTTCTATACCCATCATCGCCCGCATCTAGCCCATCGTGACCTGGGATTCTTCGCGAAGGCACGTGAACGTGGATGGAAGTGTGATGAACTATTAACCGAGAAGTTCCCGGTAAGCTGCGTCCTACAATCTGCAGGGTCGATGCGGTTGTTTGACCCCTCTGATTCACTTCTGATTCAAGCCGATGTTCCCCGAGGATCCAGGAGCGGAGGAAGTTCGATCAACTGTTCACGGTTGGCTGTTGACTCGAAAGACGAATTGAATACACATGGTTTCGACGTGTGATGACTTAATTTGACACGTATGTAGGTGTCAACTATCAACCGCAAAAGTAATAATCAAATTGCTCGCACAATGCAGGTAAACCAACACGCTGACACCTGTGAACATCGTGCCGGCGTAAAATAGTGCAGACTGTTATCCAAATTTTCCATTACATATCATGTCCGTCACTTGGGAAAGTCCCTACTAGGGGTTACTCAGACGATCACAGGTTTCAGAAATGGCGTGACAATTCCGCACGTTCTTATCATCGACACGAAAGCCTGACGAAACCGTCTTGAAACGGCACTGATTAGGTCATTGTGCTGGGCACTGCGCAAGCTGAGAATCCCAATATTCGTCCGAAGCGAAGATAACTTTGGATGGCTAGGTTATTATTGTATGACCTGCTTGCCCGTGGGGAAGATTGTATGACGTACCTTGACTACTCCGCTGCGAAATTTAGTTCTACCTAACGACCGCATAGGCCGTCAAAATCGACTCAAATGTCAAGCCAGTCGATGTTTATGATCTCAGAGCCTAGATGATAGTCACAATGTCCGCGAATTTGGCATTGACTTGGGTGTAGTACGCCAGGGGATAGTTGGGAACAACATCGTCTCTGCGAGAGAACAAATGCAAAATGTTGCGGCACCAGGGTTGCCTTTGATCCGTAGAATTTATCCTACGGCACTACCATCGTCCATTCACGAGAAACCGTTCAAATTCATGTGCCGGTAGATATGACACTTGTAGTCATCTGGATTAAAATTGATCAGGGTGTATGGTTCTTCGCATACACACCGTGCCGGAAAGTAACGAGGCTCGTGAAGTGATTTCTATCACGCAGGTGCCCGTAAGTTCAGAGAAATTAGGACCGGCGGGTATGAATCAAGTCTAGGCCAAGGCGTGTTTGGTCCCCACCGCAGGAATGTTCTCAAGGACATACCTATGTGGGAAGATAACATCAACCCACAGTCTGACCATCAGAACAATTGTAAAACAAGAATACAGACCCACACCTTTCTTGACGAGCAGCTATTATAAGTCCCAACGAGTTGGTGATGCTCTCTTCAGCCCAACCGTGTGACACGTACGTGATTTTGCGGGGATCATTGGGGCCAAACGTTGATCGTGATGAGGTCAGAACTAGAGTCATGTGCCACCGAAAGACAATTCAAGGCCCTTTACACATCTACGCGTCCCACAGTTCATCATCTGTGTGTGCAGTTGATAGGAAAAGAGGTTCCTGCCCATGGGTAGCAACCGTGCCTTTGCACGGTGTGGTAATACTGGTGGGGGCCGGCGCTAGTCTGCCTGTGATTGACTTATAACCAACAAGTTCGTCTTTCTTTGCAACGTCTGATGCCTGAGTATTGATGTTCCACAAAGGTTGGTCAAATATTCGAAGAGCACCAACGCTGCTCAGCCCTGGGACTATGACTCTGATATGGAAACGTTCAGCTCAAAAAGTTAAACTTCAAAGAGTGCTCAGCGTTATTACGCACGTTTAGTTTGATTACTGGTAGATTTTTAGGCTGAAGAACGTATTCGATGGGAAGTGACACAGGTATCAGCAACTTTACACGATATTTAGCCAAGGGCCATCGGGTAGGAACTCACATCGAGAAGTGTTGGGACCAAGACTCACCGCGATGACTGGCACTCCGAAAGAAGATATTGACCAAAGAAGTAATTAGTTACCACGGGGTAGGGATACGTAGGGCCAAAGACGCGAACTTATATCTTACCATTGTACTTGTCATTCTAGATACCTTTATCACACTTCGCCACAGTAAAGATCATGTCTGGAGAAGATCAAGCAGACGCAGGGGGAAGAACACTTGGGGGAGGCAACAGCGAGCCTCTGCCAAGCGCTTGGGTGCGTCCCGCTGCAGCACCTAGAGTGGGACGCATTGGAGATTGGGGATCATCGTCCTCTTCGTCTCGGTGAGAGATGGATCTGTCGTATATGGATTACTTTCATCGTATCATGATCTTGTACTGATCATCTATTGATGTTTACAGTGGTCCTTCGGGCAGAGGTATAGCAACTCTTTCTGATGTCTCCGCGAGCCGCCCAGGCGGTGGAGTAGCAAGACTGCCTCCAAGCGCCGCAGACGATGATGATGACGACGACGACGAAGATGAAGACAAAAGGCAAACCTTTTTTGCTGGCGGTGAAAGAAGGTGTGCATCTGTTTTGGTGACATTTGCTTGGTCTGATTATGTTCAGTGGCCTATCGGTAGAGAATCCGAACAGAAGAGATAATATTCCGGGTGGTAACGTAGTTAGGGATATTATACGCAGAGCGACCGAGTAAGTCCTTAGCTGGCGTATGTTGACCTGTTATCCTAATTGTTGGTCAAATAGAGCTAGCCAACAACAACAACAACAACAACACCAAGAAGGCGCCGCTAGGTCAAGTGCTTTCACCGGCGGAGGTCACACACTCGGAAGCGATGAAGTAGAGAGTTCTTATATTCCTGACCCTGATGCAACGCCTCCTGGTATCTTCTTCTTAACTTTGTTGTCATTTGCCACATATTCATTCGTGTGTTAGATGTTGATACTGTGACGCGACATGTTACCTTCTGGAGAGATGGATTCACCATTGAAGATGGAGAATTGCTGCGTTACGATGATCCTGCCAATGAAGAGCTTCTGGAGTTGATCGAGTCGGGGTGAATAATTTTGTTGACTTAAAAGCTTCAAATAAGTTCTAATATGTGTTATTTAGTCGTGCTCCCCCGCACCTTCTCAATGTTGCAATTGGCCAGTTGGTAAATCTTCATATCGATAAGCGCCTAACAGAGGTCTACACGCCTACGAAACGTCAACACCAAGCATTTACCGGCTCTGGTCATCGCTTGGGTTCACCTGCACCTGCGGTTACCTCGAGAACTCGAGACGAAGCTATGCCTGGTTCGTTTCCTAGCGGGGGTGCTGCACCCAGTGGCAACAGCAATGCAGGTGCCAGCTCTGAGAGGGGTAGTATCACGACAAGATTTGAAGTGGATCAGACACAGCCTACGACTAGTGTGCAGATCAGGTTAGCGGATGGAACCAGGTAAGGCGCCGTCATATCCCACCCTAACAGCAGCGGCATCGATATGAAATAACCATATCTTTGTACAGAATGGTGTGCCGAATGAATCTGACACATACAGTGGGCAATCTCCGTGATTTCATCAATGCGTACGTGCTTGATCTCGCCATTTTCATTGCAATGGCTGATTTTTACTTGCCTTTAGTTCGCGACCTGAGAACATGTCTCGCGCGTATACGATCGGGACGACGTTCCCCAACCGTGTTCTGGAGGACGACAGTCAAAATATACAAGCCGCCGGTTTGGTTAACAGTGTGATCGTGCAGAGATGGGCATAAATAGCGAAAAGGTGTATTGCTGTAAGTACTTGTACTATTATTGTTGGTTCGGTACTATTAGAGACGTATTGGATTCTCGTGACAAACCGCGAAGCGATGATTCGACGTCGTGAGTCTTGCTCAGCACCATCATGGCGTCAAGCCCAGCGTCTGCTGCTATTCATTGTTATCTCCTCGTACTCGTGTTCGGACGCTGGGCTAAGTATACTGTAAACCCGTTCTTGAATGCCTTCCGTAAACGAAAGTGAATTCCCACGTATCATGCTCGGTTTATTGATCTCAGCCTTCGGATAGTAGAGCGCTCTGAAAAGTGATAGCACTGGCTGGTTGTAACCGCCGTTGTCATAGTCATATCCTTGCATTGCAGCGGTTCTCGCACATACTTTATTATCTTCACTACAGTCTATGGATGACCAGCGCAATCTTTCTCACACTCGGTCACAAAGGAGCTCTTCGTCTTCCGCTGTGGACTTGACTGGGACGCCCGCTGGTCTGGCTAGTACCTCTCGTCCTCCTTCTCCTACTCTTCATCCTTCCGACAGTGGTTCTAACTTTGCGCGTAGGAGAGCGAGCTGGGGAAGAGTAGAAGACGGGCAGGACCCGTTGCATTTGCAGACACCAGTGACAATGGAGGCAGGCTTATCGAGTGCTATGGCAGAGCATGGAGACACGATAGCAGAACCACCAAGGACCGCTTATGGCCTTGACGGGGACCCATTCTTGACGCCAGCGGAGAACTCGTTCTTGGCACAAGATTTCACACCCAGAAGCACTACTATCGACACCCGCTACGGGTCTAAGTTCAACTTAATAAGTGGAACCAGTACGTATTCGACTGCGCAGCCGGGTCCATCATCTGCCTCCCTTATTTCAACAGGAGACTCAGAAGACGTCGAGCCCCAACGAGAAGACGATGGAGCTCGCTTGACCTTGGATATATCCCGCATTCATACAAACGATAGCTGGAACGAAAATCTTTCCGCAGACTCGGAACGCTCGGGTGGCATTGCTCGCACGCGTCGGAGAACTACCATTCGGTACGATACACCGTCGCCACTGAAGAGGACGGGAACTGCTTTCAAGTCCATGTCGAAAAATATACGTCGCGCGTCTCTACGTGTGGTGAATCTCGCCGGAACTGGCTTGGACGACTCGATACGTCTACCAGACGATGACGATGACGATGGTCAATTTCCTGGGAAGGATAAAGAGGAGGAGGAGTACGAGATGCGACAGAAGGGGAGCAACCCTCCGGACCTCACTGAACCTTCACCCATCCGTGGCCGTACGCTCTGTTTCTTTGGACCAACAAGCAAAATTCGACTCAAATTGTATTACCTCTTACTGCACCCGTAAGTCACACGTTTGTTGTCTTACCTTTGTTCTTATCTCTTACTCGGCATTTAAGATGGACGGAACCTCTTATACTTGTTCTCATTATCATTAATGCTATCATATTAACAATACAAGCCTCGCATTCCTTGCTTTTATCTCCTAGCCAGAATGCACCAACGCCCATAAAGGGTTATTTCCATCTATGGGAAGACTATGTTCTGTTCGTTCTGTTCGTCCTGTTCACGTGAGTGTCTAATACTACGGCTGCAAACACCTGTATTCAAGACTGTTACCTCCCTGTAGGCTAGAAGCTTTTGCTCGTATATGTGTTTCTGGTTTCCTATTCGATCCAGAGATTCGCGTTTCAGCCATAGTCGATTCTGCGCCTTCAGGTTACGCCAATGCGCCGACTGCTTCCACTACTTCATTGGATACACAATCTCAAATGACTCGACAAGCTTCATTAGCTCGCGGTCTTTCTTTCCATCGCTTTTACCAGAAGCTTGCGCGCCCATTCGCTCTTGCACCGAGCTCGTCATCGTCACCTTACCTTCACAATGCTACAACACCGTCGACATCGACATCTACACCGACGCCCCGTCGAATCCATTCTGATGGGAATCGCTCTCGGAATCCCATCGAGAAATTGGCAAATAGTATCTCACATCCACCGAAGCACATTCGAAATCCATCTCAGCCTACCTTCTTCTCCAAAGCTTTACGGTCAGATCAAACAGATGTGATTTCACTACCTTTTCGGCTCAACATCTCTCATGCACACGAAAAAGTCCATCGCAATGTTCCCTATCTGCGACAAAGCTGGACTCGAATCGACTTTGTTGCTATTGTCAGTTTTTGGATATCCTTTATTTTGGCTATGACGCATGTCGAAAGAGGAACCTATCACATTGGGGCTTTCAGGGCTATGAGTGTGTTGCGCACGGCAAGGCTACTTGCAATTACATCTGGTACTACGGTAAGTACGCTGGTTCTTGTCAGTGGCCTCAGTTTCACTCGTATGCAGACTATCATGCGATCGCTAAAAATTGCACGACCTTTGCTCACCAATGTTGCTTATTTCGTCGTCTTTGCCATGATATTGTTCTCGTAAGATTTGTCCTTCCTTTTATTTGGGTTACTCGTCTGACTCACCTTGCCTATCAGTGTCATCGGTGTGCAGTCTTTCAAAGGTTCTTTCCAGCGATCTTGTTATTTACAACCTACCCTTGGCGAGAGTGCAACCCAGATTTCAAATCAATTTTGCGGCGGTCATGTCGATCCAGTGACTTTGAACAATACGTATTATCTCCAGCGGAATGGTAATCCAGGAAATACCATCAAAGGCTACATCTGTCCACTTGGGCAGGTCTGTCAGGTCTGTCACAGAAGCCCTTTTCTGGCTGTCATAAACTGATGTCAGGTATAATAGGAAGGGCAAAATCCTTATACTGGTGTTGAGAGTTTCGATACGGTGTACTTTGCATTACTTCAAGTAATAATTGTTGCTTCTGCCAATGGCGTGCGTATGAAGTAGTTCAAGGCGTCACTTGAGAGCTGACATCTGATCTATGTCTATCTTCAGTGGTCTCCAATCATGTACGCCATGATTGATGCGGAATACTTCGTGTCCTGCTTTTTCTTCATCATCTGCATTCTTGTCCTGAACTTCTGGCTTATAAACCTTTTTGTTGCTGTCATTACCAACACATTCTCAGCAATAAGGTCAGATACAAAGAAGAGTGCTTTTGGAGCTGCGCCGTAAGTTGTACTTGTAATCAAATGTCAAACCACTTCATCGTTCTTATCATCTTCCTTAACAGTTTAGGTCCTATTACTGACGAGCAAGACGAGGGTTGGGCTATAGTCGATGGCCGCCATATCTCACAAAATAACCGTCTCAAAGTTGTTTATCAGTATACGAGATGGTGCTGGGTGTTTCTTGCACTTGCATCGCTTGTTGTACAGGCCACTGCAACTGCCACAATGAGCGATGTGCATCAGACCGTCCTCGATTGGTCGGAGCTTGCTATCACCATTGCATTCGATTTCGAGATTATCCTACGAGTTTTGGCAGAGCTACCAGCCTGGCGGAAATTCTTTGCACACGGGAACAATTGGCTGGACATACTGTTGGCCATTGGCTCTACCATAATTCAGATTCCGGCCATACATAACTCTTCGGTTTATCCGTGGCTGACAATTTTTCAGCTGGCTAGGTTCTACAGAGTGATTCTGGAGTTCCCGAGAATGAAACCACTCATGGTAACTATTGTGTTATAGCTCAGGCCTCACGACGTGCTTCTGCTCACGAACTTATTCCTTAGCTTACGGTTTTCGGAAACATGTATGGTCTGGCGAACATGACTCTATTTCTGATGCTGGTGAACTTCATAGCTGCTCTGGTCGGCGTTCAGCTTTTACGCGGAGACATGGATGGAAGTAACACCATGAATTTTGGTCAACTCTTCAATTCGTTCTTGGCCGTCTACCAAATATTTTCGTCGGAGAACTGGACAACTGTATTGTATGGTGCCACTGATGCGGAGCTATCTCTGGGCCAAGCTGTAATTGTTGCTTTCTTCCTATCTTGTTGGCTTCTTTTCGCGAACTGTAAGTCATTCCAGACACGTCCAAAAATTTCCTGCTGATGGAAGTACTGTGCATGTAGTCATCGTACTGCAGATGTTTATTGCTGTCATCAATGAAAATTTCAACGTGGCGGAGGAGGCCAAGAGAGGGAAACAGGCCTCTGATTATTGGGAAAATGATCAACAGCGGCCGATAGACAATGCAACTTGGATGCGCAAGCTCAATCCCTATCAATGGATCAAAGCTAATCCTGTCAAGGTGAAGGTCGAGAATCTCCCGTCGAATCTTGTATTACCTATGCAGAAGGCATTGGTTCAAGATTATCAGATTCCAAGTCAAGTAAATAGAGCTTCCTCTGTGTGTACCGGATTTTACATGTCGGGTGATATCTGTTACTGATCCACCACCAGAGTCGGCGAAATTCAAAAGCCAAGCAGGGGTCAGCAACTCGTCATCTTCCATCGAAGTCACTTACTATGCTGCAGCAGCTATTTGTTGGGGACATGAGATCAAATAACGTACCTCTGGCCAATCTACGTCGAGCTCGGCATGATTCAATGGCTCTCCAGGATCCCATTGATGAGGAAACTGAGCGTCATCTGTAAGTATCTTTTATACTGTTAAGATAATTATTTGATGTTAGCTCCTCTTTAGCGAAATATTGGCTTCTGTTAACCCCGAGAATGCCTCAACGCAAGACATCAACGACTTGTTGTACGAAAGACGGGCTCAAAAAGCGGATTTTATTCGTGACCATCCTACCTACGACAAAACCTTTTGGCTCTTCTCCCAGAAAAACCGTATCCGCCATCTTTGTCAGAAGATGGTCAAACCTGCCAATGGAGAACGCATCTTTGGTACTCCTCTATCAAACGTCGTTCATCCTATATTCCAGCTGGTTATTTTGCTCGCAGTAATTGGCGGTATAGTCACGGAAGGTATTGCGACGCCTGTATACCGGCGTGACTATTTTCTTGCCAACGGCGTCATTCGAGGTTCATGGTTCAACATTGCTGAAACTGTCTTTGGCCTGGTGCTCGTTATAGAGTTCTTCATCAAGGTTATAGCGGATGGTTTTGCGTTTACTCCCAACGCCTATGTTCGCAGTATCTGGAACATCCTTGATTTTTTCATCTTGATTGGGATTTTGGTCAACGTCTCACTTACTCTCATGTTTGTTGGTGGACTGAGCCGCTTTACGCGTGCCTTGAAGGCATTACGTGCTTTGCGCCTGATAACGCTCATCGAGAAAATGCGGGACACCTTCCAATCATTAATCCTCTCAGGCGTTACCCGTATCTTGGACGCTGCTATGCTTGCGATATTGTATCTCATTCCTTTCAGTGTATGGGGTGTAAACATCTTCGCAGGACTTATGAACGAGTGTAATGATACCAGTGTGCAGGGTATTTCGGACTGCACGAATGAGTACGTGAACACCATCTATGGAGACTCATTCGGCTTTTTGGTACCACGTGCATGGCAGAATCCATCTCCATCAACAACGTTCTCATTCGATAATTTCCGCGCTTCCCTTCTCATTCTCTTCGAAATCGTTTCTCTCGAGGGTTGGATTGACGTGATGTCGGTTGCTATGAGCATAACTGGCAAGGGGCAACAACCACAGACCAACGTCTCACAGGTCAACGCTATATTCTTTGTTATTTATAATCTTCTGGGAGGGGTAGTGATTTTGACGCTCTTTGTCAGGTATGCTTTTCTCCTAGCATGTCTCTCCAAAATCTCATGTTTGAACAGTATTATCATTGGAAACTTCTCTTCAGAGACGGGGACAGCATTCCTTACACAGCCCCAGAGAGAATGGATTGATTTACAAAAATTAATTAAACGCCAGCGACCTTCAAAGAGGCCCCAAGATCGACCAACTTCCTTGGTTCGGTCGTGGTGCTATGACCGCGCTGTCCATAAACATGGATGGTGGTCGCGTATGATGACTTTTCTACTTATCGTTCAAATATTTGCTTTGATGTTCGTCTTTTGCACTCCATCTATCTTCGAATCCGATGATAAACTAATGATGCAGGACCCAAACCTTCACTGCTCAAGCTGTGGCTGACAGTCTTCGCAGTAAGCATGATTATGCCCTTTATATAACGTTCAATCATCTGACATCACATGTAGATAATTTCTCTCTACTGATCACTTTCATGTATGTCATCGACATCAGTGTTCGATTTTATGGACTTGGGTGGAATAGCTTCCGTGCGAATGGGTGGAATATTTTTGACATCGCTGTTGCGGGAGGCAGCTTCGTCACGACGCTGGTCGTGCGCTTCGGATCCAGCAGTTTCGTCATTCAACAGCTTCAAAAACTGTTCCTTGTTAGTATTGCTTTCAAACTCGTACAAAGAACAAACAGTTTGAATAAGTTATTCAAAACTGCAGTGTACGTGAACCTCGCCTCCCTATGCTCCTCACACTAACAGCGTCCCATAGTGCCAATCTGCCAGTTATACTAAGCCTCCTTGCATTATGGCTCATACTGTTTTTATTCTTTGCTATCATGTACATGGAAGTATTTGGCATGACGAAGTGGTACTCGGCTGAAACAAGGACGCAAAATTATCAAACGATGGGCTCCGCGCTTGTGATGTTGGCGTTTATGAGCACAGGGTCAGTTAAATATCTGGTAGAAGGAATAAATATGTATGCTGATCGTTGAACAGCGAAGGTTGGAACCAGTATATGCATGACTAGTAAGAAAAAAACCTGCAACTACGTGATTACTTGCTCACAGTAGTAATTGGCTAGTGCTGTCGAATATCCTCGCTGCACACGAACGACTAGTTTAATAAACCAAACAGATTGTGGCAGCACAGCTTGGGCATTCTCGCTATTCATTGCGTGGAACCTTTTGAGTATGGTATGTTGTGAAATGTAGTCACTTTATGCTTGTTTTTTTTTGACTCTGATAATTATTTATATAGTATATATTCGTCAACATGTTCACCGGTACGTATATTTTATACCCACCTGTGCAAGTCTGACTTAGTGCAGGTGTTGTCGTGGAGAACTTCTCCTACGTCTTTCAAGTAAGTGGTGGCGCAAAATCCATCACTCGCGAAGAAATGCGTTCCTTCAAAAAAATCTGGGCAGAATTTGCCAACCCGAAAACTGGGCGTCTGGAACGCAGTCGTTTCGTTCCTTTCTTTGCTGTCAGTATTTATTCCAAGGAAATATGACTGCTGTGCTGACAAGTCTTACCCAAGAAACTCAGTGGTGTGTTCGAAACCCGTATCTATCCAATCGACTATAGTGTGAAGAATATTGTTGCTCAATGCAAAAGCGATAAAGAGACGCACGTCTGGTCCAGCAAGGACGCGACAGGTATGGACCTTTCAAAGCTCAATAAAGCGCTAAGCGCCATCGACTATGCCGGTGTCAGAAAGAGGAGGACCACCTACAGTCGTTTGTATCATGAAGCGAGTGTGTCTTATCACCAAGGGACAGGAATATCGTTTACCGAAATGCTTTTGTTACTCGCCCACAATAAGCTTATCGTGGATCGGGAAGCCTTAGTGTAGGTCCTCCATCTCACATATTCACAGATGGGCTGCAAGATATTTAGTTTTTGTTCATAGGTTGAAAGATTTAGTAGTTAGAACTGAGACCAATAAGCTTGTCACAGATTTGGTCAACCTTGATCGGGTACGCTCGTTGCTAAGGATGATTTCATTGCGGCGGCGATTCCTGGCACACAGAGAACAATCAAAGCGAATCCGCAACGAACAGCAAGGTAAAAATTATACCCCAGGAATAGAAAACCGCTGACACTAGCTATTTTAGATATTCCTGCAATCGTTGTCGATGCTTTCCCTTCGACTCCCCCACCCAGCACCCGAGATATCACCTCGCCTCGGAGCGAAAATGGACGAACGCAGCATGAATCATGGAGCCCGACACCATCTCCTTTAGAGCTCCATCCTTCCCCGCAACTATCCTTTGCTGACTCGGCCCCTCGCTCATCCCTCCAACGTGCACGAAGGACGAGTGACATCAGTATGTTATCAGCGGATATCGGACACAGCTATTGGTTCGTGCATAATACAATCTTGTCCATCCATCACTCATATCACATGGTAGGAGGGATAGCTCCAGTTCTGTCACAGATGATCCTGCTACGGTTTTGTCATCCATGCAAAATTCGATGTGGGGCGGTATGTTAGCCTTTATCTGCACTTTGACCATATCTCAATAATCAATTTGTAGAAATGATGCTTGAAGCGGCAAAAGAAGAAGAGGACATTTGAGTTGTTGTACAGCATTTATTATGGATAGACCTTATTAGAGGAATGCAACATAGCATATGTATTCATCAGATATCAATCACACATATAGTAGCGTCAATGCATATATCATTCCTAAACCACGAAACAAATGAAGTGAGGAGCAATCAAGTGCGACCAGGTAATCTGCTCCCTCGCCAAGACTTCTTCTCAGCCACAGTCTGAAACCCATCGTCATCTTTCTTCAACTCTTCATTGTGTGAATTAACGGCAGGCGAACTGGGTCTAGGAGGAACAGTACCAGCTTTCCTGGCTTCTTCTCTGGCTCTCCAGCCACCACCACCGAGAGCACCAGGCCGATACTTGGCAGACGCAGCAGCTGCGGGAGCAGGACTTTCAGCGCGAGGTGGCGTCGAAGCAGGGGCGGCGAGCGGACGTCCATTTCCTACACTTGGTACTGCACTTCGTCTCCACGCGCCAGAATCTGGTTGGCGTTCTACGGGAGTTTCCGATTGACGTTGTGCTGCTGCACGTCGTTCAGCGGCACGTTTTGTGGCTTCTTCCTCACGCTGTTGTTGCAAACGTGCTGCCTCGGCGGCGGCGGCGCGCTCCTCTTCGCGTTGTTTACGCAGCGCAAGTGCAGCTTCTTTAGCTTCTCTCTCTTTAGCTTCCTTGGCAGCACGTTCAGCCTCTTCCAAGTCGCGAAGTCGCTGCTCTTCAGCGAGTTTCTCTGATGGGTTTGATTATCAAAGCGTTAGTTATATGATTGAGTAAGCATGCATAAGCATCACACATACCGGCTTCCAGCCTTGCTTCTTCTTCTTGCTGCTCACGAAGTATCCGTTGCTCCTCTTCCCTGTGCCGATCATCTTCTTCGCGTGCCGCTAGGACTTCTTGTATCCTCTTCGCCTTCTCTTCCTCAATCTTCTGCTTAGCTATCGCCTGTTTCTTCTCGAATTCTTCTGCTTTCTGCGACATGATCTTTTCTTTGTACGCTCTGTAATCAGACATCATCCTTGCCAATCTGTGTTTAGTCTCCATATCCTGCTGGTGAGCAAGCTTGAAACCTTCAATCTTCGACTTCTGGGCCGCTTCCCAGTTAGCGCGATCCGTTTCCTGTTGTTCGACATAATCTTGCGCAAGCAGTGGCCTTTCCTCTTTCCGGTATGCACGTACAAGATGATCCATGCGCTTCCCGATGACGCGGATGCGATCATTGAGATGGCTCTTTTCCTTCTCGAGTTGTTCCACTTGCAGGCGCATGAGTTTATCTGTGCTAAGATTTTCCATTTCCTAGTTATGTATCGCCGATCGTTAGAAGAAGGCCTACAAGTGATGAAAAATAGCCAACATACATCCATGGAAACCTTCAAGTTACCTCTCTTGATTAGGCTTTCGGCAAGTTTCTTAGCTTCCTCGGTCTTGATACTCTCAATTTCCTTGCGTACACGCTCCTTCTCTTTTAGTTTGGCATCCTCCTGAGCTTTCTTTGCCTCCAAGTCCTTCTCAACACGGGAAGTCGCAGCACGACGAAGCGCGTCTTCCTTCTCCTTGCGTAACGCCAGTTCAGACATAAGCTCGCGGCGACGAGCCACTATAGCTCTACGAAGCTGCTGTGCTTCACGTTCGGCATGAGCAGCCGTCACAAGTGCACGATACTCTGCCTGTTGCTTTTCCTCCTCTTCCTCTATCGAGATAATCGGAGGGGGGAAGATGATATTTATCGATTTCTCGAGACATACCGCCAACGTACTCAACCGCGTTCGGACGATCTCGGAGTTTGAAGGCTGTATTGACTTCTCCTTCAATGTAGAAGTGCTGGCCATTGAAGATGATGAGGGATCGTCGGGCTGAACAAATGCATCATCGATGAATGTGATACTGCCAAAGGCATGGTCAACACGGATATTTAATTCATTGCGCCGTGCGCAGCCCATGATGT
Source organism: Serpula lacrymans var. lacrymans S7.9 (assembly GCF_000218685.1). NCBI lineage: Eukaryota > Fungi > Basidiomycota > Agaricomycetes > Boletales > Serpulaceae > Serpula > Serpula lacrymans. The sequence continues at coordinate 626,945 of NW_006763298.1, read as the reverse complement.
ATGCCTCGATCTGCTCAGCATCGAAGCCGCCACCGCCTTCACGAAGAGGTGCAACGAGTTCCAAAAGGTTGTCGACTTGGATGGAGCTATACACTTGAGAGAGTTGGGATAGAAGGCGTGACAAGAGTGCGCGCTCTAGTAAGACGCGGTATCCGGAGTATGGTGAGTCAGGGGCATCCTCTGCTGACGAACAGAGACTGTTCAGAATAGGCGCGACAGAAGTGCAGAGAGTAAGAGGCTCAAATGAAACTTCAAGTAGATTATACAGCGCCTTGACAGGTGCAGGAGAAAGTCGGAGAACGTCTCGTGAAAGCTAACAGCAAAAATCACGTGAGTAATATGCATATGGAGGTGAGAATTGGACGTACAGCATCTTTCAACAAGCCAGCTCGTGTGGGAGCCCTGGATAGCCCAAGAAGAGCTGCCAGTCTGCCGCTCTTCCCTTTACCATGCTCTGCCGATTCCTCAAATTGTCCCACGGGGACGGCCAGTGCGCTGACGAGGACCTGGCCGGCCAATCGGCTAAGCTCCTGCTCGGACTTACCGCCTATGTTCGTAACGATAGAGTAATATCGACCCCAGGCCGCAGCATGGAAAAGGGCGTTGTCACTCATCAAGAATATTTTAGTAAGCTTCTCGTAGTAGTTGGCCATCATCGCAGGACGGGGAGCCTTCTTAGCCATTGTAAGCAGGTTGTGAACATCTTCGACTGAGCGGAAGGCTTCTTGCCACAGTTCTAACTCAACGGAAGTGTTGAGCTGTGCAAAACGGGTATCGAGATGATGTTGGAGAGTGTCGGCATCGGCGAGATTAATGGAATGGGGCTGATGTGAATATTTGGCGACATTTGAGAGATGAAGACGCAACGTTTCGCAGAGACGACGGAATTCTACTTTGCGCTGATGCTTCAAACAAAATCTGAATGCTTGCTGTGCGATTTGCTATAACACAGTCAATATACCGCAATTTGCTGCAGATAGCTGAACAACGAATACTCACCTGATAAATAGCTTCTAGACGCGCATTATTTTTGAGAGTCTCTAGGGATGTACGATAACTTTCCCAAAGGAATTTCAGCCAAGGAGTGACGAGAGCCCTATCAGTACGATCCTTGCTCTGATCTCCGCTGACAGCACCAAGGATAATACTCTCAGGCGTCTCACTAGCTTCCAAATCATCTACGTCGGTTAATGCTACTGCTTTATCTGCCTTCTCCTGTGCTTCCTGTACTTTGGCATCTGCGAGCTGGACAAATTTGCTGATGACAACCTCGATGGATCCAACACTCGTGTTCTGAGCGATATTTTTGTACTGCATCAGGCCTTCCTTTGCAGTCCTTCCTTTACGCATATCGACACAGAGCTCCACGAAACGTATCATGATGGGCTCCAAAGACTGGAGAGAAGTTGTGCGGAAGCGTTTTGAAGAAAACATTTCTGACAACGATTGCAGCGCGGCATGTGTTTGGCCAACTGAGACCAGACCTTCTGCTTGCTTGAGGACGGCTTCTGGTTTTGAGAACGGAGCCATATTGGATTCTATGAAAGACGATGGTCCTGTTCAACATGGCCAAATGACCATTATACTGCGAAACATACATGTTTATGCGATTTGCGAGATCGTAAGAGGTCGTGGTGGGGATATAAAACCCCTTGAGAGCGTTGCAGCGACTTTTGGGTAGAGTACACGGAGCACGGAGCCAACGATGACCACGAAAAAAACAAGGTTCGCACTCATCTCGGTCCCGCCCGTGGGAACCCTGCCCTGGGTCGCGGGTTCGATCCTGCACCCTGGCAGAATATCAGCCATGCTTTGAACTTGCACTCTGATAACGATACCCTGAGTCACATCATGTCCCTAAAGCCATCGACATCACGTACACTGCTAGAAAACTCAACACTTGTCTCTCAAGGTGCCGAAGCTGCAAGTCTAGTTATAATGTCTACACCACAAACTTTCATTGACACTAGATATCCCATCGCGCCTTTTGATGTATTCAGAAAGTTTACAAGGCTTATTTGCATCAGGCTTCAGTATCAGGCACCGACGACGATGGAGGGCCTGTACCCGTTCTTCTCAAATACCGGTTTCAAAAGCAATACCGCCATCCCTCTCTGGATACTTCGCTCACGCGATCACGCATAGCTGGCGAAGCGCGAGCTTTGATCAAATGTTTACGGTCTGTCCACTTTATTATGCGAGCTAGAGTTATATTTGATCGCAACTATAGTTCCGGCGTCAATGTACCTGGTATTCGTATGGTAGATGCTGCTAGTGGTGTCCTCGCAATAGAATGGATCGAGGGGAAAAGTTTGCGACATCTCTTTCCTGGAGGAGCCGAAGACGATGATGTTTCAGAAGATATTGCTGAAAGTGCAGACGAAGAGGACGAAGAGGAAGACCTATTGACTGGTTTTTATGTATCTCGGGGTATTTTTCTCTTTTGCGCTTGATATAATTAGACATATCTTTCATACAGGATTCTAGATTTACTGATGACCAAAGTCGGGAACGAGATCGCAAAAATGCATCTTGCAGACGTCATTCACGGCGACCTTACCACGTCAAACATGATGCTACGACAGGGTAGCAAAGACCTAGTGAGCTTCTTGCTGTTATCTTTAGCCCTTTCTGTGAAACTAATTCCCGTAGGTACTCATTGATTTTGGTCTGGCATATATGTCGACACTAGTAGAAGACAAAGCGGTTGACCTCTATGTCCTCGAACGCGCCTTTTCATCGACGCATCCAGATTCAGAGCCGTTGTTTTCCTCTGTACTTGAGGCCTACAGAGTCAAAATGGGAAAGCAATGGACGGCTATCGGAAAAAGGTTGGACGATGGTAAGTGAAGTTACCGTCAAGCGCGATATCATTCTGACTATATTAACGGACAGTACGGTTGCGGGGCAGGAAGCGCAGCATGGTGGGATAGACCGCTTACTATTATGTATTGCTACGATCACTTCTGCGACATTCTCACTATTCTATCTATCAATGTATGAATATATGTACTACAGCAACTTCAGTCAAGTACGTTCAATGTGATCTGTGGTCGTAAATCACGAGAATCATGCAGCTTCTAAGTGGCTTTTACAGCCAAATGTCGCAAAAATCGGTTTTAGCATATATGACCATGTCGCAGCCTTTTGCACGTTTTCAGGCCTGATGGATCCATATTTTGGTTGCGTCAGAGTACAAAATTGCATGAAAAGGTGCAAAAGGCTGCGAAAAGCCGATATATGGTAAAACTGATTTTTGCGACAAACTTGTCTCTAGCAGTGGGTAGATGTAAGCTGAGGGCTTACTCTCATTGGACCCGCTGGTTGTTGTATTGTCAATGTACACACTGCAGGCATTGGTTTATCAAAAGTCAATATTAAGCTCTGACAAAACCGGATAAACCCGGTCTCTGCCAAAGCAGCCATTGTTCTCCATGGAGTAACCATTGTTCTCCTAGGAGCACAATTGTACTCCTAGGAGTCATTATACTGTAGCGAGTAGCACCTCCGACTATAAGTAGTAGGGGGTTTAGTATAGGAATACCTCAGTCGTTTCTATAGCCTCTCGGGCAGCAGCTGAGTTTCACTTAGTTTTATTAGGTTATGAGCCCTGGTGCGCAAAAGCTACATAGGAAATAATTCTTATTTGAAACGGCAACCTCGGAACCATGACCACAGCACACGATACATCCGCATGTCCAGTTCTCACTGGACCCAACAATTTTCAAATATGGAAACTCTGGATCATCTCAAAGCTACGTCGGGAAAAAGTTCTCCGGGTTGTTACTGGAGAGGAGCTTAAGCCCTCACCAGGAAAACCTACCTCCTCAGAGGATCCTGAGATCACCTGGATACTTAAGGATGAGAAGGCACATGGAATCATCCAGGACCACATCTCTGATGCCCTCCTAATGAGGACTGGAGACCTCACCAGCTCCAAGGAGTTATTTGATAAACTTGTCTCACTCTATCAGACGTCCAACATTGCCTCGGCCTTCTATTCATTCCAGCAACTCACCAAATTGTCCTGGGATGGGACATCACCTATCCAGGACCACATTGCAAAAATCCGGACAATTGATTCGCACCTCTCCGGAATGAAACTAGGAGTTGATACCAAACTCATGGCCTTCGCTCTTCTCCAATCTCTCCCATGCACTCCTGAATGGCAAATATTTCAGTCATCGGTAATCAACACAATTGAAGAAAATGAACTTACCTTTGATGCAGTTGAGATCCGGATCACTGCAGGAGTTGCACGACAGTCAGGGAAGGCCCCTGGAGGTTCCAAAACAGCACTCAAATCCAAGAAGAAGTGGTGTGACTTCCACAAAGCCAAAACACACAACACCTCGGAGTGTCGAACACTTCAGTCAGCCGGAAAAGGTCAAAGGAAGAAGGAAAAGGCAAATACGGTGGAGCAATCATCTGGATCTGACTCCGAGGAGGAACAGAGTCACATTGCATTGGAACATGTACATATTTCCAAGCCCCTTGCTAAACGCATTCAAGCTTACCTTGTGTTGGAACCCGATAAGACCAAAACAACAATTATTATTGACTCCGGAGCAACATCCCACATGGTCCCTCACTGCTCCTGGTTTGAGCCAGGAACATACCATGTTCTGCATCCTCTGAGGACAATCAGTTTTGGGGATGATTCCTCTGTAAATGCCATTGGCATTGGAACAGTAATCCTACAAGCAACTGTTGGCAAAAAAGACTACAATATTGCACTGTCAAATGTCTTACTTGTGCCAAACTTCACGTTAGCACTCGTCTCTGTCCACAAATTGTCCAAAACGGGGTTATCAACACTTTTTCCAGCAGGGTCAAATGCTTGTGAAGTTCGGAAAAAGGAGGAACTTATCCTCACTGCGTTACACAAGCGAGGACTTTATCATATCCAAGCAAAACCCGAAATCAACCCGGAGTCAGCTTTTGCAGCAGTAGATGTAAATTTATTGCACAGGAGCATGGGACACATTGGAATGGACCGCTTGCAACGAATGGTTACAAAAAGACAGCTCCAGGACATAGACACCCTTACCGGAACCCCGGAGTTTTGTGAACCTTGTGCTTTAGGAAAGATGAAGAAATTACCTTTCAAGTCCACTGGAGGAAACCGAGCCAAGCGCCCCATACAAATTGTGCACACAGATGTTGGAGGACCAATCAAACCAACTTCCAGGGAGGGTTTTCAGTACTGGATTATCATTGTAGATGATTTCTCCAAATTTCCATGGATATATTTCCTAAAACATAAAAGTGAAGCACTGGCACAATACAAGCAATAGAAAGAAGATGTCCAAAAATTCTTCCGGACTCATTTGGGAGAAGAAAACTTCACTCCACTATACACAGAATTCCTCCGGAGCGATGGGGGAGGAGAATATACTGGCAATGCATTCAAAAATCAACTCCGAGGAGATGGTGTCATCCAAGAAACTACAGCTGCAGATACTCCGGAACAAAATGGCATTGCAGAACACATGAATCAGACATTGGCTACATTAGCAACCACTATGCTCCATGATTCCAAGCTCCCAAAGTCATTTTGGGTAGATGCCATGCAAACAGCTGCATATATCACAGCACGCAGCCCAGCATCAGGACTCCATGGAAAGACCCCATATGAAATACTGTTTAAAAGGAGAGTTGATCCAACTTTGTTTTGCCCTTTCGGATGCCAAGCATATGCCTTGATTCCGAAAGACAAAAGGCAAGGGAAGTTTTACTCCAAGGGGCGCAAAGCCATAATAATTGGCTACACACATGGAAAGCAAGCCTACAAACTCCTAGACACTGAAAAACGGACTGTGTTTTCCAGTCGGCATGTCATATTCAATGAATCCGGAAAGGTACAAAAGGATGACACTGCTCCCTGGAACACAGACACTAGCACAGATCAGTGGGAGGAACTCATTTCAGAGAATGCTCACTATCCAGACCAAAAAACATTGGAGGAGGATGATCCTGACCCTCAGATCCGAGATCCAAATGAATTGCAAATGGAACCACATCTCCAAGGAGATGTTCCACAAGCAATGGAACCATATCAGCATGAAGATGTTCCGAGAGCAGTGGGAGCACCTGATCAGCTAAGACACCCTCCACAACAGTCTCTACAACCAAGACCTGAACACTGGCCATCTTCAGAATGGAAAGCCAAAGTAGAGTTACAGTCAGTGGGAGGACAGCCCCTCAACATACAGCCAGCTGATGTGGAAAAAGTCCGAATACAGCTAGACAGCCTGTCCATTGGATCAGCTTCTGGAAGGCATACAACACCTCCGAAGAGTCATCCAACGCCTCCAAGGAGTGATTCAACACCTTCAGGAGTGAGTGGGGCAACAAATACACAAATGCGTCTACTCCCTGGAGTACCTGCACAAGCTCCTAAAAGAGCAGTCATGCCTGCTGAAGTCCTAGGAGTACGCAGAAGCAGTCGCCAGACCCGTCCTACAGACAAAAACTGAGATTATCAAAGGACTCTAGATGAGGAACAGTCTTGAAAAGAGCAGCATGACAACTCCATGGAGAAACCTAACACTCCTGAGGTTCATGAAGAAACATCTGATACAGAGGAGACATTCTTTGCTGGAATAGCAAGTACCGGTCCATCTAACACAGACCTTCCAAGGACACTAAAGGAAGCCTTATCACGTCCGGATGGAGAATTATGGAAGTCTGCCTTGGAGGAGGAACTCCTAAGTCTCAATACTAATGCAGTATATGACACTGTTCCACTTCCGAAGGGAGTAAAACCCATCACATCAAAACCTGTGTTCCGGATCAAGTTTGATTAAAACGGAAACATTGAGAGATACAAACTCTGGATTGTTGCACAAGGTTTTACTCAAAGGGAGGGGATTGATTACCAGGAGGTTTTTGCTCCGGTTGCAAACTTAGAGTCAATCCGAATTATTCTAGCCCTGGCAGCAAAGTACGACCTAGAACTTGATCAAATGGACGTATCCACAGCTTATCTCAATGGAGAACTTGAAGAAAAACTGTACATGCTTCCTCCAGGGGGTGTTCCTATCCAACCTGGATACTGCTGGAGATTGAAGAAATCCATCTACGGGTTAAAACAAGCTGGTCGTACATGGAACAAAACTTTTGATTGCAAGCTCCAGGAGCTCAGTTCCACAAGACTAAATGCAGAAAAATGTCTCTATGTATTCCGGGACAACAAACAAATATGCTTTGTTGTTGTCTATGTAGATGACCTCCTCCTAGGAGCTTCATCCTGAAAATTCATGGATATCACAAAAGCCAAACTTGAATCCATATTCAAAATGCGGGACCTTGGAGAAGCAAAATACATCCTCGGAATAGAAATCCAACGTGATCGTTCAAACAAAACAATATCCCTATTGCAACGCCAATACATTGACACAGTCCTGGAGCGTACTGGAATGAAGAACTGCAAACCAGTATGGACACCAATGGCCCATGGATCAAAACTCCTTGCAAATGCTCCAGGGGAAGATATTGTGCAACACAAGATGCATATTGAAGGGTGTCAAGTGTCATACCTCTCAATTGTAGGCTCCCTCATGTATGCCATGCTTGGAACCCGCCCAGACATTGCCTACGTTGTTGGAATACTAAGCAGGCATAGCTCAGCTCCAAGGAGCCATCACTGGGAAGCTGCAAAATGTGTCCTCCGATATCTGAAAGCAACCAGGGACATGGAACTACAATATGATGGCACAGATGTCTCCATGGACATGGATTTCTATGGATATTCAGATGCAGATTGGTCTGGAGACCCAGACAAGTTTTGATCAACATCAGGGTTTGTCTTTATCACCATCCGAGGAGAAATCTCCTGGACAAGCAAAAGACAAAGCATGGTAGCTTTATCCTCCACGGAGTCAGAGTACATTGGATTGAGCAATGCTGGACAACACCTTGCATGGCTTCGGACATTTTTTGAAGAAATTGGACATGCTCAAAATGGACCTACAACATTGCACTGTGACAATCAAGCAGCTATCATTCTTACACGAGATCCACAGTTCCGTGCTCGCACAAAACACATTCAACAGAACTTTCATTTTATCCGAGATGACTTAGTATCAAAGGGAGAGGCAGTAATCAGATACATTCCTACAGGAGATATGGTTGCAGACATTCTCACTAAAGCCCTCACTCATGAAAAACACTGGAAATTCTCTAAAGCTATGGGACTACGGTTGCACTCGAGTGGGAGTGACAAAACCGGATAAACCCGGTCTCTGCCAAAGCAGCCATTGTTCTCCATGGAGCATAGCCACCACTTCATGGAGTAACCATTGTTCTCCTAGGAGCACAATTGTACTCCTAGGAGTCATTATACTGTAGCGAGTAGCACCTCCGACTATAAGTAGTAGGGGGTTTAGTATAGGAATACCTCAGTTGTTTCTATAGCCTCTCGGGCAGCGGCTGAGTTTCACTTAGTTTTATTAAACAAAAGTTCAATAAGAAAGTGGAAATTGTTGCTGATCCTGGCACCTTTGAAGGAGACTGAGCAAATTTCACTTAATGGTGGATCAAGGCAAACTGGGATGTGTCCGCCAATGATTTTGAAATTTTGACAGCAGTGCTACCTCAACTAAAAGGACCTGTGGCGGGTCAATACACCCAAGTTAGACTCCAGGGATGCTATACCACCAGTCACTGGCCTACCTGGGATGAATTAAAAACTGAAATTGAAAAATATTTCAAACCACAAGCTGAGCGCCACTGGGTGCGTCAGCAAATCCGTACCTTCAAACAAGGAAACATAAGGACAGATGACTTTGTTACCTGGTTCCTGGCTCTCTCTATCCAAGAGGGTCTTGAAAATGAACACGCAGTGGAGTCGTTAGAGTGCAATGTATCACTAGCTATTGCACAACAGCTCTACATACAGGATATGTGGAACAAAAACCTATTAAGAACAAAGCTTGAAGGAAGTGTCTAGCCACTTGCTGAGAGCAATCAGGGACTGGAACTAGAGTCCAATGTGAGTAACTAGAGAATATTAGAGAGTATGACAGGTATACAGTACTTAGAGTCCAATGTGAGTAACTAGAGAATAGGAAGCATTGGACTCTGCAATACTGTCCGAAGTTTTGTAAACAAAGGTAAACAAAGCAGCCACAAAGGCGAAACAATAGAGAACACAATCAATAGTGAATGATAGAAGAATAGATAGAGAAAGGAATGAAAATATATAGGTAGCACAAAGGTGCAGAATCACCAAAACTAACACTCCCCCCTGATGCTGCACCTCCCAAGCATCAGCTCCCCCCTGATCTAATAAGTCCCATCATCTTCCTGAACACTTCCACTTTAGGCTTGGCAAGAGCCTTGGTCAACAAGTCTGCAGGCATTTCAGCAGTGGGAACAAAGGTAGGAGCAATCTGCCCAGAGTCAACAACATCTCTCAACCAATGCCATCACAGATCAAGGTGTTTCATCCGACCATGGTGCTCAGGGTTCTTGGATACAGAGATGGCAGATTGGTTGTCAATATGAAGGGTGGAAGGAGAGGTGATAGGATAGCCCATTTCCTTCAACAAATTTCGCATCCAGCAAATCTCTTTGCCAGCCTCAACAGCAGCAATGTATTCTGCTTCAGTGGTGGACAGAGCAACAATGTTCTGAAGCTTGGAGCTCCAGGAGACAGCACCAGATCCCATCTTGACAATATAGGCACCAGTAGAACGACCAGAGTCCTTGTCACCACCATGATCAGCATCAGAGAAAGTGGTGAAGAGTTCAGTGGAATTGGGATCAGGACCAAGGACAAGGGAATGATCAAGGGTGCCTTGCAAGTAGCGGAACAAGTGCTTGACAGCGCTCCAGTGAGTAAGACCAGGATTAGAGTTATATCTGGCAAGGACTCCAACAGTGTAGGCAATGTCAGGACAAGTGGTAGTGGTCAGATACATCAGAGCACCAACAGCAGCAAGGTAGGGAATGTCCTTCATCAAAGCAGCATCACTGGATGTTTTGGGAGACATGTCCTTGGTGAGGCGCAAACCAGGATCCATGGGAGTGGACACAGGCTTGCAGTCCTTCATGCCAAAGCGCTCCAGAATGTCCAGAGTGTACTGATGTTGGGAGAGGGAGATGGTGCGATTACTTAGGTCTCTAGTGATGGAAATGCCAAGTAGGTAAGAAGTAGGGCCAAGATCACGAAGCTTAAAGTGCAGGGAGAGGTCCTTGACAGCTTGGTCAAGTGCAGAAGTAGAAGTGGATGCCAGTGTCATGTCATCAACAAAGACAGGCAGGATAATGCGCACATCAGCTCTGTTAAAGACATAGATGGCAGAGTCTGAATAAGTACGCTTGAATCCGAGTTTTTCAAGCACAGTGTGCATCTTCTGGTTCCACATTCTGCCTCCCTGCTTTGTCCCATAGATGGCCTTGTCCAACTGGCAAACAAGATTGCGAGGACCCTGATGGAATCCCTCTGGCTGATGCATGTAGACCTTGACATCCATGACTCCATTCAGGAATGCATGGGAAATGTCAATGGAGCGCAAATGGAGGTTGTGGATGGCTGCAATGGCAAGGACAACTCTGATGGATGATATGCGGACAGTAGGTGCAAATATTTCGAGGAAATCAAAGCCAGGGCACTGGTTATAACCTTTGGCCACATATCTGGCCTTGTAGCGCTCAACAGTGCCATCCGAGTTGCGCTTGATCTTGAAGACCCACTTGCCACCAATAGCCTTGACTCCAGGAGGTAGTTCCACTAGTGACCAAGTACCATTGCGCTCATGAGCTTGAAGCTCTTCCATGGCTGCCTCTCTCCATTTATCTGCATCAGGACGCTTCATTGCATCTGCAAATGACCTAGGCTCAGCAGAGTCTCCAAAGTGTGCCACTTCATCATCAACTGCCTCAGAATCACTGTCATCACTCTCAATGGCAGGAGTAGGTTGTCTGTGTTGAAGCCACCATGGTCTAGGTGGTCTCCTAGCCCTTACAGGGCGTCTCAGTGCAATAGGCAAGTCAGGAGAAGGTGAGCGATGAGGAGGGTGATTTGGAAGCTCAGGAGGTTGATTCACAGGTGGTTTTGCATCAAGGTCCAAATGAGGCCCATTGTCAGGCAATGGTTGAGGCTGCTGAAGCGCAGCTGGTGGGCCCATATCTCCCCCTGGACCTGGTGCAGGGACATCCTCAATCAGGCCCAATGGCATGGATAGCGAAGGTGGAGTGGGAGGTGGAGGCGGGACATTGTCAGAAGACCTCTTCAAGCCAGGGAAGTAGCGCTCATCAAAATCAGCTCTCTCAGAGATAACAGTGTGCTTGGTGGTAGGATTGTAGAATTTCCATCCCTTGTATCCCTCAGGGTAACCAATGAACACACATTTCTCCATATGAGAGCCAAAGACGCCTCTTTTGTCCTTTTGCACATGCACATAGGCAGTGCAGCCCCAAACGCGAAGGTGAGACATGTCAGGCTTGCGTCCATACCACAACTCAAATGGAGTGGCATGGGCCACTGCATCAGTGGGACACCTGTTCCAGACATGCACCAAAGCGGACAGACATTCACCCCAGAAGCTGTTAGGCAATGCAGACTCTGATAACATGGCAGTGATATGCTCAGTCAGAAGTCTGTTTGCTCGCTCTGCCACACCATTCTGCTGAGGACGATTCCTGGTGGTATGCTGTCTGACAATCCCATGGTCATCTGTGAATTGCTCAAATTCCTTGGACATGTACTCTCCCCCTTTGTCATCGCGCAGAGCCTTGATTTTACGCTCCAATTGAGTCTCAGCATAAGCCTTGAATCTCTTGAAAGCATCAAAGACATCTGACTTGGCCTTGAGAGGCACAACAACACGGAATTGACTGTGATCGTCAATGAAGGTGACCCAGTAGCGATAACCAGAGAATGTGGGGGAAGAGACTTGGTGTACATCAGAATGGATGAGGTCCAAAGGATGAGCAGAGCGAGTATCAGATGAGGGGAATGGATTGGCATGCATCTTGCCAGACAAGCACGGTTCACAGACAGGATCAGGAGCAGCCTTGGATTCCAGTGTAAGCCCAGTGACCAGATCTCTCTGTATCAGTCTCTTGACATCAGCATGATGGTGGTGAGCCAATCTGCGATGCCAGAGCATCAAATCAAGTGGTATAGTCGCAGTAAAATGTCCCAATTCAACACAAGCAGCAGTAGATCCATCAAGGAATGCTGCATTGTTGTCATTGATAGTTGCAGTGAACAAGAGAGTGTTGTCACGCATAAAGGACATGGAATGAGACGGAATAGTGACATTGAAACCACTTTGACGAGTTGAATACAAGACTGAGAGGAGATTATTTCGAAGATCTGGTACATGGAGCACTCTAGAGAATTCCACAGCCCTAGCCACTTTGCCATTCATCACAGGATTAAACACCACAGTACCAACACCAGCTGAATAGACAACAGTGTGATCAGCCAGCTTGATTGGCACACGATATGGGGTATAGTGGTGCATCCAATGACGATGAGGTGTCATATGAGAAGTGGCGCCTGTGTCTGCATTCCAATCAATGTCAGCATCAAGTTGGAGAGGGCAATGAGGATCAGAGGGATGAATGGAACGAAGACTTGCATTCCCAGCTGATTCAGTGACCACAGTAGATGAATTGGCATTGTTGGGCGAAGATTTGGGCTGCTGAGAGGTATTCTGAGAGTTGCTGGAGCCTGCCTGAGCCTTATTGCCACGCTTGTAGCGATTCTTAGCACCCTCCACTGCCTGTTGGTGACTAGCAATGTATCTGTGGCATTTGTCTTGGGTATGACCAAGTAAACCACAGAAATCACACTGAACACGAGTAGAGGTGGTAGATTGGTTGCAATGATGGCAGTTAGGATGGGTGCAGGTGCTATTGGCAGTGGTAGACGAAGAATGCAAGGCAGAATCGACTTCAGCACGACGACGGTGATTGACCTCTTCAGCAAGGAAAGCATCCCTGAGCTGGGTCTTGTCCAAGGTGCCCAGAAGTAGTAGAGATGAAGTGAAGTGGGCATATTGATCAGGAAGCGCCCTAATCATGGCCATGCATGTCAATTCATCGTCCAATTCAGACAATGAAAAGCCAGTAGGACGAAGATTTTGAATCTGATGCATGCCTTCGTCAATTCTGGTCATGAGAGACTGCAGGGACTCGTCCTCCTTCTTTCTGATAGAGAAGAAGTCGTCATAGGCATTAAATCTCGTCCCAGGCTTCTTAGAGACGTGCACAATTGCCAGTTTCTCCCAGATCTTGACAGGATCATCAATGATGCCATCAAGATGGATGCGCTGCTCTTTGGTGACATTGAGATATAATGCACCAGCAGCCTTTTCAGCTCTCAACTCCCATTTCTCTATTGCTTCAGCGTCAGTCCCAGGACACTTTTCAGTGCCAGAGACGAGCCTCCACAGTCCCTTGGTCATCAACCAAGCTTGCATTTCACCACTCCACTGGGGGTAGTTAGTGCCAGACAAGGGATGGAACTTGGGATCAGAGTCAGACATGATGGGTGTTGTATAAGACAATAGAGCAATGATAAATGATGTAGGAGACGGCTATAGGCGATGGAATAGTGGCAAAGACAATGGGCAACAGTAGGAGGCGAGCAGATAAGATGGTGAGGCGGTAGAGAGAGGATATGGAGAGGGTCAGAAAGCGCAAGGATAGGTCCAAATAGGATCCAAAAAGCGTCCAAAAGCGATCCAGGAGGGTGCTAAGGCTTCCTAGTGCTGCTACAGGGTTACGCCTGTGTTCCCCTTTCAATTCCACACTGATATTAACAGAGAAATCGCCTCGAGACAGTGTTGGTTAATAGGGCTTGTATATGAGTCAACAAAGTGACTTAAGCTCCCCAAACACCGCAGACTGAGAGAGGCTCTAGGCAACAGCAAACTGAGGCAATGCAGGCGAGCTTCACAGTCTATAGGCTTGTTCTATCTGATAATGGACAGAGTAGAGAAGATTGGAGCTTTATGCACACACCAGATATGCCAAAAAGCGAAAAATAGGGCAAAAAGTCGAAATTGATGCAGAGACAGATAAGATGGATGGATTGCCACCAAATCAGAGGTATAGGGAACGTTTTTATAGAGTAATAGATGGCCCAAATATCACAGGAAGTGAAGCACAGGATGTGGAGATATGCAATAGGAGTCCAATAGGGGTGAAAGTGCCAAAAATGCGAACTTCACAGAGGATGATGGAGTGGATGGATTGCCCCCAAATTGACGGTGTAAAGTGCAATAGTATAGGGTAGTAGATGGCTCAAATAGGGCCAAGATCCGAGCACAGGGTGTGGAGATATGGAATAGGGGGCCAAAAGGTGATCAAATGATGATGAAGGCTCACAGAAAGATCCAGCTCAAATCCAACCGCTCTGACAGGTCTCCTAGGGTTATTTAGGCCGTAGAAGACGATGGTAGAAGTTACAGGACAATCAGATAAGGATTGGGCGAGATATGGTGCAGATAAGACCAAAAAAGCGTCCGAAATGGGGGTAACTTGCAACAAGGAGTTGTTGTTGGAGATCAAGATGAGATCAGAGTAATCTGAGGTGATGGATGAGATAATAAGAGTCCCAGAAGACAATGGTTACGATGGATAAGCAGTAGGACGCTTGGATGGTGAGATATGAGGTCAGGAAGATGGCTAGAGCACAGGGCTCATAACCTATTAAGAACAAAGCTTGAAGGAAGTGTCTAGCCACTTGCTGAGAGCAATCAGGGACTGGAACTAGAGTCCAATGTGAGTAACTAGAGAATATTAGAGAGTATGACAGGTATACAGTACTTAGAGTCCAATGTGAGTAACTAGAGAATAGGAAGCATTGGACTCTGCAATATTGTCCGAAGTTTTGTAAACAAAGGTAAACAAAGCAGCCACAAAGGCGAAACAATAGAGAACACAATCAATAGTGAATGATAGAAGAATAGATAGAGAAAGGAATGAAAATATATAGGTAGCACAAAGGTGCAGAATCACCAAAACTAACAAAACCTTGTGTTGAATATATTACTTACAATGACAGAATAACCTTATACATTTTCAGCCTATGATTTGATCCTACATGCTAGCTTTTAGATACATTCCTTTTAGGACAAGTTTCTCATTCCTAACTATGAGAAACACCTTCCTTATTTAGACAATAATCTTTGGAATCTTCCTCTTCTACTTTTATGCTTGTTTATGGAACCTGACACCTCAGCCTTTTACTATCAGACTGAGTCATTATTTTCATAGGAAAATACAAAGTTAATACCTTGCACAAGTGGCTGAAGAGGTTTGCAAAATTGGTAGGGCCATAGAGCTCTACACTATGCAATTTGGTGGTGGGTCCACCATCAAAAACAACTTTTCCCAGAGGTGCCCTGGGTCATCAAACCAAAACCATAACCACTCTCACGGGTTCAAGCTGTTTGGGCTGCAACCAGGGCAGGGAGCCCCCATGGATATCAGCACAGTCCAAGACAGACAGATGTGCAGATTAAAGGGGAACTGCTACAACTGCAGCCAGGAGGGACACATGTCCCAAGACTGTAGAAAGGGGGTGCAGGCCACCCAACACAAAAATAATAATAACCAAGGGTGCCAGGTGTGCCAACTAGAAACAGAAAAGCTGGACAATTGACTCAATACTCTGGCTGGCCATTCGACTACAAGATCTGGGCCTTCTTCTATGATCAGCAAGTTGCTGAAATAAAGGCTCAGGGAAAAGAAATTGGAGCTTAGGTCACTTGGGTGCCTTCACTCCTCTTAACATTGAAGTAAACCACAACAATGTGGCCGTAGCCCCGGTGAGACAAATACTAGGGTGCTTGACTCTGGTAAAAATAAAAATAAACATATAGAAAAACCTACAGTAGAAAAACATGTTTCTTTTGACATTTCTTCTTCTTCTTTGGAGCCACTTTCCACAAAAATCCCAAGGTGTGTGTTGATGTGCACATGTTTATTCTAAAAAGAGATCCATTTAGATGTTTGTGTAGAAGACCTTCAACGCGATGTCAATGATGAGAACTGTTGTTAGAAAACCACACACAAAAACAAACTAATACACAATCCTACCAGATTCCACGGAACTTGTTTATGGGCTTTGCCTCCTAGAACAGTGGGTGCTCTGGTTGTTCGTGGGGTGGTATGTATGACGATCCTTCAAAGTAAAACCCAGAGATGTATGGGTGTGGGTTTTGAGGAGGAGGGATAGTTGAACCATAGAAGATAGGGGCTTTATGATGAGTATAGACGAGCACTACCTTGCTAATTGTAGCACAAGGTAGGTTTGAGAACAATGAGATGACAAGGTGATGAGGTTCCCAGTGATAGCAGGCTCCTGATGCACAAACTGTAGTGCTCAGAAGGACTCTAATCGGAAGGGATGATAATGATTTTCAAAAGTGACGAGTGATGATGACAGCAGTTAACAGTGGTAGCAGTGGGAAGTGTTGTGACCACACTGGATCACAAGTAGCAGAGTAGTGAACTTGAGATTTAGAGAAGAAGTCTGGATTTGAGTTCTTGTTTTTTTTTATACTTTTTTTACAAGGTAGAATACAGGGGTTTATATAGTAAAAGAAAAGTAGGCAATGCACAGTATAGCTGTGCAAAAAGAATGAGAAAGAACATGAAGGAAGGAATATATGCTGACGAATCCTGCATAGATAGTACAGGATAAGATTGTCAAAAAAAGGAAAAGAAAGGGATAGAACAATGAATGCTGCGAGTAATGTCACAGGTTTGTACAGCCATAAAGTAAAGTCCAATAGCAAAAAGAGAGTAGGAAAATCATGATGTCATGGGAAGTTACAGTAAAAAAAGGGCAAGGCAAAACACTATCAGTATCAACACAGTTCCTTTATTGTCAGTCAGGCATTCTAAAAAATATGTGTCCATAAAAATGATTCAAAAATCAAAAATAATCGCACTGTAAATGAATGTTCTGCTGAAAAAAAAGAAACTAGAGCCACCGGTCCACCACCTAGTCCAAATCCGACAGTTCCATGGCCTTACCAATGGACTGGTTGTGTTGGACCACCTGGTCAAACGAGGGAGGGAGAGGAGTAGTCCCAATTTGGAACAAGTGAGTCCCAGGCAGCTGTGAGGCAACAATAAACTATAACAAAAACAAAACCTGCCTTCTACTGCACTTGCAGGGAGTAAGAGGTTTGATGAGTTTGAGGTCCACAGATGCTAGTAGATATAGCAAGTAGAGGACTGGGGAGTAAACTCAAGGGTTTTAGTTGAGGAGTAAAGCGGGTAAATTCAGTAATAGAAAACTAAGGAGCCACACATGAATAGGTAAGGCTTTATATAGTGAACGGTTCGTTCCTCAGATCGAAAGGAGAATATACAAAAAGTGGTCTGAGGAATCAATCGACCAATAAGAAAAAGGGAGAGTAACTATTGTACGACTTTTAACTTGATTAATCAGCAGGTGAGAGACTTGTACTAATAATAGAGGATTGTCACGCGTGTTCAGGAACCGTATCCTCATAGTGAGGTACGATCCTGAATAAGGTGTTTATTAGTATCACCAGGCTTTACTGAGGCTTGGAGCTGGTTGGCGAGATGCTTACTACCAGTCCTTACTCCGTGTGCTGGCTGGCTGGGAGCGATACCCAGTCTCTGATCTGTGATATAAAATGGTAGCGATGGTTAAGAAAGCCTGTGAGGGCTATGAGAAGTAAAACGGCAAAGGATACCTCTAGCCCTAGAGCCAGAGGTGTAACGGGAAAAGTGTTCGAGAACCAAGACATGGTGAAGATAGGAAAATAATAAAACGGTCCTTACATGTACCCAAGTGAATGGGACAGCAATGAACATGGGCAACGCAAGGGGATGAACCTTCTCCAGCTCAAAAACTACCCACCCGCGCTCCAACCAGGCAAGACGAGCGACCGATGTTTTGATAGTATATGATGGTAGATCAACATCATAAAGATGAACCTGTTGCCCTATTTAAACTGGCCGCTGGGGCTTTGCTAATATCAGCAGTGGCACGTGGTAGTCGACGGATCGGCAACGGAAGCGGATAGGAAGTGGTGACATCAGAAATGGTGGGGGAGCAAAGAAGATGAGGAGGAGGAGGCTGGAGGTGACGAGGAGGTGAACTAAAATGGGGATCCAGAAATGACCGTCGGGTGAGAATAAAAACGAGAGTAAGGGACCCATGGTGGGGCTAGGCAAAGGAAGGGAAGTGAAGGAAACGACAAAAGCGAGGGCGCAATGCAATGTGTAGCCAGTGGTGACGGCAAAATTTGCCGAAATGCCGAAACGCGGAAAGTACCAAATGGAAAAGCAAAGGTGAGCGTGACTGGATTGCCTAATAGAGGTGGTGCTGATCAGCCACAAGTTTGAAAAAGGCAATACTAATTACTATTCCACGTGGCACTGTGCCTGTGTATAGAGGTGGTGCTGATCAGCCACAAGTTTGAAAAAGGCAATACTAATTACTATTCCATGTGGCACTGTGCCTGTGTGGCGCAAAGGCGAGTCTTTTTGAATATTCGCTTCGTTATTGACACCTGTCCATGCTACCAATCAACTTTGGTGCATGACAGCGCTTTTCACTGGCACGAGAAGTTTTGCAAATCCGAGGGAACTGCCATCCCACCTTTACTGTGAGAGCTACAAGAAGAGACTGGCATCGCACCGAAAGCTCGTGCTCCACCTTGTAAATGTCGCAAGGTTCACACAGCTGGCACTCGGTCCTGAAGGACCACCCCTTTCTCCCCAGATACACCAGACGGCCAACAGCATGAGCAGCTTCAGCCAGAAAAGGATTCTCTAGCTTCAGGTGGTCTCTTCCAGACTGCTCCGGACGAGATCAACGATGATTTTGGCTACTTTTCGGTGCATAAAGTCATATATACACCTTGTTAACTATCCCTAATCTTCACAGCAGCTGAGCAAGCGCACCACACCCACCCCCGAACCAGCCACGCCCGGCACTGTGCCATCTGCAACAACAGGTTCCGGGCACTATCGTACAACCATAGACGAGGAAGATGATGAAACCGATGAAGAAACAGGTCGCCACCCCCGTCTGTACCGGAAGGCAAGACCGGCAAAGACTAGAGTACAAATGCAACATGGCTTTTGTAACAACCAAGAGTTTGTTACTCTGGCGCACAACTCAGACAAGCTATAGAGAGGATGATGAGGGAGTGGTTACCCGTTAGGCTTCAACAAGTTAGTTGTGAGGATACAACAGGAGGACTCGCTGAGGAGTCTCCTGGATCTTATTGAGGTATATATACTACTACAGGTTGTTTGTACATGTTGTACTATACAGTTGATAAAGCAGTGGCTGATGATGTCAGAGGGTGCAGCCCGTGTGACCAGCCCCACTGCGTGAGAGACTTGTAGCTAAAATAAGAATAAAGGTAGTGTAGCGCGAGACAGTGGGGTTTGAGCAAAAATGGAAAGTGCCGCATGGCACAATGTGTGAAAACTACAGTATAAAGTTAAAGAGGAGAATGAAAATTAAAGGTCCGAAAATTGTGTACTGTAACAGCTTTTTCCACCACACAGTGCAATACTGTGTCTCTCCCTCCTTCCTCTTTACACTACCAATATCCTGCAAGACCTATCAACTAGTTCATTAATCCACCATGTTATCTCCTCCCTGTCTTTCCGCATGTCTTAGCTCTCGTCGTCGCTAGCTAGTTTTTTTGATGTACACTCTCGTTTTTACTATTACCAGCAATCCAGTCATTTTCAAGTGTCTCTAGCAGACTCTAAGTAGCTCTACTGACAACTATTTACGAAAGTGTGAAATTAGAGGCTCTTAGAGGCCTTTGATCTGGTTGTATATTGATAGCTCTCTTGTAGAGTCTCGTCGAGATTTTGGCTGTGAGTTAGTGGCTTATAAAGGCAAAATTGACTACTACTAGGTTCCTCTACCTGCCACTCACAGCCTCTTGTCACTTTTGACTGGGCCTAAGCCGCGATGAGTGCAACTCGTAGAAAGCGGTGCAAACAGCCAAAGAAGACAATTACCGATGCGTCGGTAAATGCCGTGATACTGCTCTCTTCGACCGTCACCGCAACGTCAATGCATCAACGTACAACACAAACTAACCGTCCTTCCTTTGAATTCCCACTCAACGGTCGTATTCCCCCAAGCTGCTTGGCAGAAAGCTTATCTGCAGACACTCCTAAGACGAAGCGGGTAAGCTTGTTTGTACTGGTTTATTGTGGGCAATAGCTCATTAGGTTAGCCCTGATCTCATGTATCATGACGTTGGTGACAGCTTTTTGCGACGCCTCTCCAAGGAAACAGCACACAAGGAGTTTTTGCCATGTCGACGTACTGGAAATAATCGCATCGCTGTCATCGTGACCCACAAGCTCCCACCCTGTGAAGCCAAGACGTCCGAGCCTAGCCAAAACTCTAGGGAAAAACTCCGTTCACCACGCTCGTCTAGTGCTCGATAGACTACCCATTGCATCGCCCCCGAGAAGGTACCCACGATGGGTCTTCCCTAACTATCCTTGCGACAGCTCCTTTGTCGTCGGTGTTGCCCATAGGCATCTATTGTGTATGCGACATCGTCAGGACGCTTATGCCGCACCGTGCGCCAGGATGGCCGTGCTTGTCGCGGATTGTGCACAGGTACCTTTGCTGATGGTTATAGAGGATAGTCAGACAGACACTTAGGTACGGTTATAGAGTCGACCCCACCGTTGTCAATCCGTCGGCTTTTGCGATGCAAAACAGAAAGGCTAGACAAGACACCGGTACTGCGGAAACATGTTGTCTTGGCTGTGATTTTAATGTTTGGATTGGCTCCTGGATTGAAAACGTGCTCTTGATACCCGATGGGATACGTTGGGTGGTAGCGGTGTGCTATTGGCAAGTACTATGAGCGAACTTATTCACGTTTGCGTTGCTATCTTTTGCTAACACGGAATACTTCAAGCTCTATTTTCTCAGCCACAGAATTTCATCTTCGGATGGGTCTTTCTAGGCTATGGATCCTTCTGCCTTATTTTAACGGACGGCCTTCGCAACGTTCCAAAGCTTGCGGTTGCATATGATCATTATCATCTTTCGAGTGATTCTAGTAATCTGTCCTTTTATATATCGGCTGAAAGTCCTTTTCTTTGGATTCCTCATATGTATAGCTTTGTAAATGTTACACGCAGTGACGAGTTGGCGATGTCGTTTTCGTCGCGTTACCTCTGTCGCCCTATGCCACCGGAAGGCACATGCTCATTTCTCGTGTTTACACCGTTGGTTTGATTTTCTTTGCAATTTTGCAAATCCAGATATGACACTCAACTCGTTTCACCCAATAACGGCCCCATAAGTCTTCTGGTTCATTTCCACGATCTCCAGACGGACAGGAGCCAGGATGGGCCAAGTTGGGAAGTGAATGTATTTGCAAGAGCTTCTGTTTGGATCATTGATATCGGCGAAAAAAAGTCGGCTTTGAAGATCCTCCGTGCTCAGGTGGTGCTAGATTATATACACATGCTTAAATTATCTTCTCCATCGCGCTTCGCGTTCGATAAGCGTACGGAAATGGGACTGGTTTGGCACGCTCTTGGTGCGCAGGCATCCTATTTGGACCACGGAGGATAACAACCTCCGTCTTCGAGACGGAACGTTTAGACGGACTGTCGCAAAGCCATCACCTAATCGATGAATATCATTTGTTGCACCCCTTTACAGTGGGAGCCGCAAAGACGTTTGTTATATAACGATTTGAGGTCCAACCGAGAACATGTGCAATTGCCTGCTAAAAGATACGTTGGTTCCAACCAACATAGATTGTAAGAATACTATTACTAGTACTCAGGTAGGATAGGAAGCATAACGAGTTCTGTAAACTACGTATTCGCCTTAGCATCTAATAGAGTATCCTATTTAGGCAGGTATCAAGGTTGCGTTTTCGGCATCCATCCAGTGCTAAACCTAATTCGATTTTGGCCTATCACACACATCTACTACCCAGCCCTATGCATTGTTGAACACGCATCTGATACACTAAGATCTTTAAGGTGCAGTGGCCAGGCCAGATTTCGGCTGTCATCCCAGTAGCATCAGAGACACACAGCGAGAGTCACGGTCTCAACGGTACGACCTCGGCCTGTTCCGCCTAGTCCAAGAGGATCGAAACAAACCAATCTCAGGCTAGATCTCGCTGGAAAGACGCGCTTCTCCTGGAAGACCGTTGATGAAGATGTGAATATCTGCCAAAGTCAGCGGCCCTTCTTTATCGTTAAACGGTGAGTGTGTTTCCGTCGTGCATCGCTTGACGTCTCATTTTCTGCTAGTGACCGTGATTTGCAAATACGGTCTGTTACACTACTCCTCGTGCCGAAAAAGTTGCAGTATTACTCATGTCCATAGCCTATTAACTTCTTTATAGCGTTCTTTCAGGACCAGAAAGTCCACATACACCTACATCAGAGCTATTCGCAGCCCCAACTTCCAAAAGTTCCAAGTTTTTACAGACACGAACATCAGTCTTGCCTTAACATGTCACGCACAGCTCACATTCTGGCCCAGCCAATCATGTTTCCCTTTAGTGGTAAAATAGCAAAAAATAGATTCATGAAGAGTGCCATGTCTGAGCGTCTGGCTACTTTCTCTACATACGACTCCGACGAACGGGGTCAACCAACTGAAGAGCTCATACGCCTCTATGACACTTGGTCCAGGGGCGATATAGGTGATAATAACACATCTCTTGATTTTAAAGTACCAGCTTTTAGCTCATCTTGTATTTTTATCAGGTATTCTTATTACAGGGAACATTCAAATCAAACATGATCACCTAGAAGCGACAGGTATGATGCTTCATGTTCACTCTTTTTAGAACTACTAACTTGACACATATGATTACATAGGAAATGCTATCATCGACTGGGACCTTCCGTCCGACTACGTCGACGAATTTTCCAAGCTAGCTCGAGCTGCTAAAGCGCGAGGGAGCCTAGTAATAGGCCAGCTGAGCCACCCAGGTCGACAAGTTTCAATCAACATCCAACCCTACCCAGAATCTGCCTCTGATATCGAGCAGCCCCCTGCAGGTGGTGTCGTTTTTGGACGTCCATCCCCCTTAACGAGGCCGGCTATTCAAGACATCGTGGATCGGTTTGCGTTTTCAGCTTGTGTTCTTCACCAAGCTGGATTTGACGGTGTACAAGTACGGGTTTATTATTTTACTAGCCATGGGAAATGGTATCCAGAGTATGACGGCTGATTTTTATAATTGTGATTTTGTGGGGTTAGCTACACGCTGCACACGGCTTCCTACTAGCGCAATTCCTTTCAAGGCGCACAAACCAGAGGAAAGATGAATTCGGTGGCACACTCGCCAACAGATCGCGACTGCTTTTTCAGATTATTGCCGCTATCAGAACGACCGTCAATGATCCCAAGTTTATAATATCAGTTAAGCTCAATTCTCAGGATTTCACCCAGGATGGATTCAGCGCCAATGAATCAAGAGAGATCGCCATGCGACTTGAACAAGCGGGAGTGGATCTCATCGAACTTAGTGGTGGCACGTATGAACTAGCTATTTCAAGTTCTCATTCCGCACAGGAGGTATGCTGCAAGCTAGGAGACGTCTACGTGTACTAAACAGAGTCTCTTTACCACTTTGCAGAGAACACCTGCGGTGGCTCGTGAAGCCTACTTCTTGGACTTTGCCGAACAATTGCGTCCTCATATCAAGCGGACTAAGGTTGCTGTCACCGGTGGCTTCAGGTCTGCAGCAATCATGGCGAAAGCTGTAGACGAACGAGCCGCAGATAGTGCGTGATTCTCTCACTCGAAAAGGCTCTCTCATATCCTTAATCTAACCGTAATAATCTAGTTATCGGCTTGGGCCGTCCACTTACAGCAGAACCACTGCTAGTGAAAGAACTTATCGCAGGGGAGAAGACCCAAGCGAAAGGCGACAAGTTCCCAGAAGGCCAGCTGATACGAGTACGTCACCCCCCGTTGCTGTGGCCCGACGAGCATGGGCACAGCTTACCTTACAGCAGTGAATTTAATTACTTCCCATTTTTCTGTTCCTTTTTGCTTAGATGGCTGCCGCAGCTTCACAAATCGCGGAGATCGGGAACGGCATGGATATCACTGACTTTGATAACGGGTTCAACGTTTCAAGATTTTTGGCCAAGCTGCAGAAAGAGATGCCAGCTACGATGTCGGAGGCACTTTCTTCGCACAATAGCATCAGAAGATGATGACGCTTGTATTAGTGATGGAGGATGTACATTTTGTTGGATTTCTTATCTACGGAGTTTTGCGTGCTTGCTTTTTCCTCTTCTTCTTTGGTTTTTTTTCTGTGTAGGATAGTCTATGTAATATCAGCTGCCATACCTTGTATTGTCAGATTTACGCTTTCACGCTTTTTACTTTTCGCTAAAAAACACGTTCATGCCGGTGTCAAAATTTGTACAAGTGATAGATATATATATTTTTTTATTATTTCATTTAGTTCATCGCAGTCACAAGTTCACTAGCATTCTGTGCTTCCGGGTTTCAGAGTTTCGGGGTTCTAACGTGGAGGTGCGAAGTTTGAACACAAACCCGCAAGTTGCAGAGGTTGACCCACTTTCGCGAACGAGACGAAGAAGGGTTCCTATTTAGGAAAACCAGGTTCGCTCTCCCGCCAAACTGACGCAACTCAATCTTTTCGCGTTACCACCCTAGTTTTCTTCACTGCAATGTGAAAGTCGGCATAATGCAACGCTTGTTACAAGCTTGTTTCACTATCAGTACACGTTGTATGTTATGCTCACACATGAGCACGAAAACTCTAATCAGCCCCACATCAATAAAAGTTGGATCAGGTCGCCGCCGGCCTAGGGACAGAATCATGCCCCTCTCCTATATAGCTTCTACCAAAAAATGAAGCCGTAATTATGATGCGGTCATTGACTTGAATCCACCTGTCCATCCGGTCTTTTGAGATGAGTTGCTTAGCAGAAGCTGTCGCTAGGAGTGTTTTTTCTTTCGTCGCACTCATCACTTTATTTTAGAGAGGCTAGGTTACGGAGGTAAACAGCCTCCGCTATCCATCCTCCGGGTCCATCCTCCGAGTTCCCAGATCTCGTCTCGCAGAAAATAGCAGGACATGCACTATTGATATATTTCAATTGATTGTACAAGGTTCTATGAAAATCAATGGACATGCAGCTGAGGTGCGAGGATTACGCTAACCCGAACGTTTCGCCTTGGCACCAAACTATCGCAGGAGATTTTGCCATCTCCGTTTGGCTGTAAATTTTTTTAAACCTTGTGCATACGTAGAGAATCTCTCCATGGAATGCCCTTCATCCCAGGGGACTTCCCGGCTTGGCCTGTGAAATTTCACTGCGAGCATTCAGATTGCAAGTTTGGCTTCTCGTTTAGATGCCCGCGCGTCCATTTGAACTTGCATCCGCAACCATGGCACTATGCTCCGAATGATAGATTTTTTTCCCGGATCCTGGTGATCGCAATGTGACACTGTTAATCTGCCTAGAGTATAGTAAGCTCTATCCCAGTGCAGATGGTGGATGGTGAATGGTGCCTGGTCCCGATATAGACCTTCCATCCTGGACATTCTGAACAGATGCTGTACAGTCATTCTCAGGCCCTTCAGAACGAGGTGAAAGATGTGACGCAGTCGGATGCTCGACTCTGATCGATATGGCAGAAATACTCATAGAGACAAATATGAGCAAGGCAAAAGATGTTACGTAAATCACATGTTTTCGTCTCTCTCGACCCCGCGGGCACGGAGGTTGCAATCGTCCGGCTGGTGTAACACACACCAAGACCGGATGATCTATATGGTAATACGGCACGCCGATCCCTTTTTTTCCCTACGTGATGTGAATCTCATGTGCATCATGTCAAAAGGTATGAACGGAAAAGTGCCTACCTCTACTCCTTGATATATTTTCGCCGTACGGATATTGCTATCTGCGAGCGCGAGTGAATAGAACCGAATTAAGCACGACATCCCGCTCGAATAGTTATATTGTCGCTTGTGCCTGCTCTCCAGACTAGTATGGTTGGATATAAACCTGGAAGTCAAACTCACGTGAGCGTTGACAGAGTTTGATATTTGCTTTGCATGTAGGCGCGATGCCATTGTCATCCATGGGCTGCGCTGCTGGGTTGGAATTCACATGGACGTTTTTTTAGATCCGAAGCCCCCCGGTGATACCCAATAACATTTGTCTGGTAATCAAAATATAAAAAACAGTGCCACCTCGTGCCTTGATAAATACAACCGCAGAGGATTTATGTGGTAGGGTTGAGATGATGTGATATTCGGTCCTGCAGGAGAATGGGCGCTGGCTCGCTTTTCGGAAGCGCAAGGAATGTGCATTCGTTTTTCAGGCTTCTAGTTCGACGTATTGGGCGATGTGACTTGTGCTAGGATCCTACGCCTGCAGGTGAAGTGGAGTTGAAAGTTTGTTTAGTAAGGAAGGAGCTCGAAAAGCCCAAACATCAAACATCAGATTCGAATTTCTCACTCTTACTCGACGTCTTCTTCAGCTTCCGCCCACGTACTTGGATAGAGCGCGGTGATAAACAGAGTTTGTTTCATTTGACCTGCGTGTTTGTTCACCCCTTCCTTCCAGAATAATAAGTGTTCTCTGGGAACCTGTTTTTGCGTGCAGGGCACTATGCACACACTTCTTCCTCCAACATTTCTGCATTGCGCGCCACGGAACTAAAAGGCCTCCGTGAGGAACGAAAAGTACGACGCCTCGCTGGGAAGGTTGGGCGCCTTCGAATCATGGTATTGTAGGGTTGAGCACGAAGATTGAATACAAGGTGACAAACAGATAGGTAATAAGAGCTAGATTGTTGGAAACACAGCCCCGACGAGTAAAGTGAATACGACGCCTCGCTGGGGTAAGTGAGGCGCTAGTTCCAAGATCTGTCCAGGTGTAGGGCGCTGAGCGTACTCTCGGAGTTTAATTATCAGGGTATCAAGCATATCTGATAAGTGATGATAGAATTGGGTTGCTGCTTATTTTGAGAATGCTTTAACTGAAGTGTCGCCGAGAACGTATGTATTAACTACGTGCATCTCGGGAGCTTGGTTGTATGCGCGGGTTACTGCAGGTCTGGGGCAATCGTAGATGATGGCATGTTATCTGAAAACCATGATACAAACGTTTGATATGCGTGCATGATCAGAATGCTCGGAAAATATGGATGTTGATTCGTTTTTTAGTGATACGATGTGATCGAAAAGAGTAAAAAGATCGCGTTGTACAGGCGATATTACATGGAATTCAGCGTGGCAATAGAAGAAAAGCGCGTAAAGTGATAAGGAACTTACTTACGTCTTCGTCTTGAACCTGCGGGATAGAAACGCCCCTTCAGGCGCGTATGATTATACTAATAGTGGTACCAGATGACGACGGGAAACATAGCGTTCGAGCTGTAACGAGTTGATGCATACCGATCGAATGGACCCACTTGAACCTTTGGAACGTACGAAGCAATTAAGTAGTTAGGTCACGCGATCGGTGTAATCAAGAAAGATCAGTTACGTCCATTGAGCTGAGACGGGGTCTTGTATTTGATTAACAGGCTTAGTCAGACAGAACCAAGGGAGCGAGGCCAGGGCTCATCAAGTTACAAGTGGTCAAGCCTATGGTTGAGTCGTGTTTCAAGTGAGGTGGATATTGCTTATTTGTGCTGATAGTCATGTGCGAAGTGGTGATGTGCATTCAAAGGCCCCCAAATATCCGTGCGGTACCACCTTGTTTCGTCAGAAGTTCGATGAAAAGTGACCAGATGTGGGTGTTTGATGTGGGTGTTGTGGGTGTTGTTGTGATCTACGCCGCTGGAGAAAAGAGTCGCCGAGTGATCTGTGCTTGTCTGTGCAGGTAATGCCACACCGGGTACGGGCCTCATGGGAGGACGGATGTTTAATTATGGTTGCGGTTAGTTTGAAGAAACCCGGAGGTGAGCATACTCAGCGACACATTTGAGTAAGACATACAAGCTGGCACCACGGGTGATGAAAAGTACCTGATCATGTCAGCGGCGCCACGCTAGCTGATTATGAAGACAGGTGGGTTCGGTGTTCGACCTTGATTCTGTTTCGCATTTGCCATGAACGTATGAATCAGATGCGATGGGCGAGGAGTGGATGAAGACGAGCGCTGACAGTCCCGAGAAGGGATGCAGGGTAGCGTGGGCGCGCGAAGAGACAGAAAGAGCGAGATGCGTCTGGCAGATCTCACTGATAGCCAAGTGTAAAAGCTTGAAAGTCACAGGTCACATGACCATATAATACAACATGTGTTGGGGTCTCACCGGAAGAGACTGTTTGCTCGGCCGCCGTCGGGCTGTCCCCTTGCACGACAACGGCGACGCAGCGATTGGCGCGGAGTCTCGGCCGGAGGTGGGGCCGATGTGACGGTGACGTGATCTGAACTCGCATACTTTTATTCACCGTGGATTGACAGCACTGGAGTGAATTCACAATTCTTTATCAATTACTTGTTTGGTTTCGTTTCGAATACTTGTGTCCCGTCAGATCGCATATAAGGTTCTCCTCCCCTCGCTTTCTAGTTAGCCCCTCGTCTCATCTCACCCATGCTTACTTCTCGTCCAGGTAACTTTCGTCTTCGCATAGCCAGAGACATCCTCCAGGCTTTGGTGCTGCCCCCCATCGCCCTCTCTTTCTACACCCAATGGACACATATTCGCCTCGGCTACTGGTCTTTGCCAGCTTATGTTCTCTCTATAGTCCTGGCCGCAGTTGCAAGAGTACAGTACTCTGATTTCGCACAGGCGCGTGAGGCCAGGCGCCTTGGTGCGCGTCCAATACCCCGCGTCGTTGGTAAATGGCCAGGAAATATCGACGTCATGCTTAGATTCAAGAAGGGCTTCAAGAAAGGCTACATATACGAACCTTATCTCCAGTTGTTCGAAGAATACCAATGCACCACTCTCAACACCCGCTTTCTATGGACTGATAATGTGAGTATTACTGTCATCTCATCTACTATCAATTGGTTTGTATCACTTGATCCACGTTGTCCTTTGATTATGGCTCTCTGGAGCGCTAATCAACTCGTGCCAATGATTGATTGACACGAACCACCCACCGGCATATGCCCCATTCCCTATTTGTCTCGGCTTAAATTGCCGATACTTCAGAAAGCAGCGCTCACACCCCTTACGTGATTCCCAGATTATCAGCATGGACCAAGAACATTCTAAATACGTCCTTTCAACCGGCTTCAGTCATTTTTGGAGAGGTACCGCCCAAAAAGAGAGATTGTGAGACTATTCCATTAATTATATTCCCGCGTTTTCAGCCCAGCTTCTCACTCTAATCACATCTTTTTCTAGAGAGAATTTCTTGGGTGATGGAATCTTTAATCGTGATGAAGAGGTAAGCTTTGATTCCCATCTCTTCGCATTATCTCATACTGATATCTCGTTCCATTTACAGCAATGGAGAATGGTCCGCCTTGCCATTCTCTGACTTCCTCGCACGATGCTTACGCCACACTGATCCATTTAGCATCGAGCCATGGCTCGCCCATTTTTCGCCCGTGATCGCATCTCAGACTTTGAGCTCTTTGAGAAACACACACATCACACGCTGGCCATCCTGTCAAACATCGCTTCTTCTGGAAGACCTTGTGATGTTCAGGACCTCTATGCCAGATTCACTATAGACGCATCCTCCGAGTTCCTCTTCGGCCAGAATCTCAATACGCTTTGCGGGAAACTCCCGGTGCCCGGATGCGAAGATATGAGTGCCAAGGGAACCGCAACAAATGATTCTTGGGGATCCTTTGTCCAAGCTTTTGAGGCTGTTCAGCAAATCGTCACGCTGCGGGGACGCACAGGGAACATCTGGCCTCTTTTCGAGTTATTTGAGGACAAGACAGCTCCCTATGTCAAAGCCATCAATCAATGGATCGACCCGCTTGTCCAGAACACGCTGTCTCACAAGGCGGCCATGCAGAAGGCCGGTGTACAGAGTAATTTGCAAGATAAAACCTTTTTACAGCATCTGGCTGACAGCACTGAAGGTCAGCTACCCTCTTGAATTTTAATTATGTAGACTAACTAGCTGATTTGGTAAAGACGCTGGTGTTATTCGTGATCAGCTGCTGAATATATTACTGGCGGCGCGAGATACGGTCAGTTAGGTCTCCGCTGAACACGGTCGATTTTAACTTGATGGTACATTTCTAGACGGCCTGCTTATTAACTTACGTGACCTATTTCATGGCTGTGTATCCGGACGTCACCAGAAAGCTGCGCCAGGAGGTTTTGGACAACTGCGGCCAGGAGGCACCCACTTACGAAAATATTAAACGACTGAGGTACAGTAAGTTACTCCATTCACTCCACTTATACTCCTCCTTGGGCAATACACTCACCCCGGTCCCTCTACAGTGAAGGCCGTCATTGATGAGACGCTCAGGCTGTACCCCCCAGTCCCTATCAACCAACGCCAAAGCAGACCCACGTCATGTACGCTTCCGTCGCCCGACCCTACATACCCCTCGGAGTCCCGCCAGCCACTGTACATGCCAAAAACGACAACCTTCTTCTATTCGACGCTTCTGATGCAGCGGAACAAGACCCTGTGGGGCCCTGATGCGGATGAGTTCGATCCGGAGAGGTGGATTGACCCTGAGAAACTCTCGAAGTTTACGGCGAATCCTATGATGTATGCACCTTTTAGCGCTGGTCCGCGTATTGTACGATGATCTACTCCATATTTTCCTTGATGTTGAACTAATCTAGGCCTATTCTAATTGTAGTGTATCGGCCAGAACTACGCTTTTAACGAGGCTATGTTTTTTCTCGTGAGGCTTTTACAACGTTTCGACACCTTTACGCTTGCGACGGACGCCCAGCCCAAGAGTTCACTCCCGCCATCTGAGTGGAAATGCGGGACTGGGCGAAAGGCTGTTGAGATGATTCGCCCAGAGGCAGCAATGACACTGTTCATTAGTGTGAGTGTTCTTGGGGGGCTTGCATGGAAATCTTGACATTCACTGACGCGATGCTTGGCGATAGGGCGGCTTGTGGGTACGGCTAGGTCGATCGAGCTCTTCTATGTGAGATGTGGTTTTCGTGATCGCACTACTGTTCTTTTTATGGACTTCCGGCGAAAGAAACGAAGCGGTATCCTTGGGTTTATGATGGGATGCGCAGGGCTGACCGGACATGGGATTTGCAAGGCCTCGACGGACATTGCATTAGCATTTTCTTATTTATTCCTCCGTTATTTTCAGGATAGAAGACATCACTTGAATATACCCGATAACCCCTTGTGACTGTCGCTGTACATAACTAGCTTGTATTTGTAGTGGGCAACATTGAACCGGGAAAACAATTGTGGATTTCGGGACTCCGTCTGGTTGAGCGCTGTTTGAAGACTTGAGGGTTTGGCTTGGCTTGGCTTTTTTTTTCTTTGCGTATCTGAGTATTTGAATGACTAGAACGCGCTTGTCCACGGCGCCTGAACGGATTAATGTGATGCAAGGTGTATTCCATTCTCTATTCTTCCTTGGACGTGTGGGCGCACAATGGGAAGACTGTTCTCCGTTCTGCCCACCACTACAGCCGCTCGTGCACGATCGATGGCGGCGTCTGTTTTGTCCTCTCCTTTATTACAGCCGTATTCAGACAGAAGAGTCCCCTCCCCACAACTGGCATGAACGTTCCCCTGGAATATTTGAAGCAACAGCGCCGTGTCTGTCATCGCCCCCTCCACACTCACAATGACTGGAGCGTCTCGGAAGAGAGTATAGCCGTCAAAGCCTTCTGCGATGAAATTTACCATCGCGACTGTGTACTGCGCGTCTGAATTGAGCGGTGTTGACGTGACACCTGTCTCGTGCGCATTCATCGGATGAACTGTCTGTGGTACTAAGGATGGAATGGAGGAGTGGCTGCGGACGAGGCAGGCAGTTAATATGCGGGAGCCAACGGGGCGACAAGAGTCAACCTTGATGGATAAGCCGGAGAGTTGGAAGAACCGGCCGTCAACGATATCAGATACTGAGTTTTCTAGCGCTGATAGGATGGTGCGCCCAGGTAGACGCTTTACTACGAATGGATTGTCAAATGGAAGGATATCTAGTAATGCAGTTTTGTAACAAAATGATAAGACGCGGAGGCAAGGGGGTTTAGCCCGGAAAAGGGGGACGTACCGATGAGGTCTTTAACTCGCCCTCTTCTAATATTCAGTTACAGCGTAGTCCTCCAGAGTTGATAAGCGCGATGTCAACGTCGTAGTATGCGCGTACGGCATCTGCGATCATGTTCCCAAGGTTTGTTTCTGTAGTGCGGACGATGGAAGAGCGACCGTCAAGTGGGATGGCGGCGTACAGCACGGGCTTGTCGATCACGGTGGCCATCCTGCTCTGGATCGATGACAGAATGGTGTGTATGACTGAGTCTTCGGGATGGTGTTTGGGAAGCGATATATCTCGCATTAGATGTACTGCGATAAGAAATCACTTTAGAGGTCATAGCAACACAGATTACCAACAAAGGATGGAGTTGATCTTTTCTTACCCTTGACATTTTCGACACCTGTCTTGCCGTCCTTACGGAAAACGTGGAGGTGCACGATGCTATAGCTCTTGAAATCCATACCCGACTTGATGATTTTGATTTTCCCTTGAAATATATCGTTAACCGCTGACATATGTGATCCGTGGACGAGTGGATCGTGATCATGCCCGCCAAGGATGAGGTCGACGTCCTCACTGCATGCTTCGGCAAGTTTAATGTCCTCCTCGAGACGCATGTGGGTGAGAGCGATGACAAGATCTGCACCGTTGGATCGAAGAAGACGAGAGACGCGCTGCGCGACGGGAATTGGGTCGAGGATGCGCGAATCAATTGGGAGATGTTGGCAGTTTGATGGCCAGTCACTGGATTGATAGCGACATCAGTGAACTAGTTGACTAGTGAAACAGGACTAAGAAGAAAGACTAGACTGACGTTCCTGCAAGACCGAAGAATCCGATGTTGTAGCCTCTGTGGCGGAGTATGAGGTGTTCCTTCGCTGAAGCAAGCAGACGGTCATCGGAATGCACGGCGTTGGCGAGTAGCCAGCGGAACGTGCATTGTTCTGAAAGAGCCGAGAGAATGTCTTCGCCAAAGTCAAAATCTAGAGACACAGACAAAGACAAAGAATTGTGCACCGCAATGAGTTATCAAAGTCAAATGATGAGAGAGACATTCTGAAATACTGCGAGACATACCATGATTTCCGTAACATGCAACTGTCGACGAGGAGATGATTGAGAACGGGGATGATGTGTTCGCCTTTCATCACCGAGCTTTCTAGGGATGGGCTAAATGCATCCCCACTAAAGACCGTCAAAGGCTTCTCGTCGTCTATGAGACCTGATTTTGCACTCCGTAAGTCATGAGAAAAACGGCCTAGGAGTTGGGTTTGGATGGTACTGTAGAAGGTCATGACGTCATTACATGCAATTTGCAGAAAGAAAGCTGGACGTATGGAGCGTGAAATTGACATACGATGTCGTTGAAGTGATAAAACATCAACTCGTCAGTGCAGTATTCCATTCTTGAAGGTCGGAGCTGAGGTGGATCCTATCATACCAAAAGACCAGGCACCTTAGCGATAACGCTAGCTACTTCGGAGCTCTTCAGGCTACGGAAGTAAACCTGTCGATGAAGTTTCAAATGAGAAAATGTGCTTTTACGAGGAAGTGATTGAAGTCAAGACATTCAGGATAAGCATGATGGTTGGCGCGTAGACTCAAACGCGGTACCGCGTTTCCAACTCTGACTCGGAGTCATTCCGGAAACATACTAGGAGGAAGTACATGGCACAGCCTTGGCGAAGCAAGATAAAACACGTCAGCTTGATTGCGTGCTGCACCTTTCATTGGAACATAACCTGGCTATATTGTGATCATGGTATACTCCTTGTGAATGGCGAGGGGATAAGTATGTGAGCAAGCGTGTAGTTATATATCAGCCGTACGTGGTCAAAACCGTGAGTGCGCGACCTGCATGTAGCCTGAACCCAACCCAGTAATCGCTAAATAGGTCAATTGAAGTCTATCATGAGTCTACTATAACTCCCAGTAAGTAAATACACTAACCACGATACCGTCAATGGGGGAAGGTTCAAAAAGAATAATTAAGACAAGAATACTGTAATGGGTGAACAGAAATCTGAAGATGATTGAGAGGAGAAGAGAAAGCTTGGAAACCATGCAGATTGTAATGATTTGGAATGATGCAGTGTAAGGATGAATGGTAACATAACACATGGATGTGATACAACAAGAAAGGTGGAATCAGTATATCATAATATTGTACGTATCTTCCCTCCTAAAACAACGACGAAGTCAGATACGCTCAAAGCAGTCGACACAGACTGTGCCATCGCTAAATACATGAACTGATATTAGCATACTGGTGAAATATCCGACTCTGGGTCTTACTTTTGTACGTTCTCCACAGAGCAATTGCGACACAAAGTTCTACCACACCCGGGGACAAGCCACTGACCATCGATGATCGTCTCCTCATCGCCTTCATCCCTATCTTCCTTGCCTTGGCCATGGCATATGCCATTACCATCGCCTCCGTCTCTCGCTTTTCGTCTCCTGCCGGCGACGACTGGGGCGACGTCACAGTTTGCGGTCGACGTATTGAGCGAGAGAGCAGGGCGGCGGGGTGATGGCCATATGTATGGCAGTGATACGAATGGTGAGGGGGAAGGCGAAGGCGAGGAAGTCAGCGAATGTGAAAGTGTGGGCGTGGGCGGGAAGGACGGCGTGCGATTGTGAGCGGTACACGTGCGCGAGCAGATGATGCAAGTCGGTGATGCACATCTACAAGCAAGGATTTACATTATTCAGATGCATCTCGGTTATATGGCTCTATAGCTGCTAGTACGAACCTTGCACAGAGTAAAAGCGCCCCCGTACCAGACCTTGAGCCGGGGAAAAGCGCACGGTGGCAGGATGTACAGGACAGGCCTGCCACAAGTGGTTTTGAAGACGTATTGTTGGTGCCGACAGCGCTGTTTACATTGGAAGGAGCCAGTGCAAGTGCTGTGACTGTTGAAGTTGGCGACGAGCCAAGCCTTCTGCGCTTGAAAAGTGGTTTCTTGACTGACGGAGTGGATGTCATACCACAGCAGGAAGCAGGACGAGAAAGGGGTAACGAGGTAAGAGAAAAACCGTGGAGAGGCTCAATTGACGACGACTGCGTGGTTAGTGTCGAAAACATTGCTACGACGCCCAGCGATACGAAAACCGTGACAAAAAGAATGAATCACAAACGGCGTCAATTACAATTCCGTGACGACTTGGTTGGTGTGGGTCTTCGAATGCCGTGAAGGGGGAAAAAAATTACATACACAGACCAGTGTACGCCGAAGGGGAGTCGAACCCCTGCCGCTTGCTTGGAAGGCAAGCATGATAACCGCTTCACCATCGGCGTGATAAAATGTGGATATCGTTGACGCATGTTGGTGCGGAAATATCTTCCAGTAAGCGATAGCCTGGACCTATCACACTGCGACATCTTAGCTTTCGCCGTCATCGTCATCGACATTACGATCATGGTTTATGCTGGTTTGTCAATTCTCATGAAGAAAGGACCCAACTAAAACCTCATTATAGCCCAAAGACATGCTCTCAAAGCGTTCGAGAAGCTCGTGCAGCTTCTACCGGCTACAGAGAAGGCAAAAGTAAGTATACTCCATGCTCCACAAAGGTGCCAAGCACTGATGCTATGCTACATTATCGCAGCCTCAGATAGTCCTTTTGGCGGGGGAACATACACCCTTTAGACATGACACCGATCGCGAGATGCCATTCAGACAGGAGTCCAACTTCTACTATCTCTCAGGATGCACCGTCCCTGCCTCCTTCCTCCTCCTCGTTTACCAGGCTTCGACATCGCTTTCAAAGACCCCTGTCATTGATCTGTTTATCCCAAAGGCAGAGTTGGCAGACATGATGTGGAGTGTACCCCCACCTTCGCTGGAAGTGGCTAAGCAGACGCATGAGGTGACAAAGGTCGATCACCCAACTGCTCTACCTGAAGCTATTCAGGATCTCGTAAAAGCGTTTCCAGAAGCACTGTTCCATACTCTTCCCAGGAACTCGCCCCTTTTCCCAGAGCTTCCAGAGGAGTACACGTCTGCTGTATTGTCTCCTAGTAATCCATCTGGCGCGGTGACCGATGCGTATCTCTTGTCAGCTCTCCATCGCGCGAGGTTAACAAAGGATGAGGATGAGATTCGGTACATCAAACATGCAAACGAGATTAGCTCGCGTGCACATGAGGTCGTCATGAGAGTTCTAGGGAAAGCCGTGCAGGGAAAGATCCAGAAAGAACAAGGCGCTGGAGTTGACAGACCACTTTTGCCTGGAGAATGGCTCATCGAGAAAGAAGCTGAAGCAGAGGCTATTTTTGTAGCGTCATGCAGAAGGGAAGGGTACGATCTTTTTTAGCTGCGACTTTGAAGAGCTTGAGCTGATCTAAATATCAGGGCTGTACATCAAGCTTATTTGCCTATAGTCGCTGCCTCGACAAGAGCTTCAACTTTGCACTACTGCTGCAACGATCGTGAATTTTCTTGGGGGCCTGTGAAGCCTCACGATCATCACAATCGTAACGAGTTTGCTCACGGCGGAGATCGAGAGCTGAATCCGCAGGTCTTGCTCATTGACGCTGGATGCGAATGGAACTGTTATGCTTCTGATAGTACGCTGTGATCTCTGATACAGTATAATTTGAATAATTGGACTGATTCACTTGTTACAGTTACCAGGACTATGCCTGTAGGCAATGGTGGCAAGTTCACGCCCGAGGCAAAGGCTATATATGAACTTGTACTTGAGATGCAAAAAGTGAGTATATTTGTATGTGTAAAATCATAATAGTGACACGTCGAAGCTTTCTATGGACATACTCCGCGCAGGCCTCCATTGGGATGCTGTTCAATTACTGTGCCATCGGACTCTCGTTAAGGGTTTCCAACGCCTCGGCATCTTCAAGACGCCCAACTCAACCAACTCGGGTTCGTGGAATGCCGAAGAGGCCATCCTCGCCTCTGGCGTGAGCGCTGCATTTTTTCCTCATGGTGTAGGCCACTCTTTAGGCATGGACGTACATGATGTGCCGAGCGCGAGTAAGCCAGCCGTTAATGAAACAATAGGGAAGGAGGGA
Source organism: Serpula lacrymans var. lacrymans S7.9 (assembly GCF_000218685.1). Lineage (NCBI taxonomy): Eukaryota > Fungi > Basidiomycota > Agaricomycetes > Boletales > Serpulaceae > Serpula > Serpula lacrymans. Next base: position 589,750 of record NW_006763298.1, on the reverse strand, counting down.
AGCAGGGGCAATGAGGCATTCTATGCGTACTTGAGATTGCGATTGCCATTAGAGGAGGGTATGGTTGTGGTAAGTGTTTCGCTATACTAGTTTTCATTTGTCTATCTGCTATGTTATGGTGTCTGACTTGGTTTTTTGTGCAGACTGTGGAGCCTGGGATTTACTTCTCGCCCCATTTGCTAGCCCCTGTGCGTGACTCGAAGCACATCGATCACGAGGTGCTCAAGAAGTACGAAAACGTCGGCGGAGTAAGGATCGAAGATGTTGTGTTGATTACTAAGAATGGGCATGAAAACTTGACGACGGTGAGGAGCGATGTAGAGTGGCTGGAGAAGGTTTGTTCAGGAGAAATCTGAGGGGATGGGATGATGGAAAAGAAAATTGTCGCTGCTGTGTATGATAGTTGTAGGAATACCGTATGGAGTTGACATCTTCTCATCGAGACCGCCTTTGCTTCTGATCACAATCACGGCCTAGAATTCATCTGCTGCAGTATATGTGTTTCACATATCCTAGGAGGGTGCAGGTCTGGTGATACACTTACTATCTTGAATATTACTAATACTTTGAAGTGCTCAGCGCTCTCAGAATGGTTACATTTTTATGACCCGTACTTTCCGGCGAGCTCATTGACATGCTCATGCAAGTACCGTGCTTGAAATAGCTCTTTCCCCAAGTATCGAACAGCGCTCAGCGATGTCCAACCGCGTCAAAAGTGCTATCATAGAGCAGCCTCAGAGCACTTTTTGGCTCGGCTAATGTCGGACATCAGTACAGATGAGAGTCTCGAGAGTCGAGGATCATTACAGACTATCAAGATAATCTTCGAATTTGGGAGTGTAAGCGCAAGTACGATGTATACTATAATGGAATGATCCCCGACTCTAAGCGTTAGTTGAGGAGGGTTCTGTGGGTAGCAAACGGCCATCGCTCTGTCGATTGCTCTGCAAAATGAGGTAAATTAAATTTCTGATTAGTAATGCTGTGTTCTTCCTTTTTTTATGTAATTACTTCCTTTTCTGTAACATATTGCGATCCGCATTATTTACACTCCGACTGTATAGTTTGTATTTGATCTCCACCACTATTCATTATTTAGGACTCACACTGTTCCCCAGACTCCAAACCAGTCAACATATGTGTGTACATCTGACCGAAATTGTGATTAGATAATTTGATTATATAATTATCCAAGACTTTACTGAAACTTGAGTTGAGCATAACACATATGGCTGGCTGGCAAAACTTGTAGTGGTGCCAGATTTTGGTTTATTTGCACCACCAAAGATTGCCACCGAATCTGACGTCTTTCAGTTGGCTAAAGTCAAAAACAGTCTGACTGTTCCCTGACTCCATTTATGGTTAAATTCATAACAATAGACCAATATTTTGAAAGATTATATGCATAGGAGTTTGACTGACTTTCCACTGAGTTGATTTGAGTTGGAATATTAGACTAAATCTTAAAAAAAAAAGGCTAAACTGATGTGGTTAGACTCTGACAGAATCACATGCTGGTAACCAGCACTGTAAAATTATTCACACTCTGTTTTTTCTTCCTGTATGTGTGCTCTCACATGGTGGTTTATCAATATCCACTTAGCTGTACTGTTGTTAACTGTCGGTTCAGATGGGAGGCTATTCAGACATCACAGAGGTCACACAAGCCAAGCTGGAGCTCCGCTTGGCACTATCGGTGGTTGAACATGATTTTGAGTGTGGTGCACCTGAACTTACTTTTTGAGATTGTAGTACCTTAGTAGAGTGTTACTTTCTTGAAAGTCACGCACATGGAAGGAGCTCACTCATTAATTCAGGATTTTGTGCTAGGAAAGTTGGAGTAAGTGGTAAGAATACATAGAACTGCAATGGTTTAAGTTGTTGAGGGAAAATGACAGTGGTTTTCAGAAATTTCCAAACAGCCCCCCCCCCATCTGAACTGATGGTAAACAACAGTATGGAGGAAGTTGTTGTGTCAATTTGGACACCTGTCTGTGTTTTGATGTGCATACGGTTTGCCAGAAAAACAAAATAATGCCAATTAGTAAATAAATAAAGCAAAATAACAATATTAAGGTTCTGCCACCTTCCCCAACTCTGAACTTCAAGTTTGCACTGGTGCAACTTGCATTTCAACTATACCAACGACATTCCCATATGCCACTGCCAGTGCTTGCATACTATTACTACTGCCTGCTTTCAGCTAAGTCATTAGTCTTTTGACCCAGCATTATATATAACAAACTGTTACTGTGACAAATATGCAACTTGACCAAAAATACATTGATTTCACCATCACTTTAAACTGTGATCTGTCCTGGTCTTAATATACTGTATGGACAACAATGCAGTAGCGTTGCACACAAAAATTCTGGTTATAAAATGTTTCCTGAAGACAGATGGCCCACTAAGAAGACCTAGACCTTCATTGGGAGATGTTGGACTATACTTCATAATAATGGTGTGAATCTTTGTACCAGCCTAAGGAAAATGGGTGTTTTTTTTGGTAACATCATATCATCTTCTATCAGTATCAGTAAACAAACCTGTATATGCTCTTGAAAATGAAGTTGGCACAACAGTTTTCATGCACAGAGTTTTAGCATTGCCTTAAGATTTGTTTGTGTTTACCCCAGAGTCGGGGATTGGCGCTAGGCGCCGCTACGATTCGGACCCGCAGGCAGGATTCTACACCATGGCTATGCGGCGCCGGGAAAGGCACCATGAGAAAAGAACGTCGGGTGCGAATAGTAAAGTGCATGATCAACGAGGACTGATCAAAAGGTGCTTCGAAGTTTGTGGATTGCCATACGTGTAGCAGGATGGCCCAGATGTCGGATTCGCGGATTCTTGGTGGGATGTGCTTATGGTTAGCTGCCATAGATGTTCATGCAGGTATCACATCAAGTGCATATGGATTTGCGTCGAGGCATGAGACCAGACAGAAAGTAGAAAGGCGAGAACGTATGTTCAATGTAAGAGAGGCTCTTGCACTCGACGAACTCGGGCGGGAAGCAACGATTACCCCAGCGATACACAAGCCGAACGGAAGTTGGGTCCTGCCTTGTTATGAGCTCGATAGGACAGGGTCGGATGTGATACCGCCTGATCAAACCCAGCGGTGAAGCTGATGAAGTAGGAGAGCCGAACAGCTTCAAGAAGAGATGAACAGGTTCGACTGGTACAATCTTCGCCTGTAGATGCGTTGGATAAATAATTGTATCCGTGCGAGCCCTCTCAAAGGTTCCATGTTCACCTTTGGTGGGCATCAAGTCTCTGAGGAGTCTATCGTCAGGCTCCACCTACTGGTAGCCTCATCGTCGGTTTGGCAGTCTGAGTCGTAGAACCTTGATAGAAACGGGGGCTTTACAGTTTATCTCTGCATATAAGGAAGGGTTCCAAATTCGAAGAAAAGAACGATCGTTTCTCGATACGTGGAAAAGCAAGCAATATATCATCACGAATGGATAAAGTATGCTCAAATGGTTTGTATGTTCTTGTGTCCTTGGAGTGAAGACCACGCAGCGCTGAAAAATCTGGAAAGTCGAGTGCAAAAAGTGCTCCAACGCTAATTCAATCACAGCTGTGGCGCCACAAAGGCCTTCCATATAAGGTAGATCAAGTTCAAGATAGAGCCTGGGTCGAAAATATCTTTCTAAAGCTTGTATTCATCCCTGCCGTGGAATAGCTACCTTATGCATCCAATAGATATTCTAGATCGAGAGAATTCGAAGGAAGGCACGTAATCTCAATGAATGGACTTCTGTCACGGAATGCCCAAAGGAATACATCCAGCCACTGGCACCTTGGATTTCTAGAATATTTTTATCCATAAACGTGACGAATGTTGGAATACTTAGAGAATGCTAAATTGTATAAAAGCCTCGCACTTCAATCGACCCTCCACCAGTCACTTTCCCTCGCCCGCCCTTGTACAGACACTCTCTTTCACAGTCGCTCCCTCCATACCAAAATTAAGTCACCATGTTCGCTCGCATCTACAGCTTGTTCTTCGTCCTCTACTTCTCCCTTCTTGCTCTCGCCATCCCCTCTCCCGTGGATGTCGTCCGTCGCGAAGGAGCAGCCACTAGTACTAGTAGTACTAGCAGCAGCAGCAGCAGCCAGTGCAATACTGGGTCGCTCCAATGTTGCGAAAGTACTCACTCGGTAAGTCGCATATACACCAGATTTAGATAACTCAGGCTGAATCTGCTCCTTGCTCAGGCCAGCAGCGTATTCACCGCCAGTGCCCCCCTGAGCATCCTTGCTGCCCTTGGCGGAGGCCTTTTGGGTGTCAATTGCTCCCCGCTCGCTCCCATTGGGGTTGGCTCCGGTGCTAGTTGTGCCCAAGAGCCTATTTGCTGTAGCGGTGATTCATTTGTGAGGATTTTGCAGTTTTCCTTTTTGTTATTTCCTCAACTACAATCAAATACAGAGCGGCCTCATCAACGTCGGTTGTTCTCCCATTAACGTCAACCCTTAAAATCAAGAATGATGTTTTCCCATCCTTTTCTTCTTCAAAGACAATTCAGACCACTTTAGTAACTACCAGTCTTGTTATTTTCTTCTTGCACCGAGTACAGCCTTGCGTACTTGTAGTGCTTTCCAATTCGATGTGTATCGGCTTTTATTTATTACCATCGTTGTTATGGATAGAGCCGGTCCTGTACAGATTGTCGTTTATATACAAGGTCAGATTTGTCCCAGCTTTAAATAATTCCAATATTTTTAAATTCGTGAAAACAATGTTTGCCGTGTGCCAGGTTATCAATTGGATAGAAACTGACACAATAGTAAGAATGAGAGTCATGTCAATCTAACCGAAATCTAACGCACAATTTCATTCGGTACGCGTAGTCCTCGGCAAAGGATCGGCATTCTGAGAAACTTCCGCGTCGATCAAAGCGTGACAAGCAATGTCCATATATGGAAAACTAGGTTCGAGATAGTGGATGTATTTTTCTTTTACTAAGATCATGAGCTCGATGGCGGCGCTGTGACAGAACTGCAAACCCCTCTTTGAGTTTATTTGTGCATCCCGGTCTGTTTATCGCTATTTTACACAGAAAATGTGTCCAATGGGAAGTGGCGCAGACAGCGTGCAGATTTATAATGGGCCAGAAACTTGAACCTTTATAAACCTTGCGTCCACCTAATTTGTCCCCACCTATTCCATCTTCGTACCTGTCCATTTTTTCTTACCTCTCCCATTGTAGAGGCTCTGGAGTCATCATGCACGCCCATTTATCTATCTTTCTCCTTGTGCCTTTCTTTGCTTCATTCGCAGTCGCTGGTCCGACTTTCAGACCTGGGAACACCACAAACCACTTACCCGTAGTCAAAGATAAACCATGCGCCAACAACATTACCACAAAAACCACCACTACAGCTTCTACCATGTGCAACACCGGCACTCTCCAATGCTGTAGCAGTACTCAGAGTGTGAGTAGAACTAGTCGCCTTGTATGTGTACTCATTCCCTGCGTTCGAACTTTCAGTTAAGCGACTCGATGAGCTTATTGAGTGGTCTTCTTCCACTCGGCGCGGTTATCGAAGGCTTGGTCGGTATGGGATGCTCGCCCATACTTCCTATGGGCGTTGGTTCAGGCACTAGCTGTAACCAAGAACCTGTCTGTTGCAGCGGTGATACATTCGGCGTAGGTTCTGTAAAACATTGCCCAATCCAGTATCTAATTACATGTCCATAGGGTCCCTCTGGTATACTTAACCTCGGCTGTTCTCCTATCAACGCATTAAAACTATAGTGACTCCATTCACCATGACAAGCGAGAGAGTGAGTCGTAAACGAAGAGTGTAGGTTAGCGAAGAGGACGAAGGACACTTTCATTTTATTTTTTCTCTCTTCAAACTATGCGCATACAGGCGAGTACAACATTGTAATGCTTTCGAATTTCGATATGTTCCATAATCCAGATGATACAATTATTTTTTCATGTGACGGCCAGACTGCGCCTTCTGTAGTGCAGGGATTTTTTGGAGCACCATAACTTCAACAGTACCATACTATGATTTGCCGAGTCGAACCAGCCAGTATGATAATGAGAGCCGCATCGGCTGGCTAGCAAAGGGTGCGATTACTAGTATTGCGGGTCATATGCAACGACGATTGAAGCGTATGTAATTATATCATCGCCATCAGGTTGCACCGCTCTGATACTACTTGCCTGCCTATAGTTTACTGAGGCAAGCTGTATGACAGGACTTGCGCTCTTCGCTTGGATGAGTGGAGTTTGACGTGCTAAGACTGGCACAGTGCTGCAGCCGAGTCGAACATTATCCGTCCAACTGTTTTGACTGCATATACTAAATCCCCGCATTTTTTCAGCCATACTCACTAGTATTAATCGTTTTTCTGCGTGTGTTTCCATATTCACGATACACCATGGAAGTTGGGTAAAAAAAGCCAGTAAGTTTGAATTTTCCTCAAACGGCCGAGTCTTCACCGCCGGGTGACAGTTATCGTAGCATGGTCTCAGAACGCAAACCTTATGCCGTGCCTTCCATAGCTCAAATACGATCGCAATCATAATGGGCTCCTGTTCTTCTAGATGAGTATGAACCGAAGAAGAAAGGCGAGTCCTTATCTTTGTGTTTAATTGGTTCTTGTCATGGCTTTTGGCCGCTAGTGTTATGCAGCCTCAACCCGACAAGCCCCCTTCGACTAAAGGAACACGTCGATATCACCACCCAGGGAAGCCTGGGTAGGAGGTCAGAATTCTACGCGATGTGATTCAGAAGTCATGTTCACTTTTGTGTCTCAAGTTTAGTGGAGATCAGATAGGCGCCACATATGAAACCCTACTAGTTTCACTTTTTCAACTTCTCCAGTCGAGACCGTTCATCCTGAGGAATGCTTTCGCTAAGTCCTCCAAGTGGCGGCCGATGCATTGAAAATGTATAAAAGTCAGTACTTCAGGGAAAGAAAGCAACAGGGAATTTTACCATCCTTTTACAGCTTCACCAACCAACCTCTATCATGTTCGCTCGCATCTCTACTGTCTGCGTCTTCCTCTTTTTCGCGCTCTTCGCAGCTGCGACACCATCTCCCGTTTTTGCGCGCGGTTCAGGCAATTCTGGGCAATGCAATACCGGACCCATCCAATGCTGCAACAGCGTTGAGAATGTAAGTTTCATTAATGATATAACTTTCCGTGGAGTTTGTTTTCATACCGATCCTACAGTCCAACTCTGCAGGCCTCTCTGGCTTCTTGGGATCGCTTGGGATCCTTGGTCCTATTACTGGGCAAATCGGACTCAACTGCAACCCTATCACTGGCATCGGTGCCGGACTTGGCCCCCAGTGCACCTCGCAGCCCGTCTGCTGCACTGACGCCCATTTCGTTAGTATTTCATTTTATGCGACCTTACTCAGAATGCTCACGTTTTTATCGTCATCACAGAACGGTCTCATCAATGTGGGTTGCAGCCCGATCAACATTTTGTGAAGAAGGCATTATAGTTATCTTGGGGTAAAATGGTCTGGGTGTCGCAAAATGTGACCAACACGTGTTTGTGTTCATTTCTTACTCGTGTTTATCATGAAGTTTTTGGGTTAAGTAGTCCACGGATTTTGTGCTTTTCTGTAGTTGACTGTCAGGGAACTCCTAAGCTCACTTTCGACCCCCGCCTTTAAGTGATAGGACAATCAATCGATATCAATGTGTCCAACCCCTATGAGCTTCGTCTAACAATCCGACATAAGTATGTCAACGACGAATGTGAATGCGCCTGCACCATTTTCTCGTGAAATCATACTCTCCCTCACAAAGTTTAACAGTCGAATAATTGTTTGGCTTCAAGTTTGCTTATATTACCTCGATATGATGCTTTACATAGTTCGTTGGGCCTAGAAACGTCGAATCTATTCTCCAGATATTTACAGGGGAAATCACTCATGGATGGTGAGAGTGGAATGTGTTTGTTCGTTTTCGGAACGTGGCGGGTATCACTGCGACCATTTGGAGAGGGATTTTCGGGAAGAAGAGAAGACGCGATTGCCAAAACGAGGCAAAAAGATAGGGAACAGAGGATGAATAGAGAATTGGGTAAGACCACAACAACAAAAGAATATGAATATAGAAAAAAAGAAAAGAAAACTGAGAAAAAAGAGAAAAAGAGCTAGAGATATGGTAGATGATGGGAGCAAAGTTCGACAGATTAGATGGAGAAGAATGGTTGCTCGCTGTGCTGTGCCTGTTGTTGTTGCTGCGCAAAAGGGTTATGGCTTGGTGCGCCCGTCTTTTGTGCAACAAGCCGGCCAGCGTCGGTGTGCCCAAACCTGGAAGACAACCCTATCAGCATAAATGGTAGCGTTAAGAAGCAGATAATACACACCGCAGTTGTCCGGTATTTCCGAAAGTGTCCTGCCCATCCTCTCTGTTTGCAAAAAGATTTGCAAGGTTAGCATGTTCTTGATCTGCACGTGTTGGCTGCCTCTGCGAACCAGCTCCACCTGGCGATTGCCCTCCTGCTGGGGATGGCGACGATGCAAACCTCGAGGGAGATGCAGAAGACGCGTAAGATGGCGCAGACGAGTTGGCGTACGTGCCCTGCAGATTGAACGATGGTGCATCCGAGGAAACTTGAGAAGCAGGCATATGCGTGTTCGATGGTACGGGTGGTGGCGAGAAAGACGTAGGAGCAAAAGGGTTGTTTGAGCTGTGCATAAAGTTGGAGTACACCCGGTAAATTAACAAAAGAGACAATGGAAACGCACCCAAACCCAGTTGGCTGAGCAAATAATTGCTGTTGTTGCGATTGTTGCTGGAATTGATTGAGCTGCTGCTGACGATACCACTCTTCCTGCTGAGCTGCCATTTGTGCTTGAGCTTGTGCCTGAGCCTGAGCCTGTTGAGCCTGAGCCTGAGCCTGAGCCTGCGCCTGCAGCTCTTGCTGTTGCATCCATTCCTGTTGTTGACGAAGATATTCTGCCTACAGTATATATTCAGAAAGTATATAGTATGTGAAGAGTCACATCAACAAACCTGCATTGCCTCTTGCTGAGCTTGTTGTTGATATGGATTGAAAGAAGTAAATTGCGGCTGCATCTGGGTGAATTGAGGCTGCAACCCTGTCGCATACGGTGTTGGATCCACAAACGGGAAGGGATTGTTTCCGTTTCCATTTCCATTTCCATTTGATCTGCAAGATGAAACTCGGTTCAGCAAGATAGCAGAAGGGCGAACGATGACGCCTACTGATCGTCAAACAATGCAGAGGCATTCGAATCTTCAACTGCCTTATTCCTTTTAGCCTCTTCCTCTTCGCTGAGCCTGATCGCCTGCTGTAGATCTCGCTCTTCCGCAGTCATCTGACCGGCTTTTGCCTGCTCCTCTGCAAGCGTACGCTTGCTCTCTTCTATCGCACGGCGCAGCTCATCTTCATCTTTATTCTGATTCTGGCCTCGTCGTCCAGGGGGAGGTCCTGCAGGAGGCGCATAAGCTCCACGAGGAATGCTTTCATCATCATCTTCCGCACCGCCCTGACCACGGATCATACGGTCACGCATAGATGCGCGGGAGCGGCGCTCCTCGCGTAGACGAGCCTCATCTTGCAAGAGGTTCGTGATATCCTTAGCTTTCTGTCGGACATTTGCTCCTTGATCTTTTCCGTCTTCATCGATGTACTGGAATTCTTTGAGGGTTTTGATGATATAGACGTTGTCACGGAAGTATATGACAACATTTTCGGAGCCAGCATGGAGGCAATAGTCTAGAACTGTCAAGGACTACATAAACGATAGCGCAGTTGAGAAAGGGGAAGTCGATAATATGGTAGACAATGATGTGGCACCTTGAAGACATGACGCCAGTTCTTTCCCTTGTCGTTGAGTCTCTTATCAAGCATCTCCATGATCTCGACGAAATCATTCCTGAAAACGTAGAGCCATGAACACTATATGGTATACTCGGATTAGATATTTTGAACAGGAGCTCACTGGTTATATGTTAGTTGAGCAAGCTCATTCATCTGTGTCCCTGAAGGACCCCACGGATCGTTTGATGTTGCATCCCGGACTTTTGCCTGCGTGTCTGAATAGCCCTTTGTGTAGTTTTTGGCTACACGAAGGGCACCTTTGCCAAAGTGCTGTAGAGACATTGCCTGCAGCTAGTGTTAATGATGATAGTCGCGAATAGAGAACAAGCCTGACAGCTGTGTACGATGCGTTTACTCGGTCCGTGTCTTCGAGCTGCGGCTGATTAGATAACTCGACATATTCTCACAGTTGGCAAAAGTTGATGAGACGCCGATGGTGAAGCGGTTATCATGCTTGCCTTCCAAGCAAGCGGCAGGGGTTCGACTCCCCTTCGGCGTATAGTTTTTTTAAATATCTCGAACTATCTTATCCCACAGGTCACTGGAGCCACTGGAAAAGCCATACTATTCATCGATTAAAATTGATTATCAACACCTGTGATGTCCATTGTAATCGAATAGCAACCACGGGAGGTGCAATGATAGCAATCCCTACAGCAATGGTCACCTTGTAACGTAGGGACTACTAGTTGAAATGGAAATGTCTCCTGTCTATGACTAGAGCTACCCTGGTTTCCAAAAAATTCTTTGTATTTTACTCCACCAGAGGAAAGCCTATCACATATACAAAAGGCGTTACACAAAAATTTTACCTGTAAGTAAAATGCTACCCAGACAAGGTCGGATTTCTCTCAGCCTAATATCACAGATAATTTTCGAAGGAAGCATTCAATAATCAGTACTCGGGAGTGTATGGGCCCGCATGCAAGAATACGAACCCTTCAGTTACATTGAGATATGAACACCCTCGTCTGCTTGGGACAGGTGGAATGAATGGCATTTCCTAAAAAAAAATAAAACAATCAGATCCCGATGATACTGATAGTCAAGCAATCAAGTTCTGAGGAACATACCTAGGCCCACAAGAACATCAAAGACAACGTACCTTAAGAGCAGAGGAGATGGGTAAAAATAAATAAGTCATGTTATATCTTGTTTATATATTCTTGGAACCATGCATCACATTGCACGAATCTTAAAAATCTCTATTTTCAAATAAGCAATGTGATTGAGGATCCTTGCTACTGTAGTGATGTTCCAAAACGTATCCTTGAGAATTCTAATCCAAAAACAAGTGAACCGTGTGAGGAGTGGGACATGCACATAGCGGTAAAAGCACTGATAATTATAGCGCAGATATGTTCCAGCTACGCAACAGGGCAACAGGGTAGGGGGGTATTGAAAACAAAAATGGAATAACAAAAAGAGACCGAGTGTCCATAACGGCTGGCCAACCGATGCGGGAGGGTTTGGCGATAAATACGCAAGGCATAGATCGTGCAGGGTAACACCGACAAGGCAGTAATGAACAGAAGGAAACGACATCAAACGCAGATACCCTGGGAAGAAAAGAAAAGCATTTATGCTAAAACCCTCGTCACACCTCCCAGGAACGCCATCGTTGCTGCGAGCGCGCCCGCCTTGCTGAAGACTACCTGACTCACCGCACCACTGGAAGGCTTGGTGGTAGAATTGCCACTAGATCCCAGACTCGAGGTCGATCCAGAAGTTGATCCAGAAGTTGATCCAGATGAGTTCGATTGAGGTGTCCCGCCTGTGACAACAGTGGTACCGCTGACATCTGTGAGTCAATGTGGTCAATGATTGCATCGTAAAACAAAATGAATTTATACACACAAGCTTCAAAGGTAGGCAGCGAGTAGTTGGTCTCAACGTAAGGCTGGGTCTGGTTGTTGGCCACTCCCATAGGAACTAGGTACTTGAATGCTGATTTCAACTGATCATAGAACTTAACTGCCTCAGACATAGTGAAGTTGTTGAGCTCATGGGTCAGCATAATCGTGCCGGACTAGAATGCAGATCATGAAAGATGATGACACGAACAGTAAGTATTTGAAAATAGTGTGAAAAACATCAGGCAAATCAACTCACCGTGCTGAATGTCCCATTCTGAGCACGGGCGATCAAATTCATGTAGTTATCGTCAACATCTTGATCAGTAATGCCATCGATACCAGCCTTCCAGTCGTTGGAGTCATACTGCCAGATAATTGTCTTCAGTCCAAGAGCGTTCGCGATCCAGCGGATACGGTCATCAACGTCACCGAAGGGGGGCTATAGTAACATGTACAATAAGTAGGCGAATGGGATATCAAGATTGACAACATACCCTCCAGCAGGTGGGGGTAACTCCGACAACCAATTTGATCATTTGCATCTATTTGATCGATCAGTCCAATCATATTTGTAACTTATTCGCATGAAACACTGACAGCTATTTGAAAAAGTTCGTCAGTACGAATCAACCAAAAATCAGACATTCGGGATGACTAACTGTAATAGAGTTCCGCAAAGGCCTGCTCGTTTGTCAACGAAGTCACTATATGGTGAATAGTCAGCACTTTGTCTTTTTGTATGACCACCATAAAACGTACTGTAACGGTGAGACCATGTGTCTATGAGAGATTATAAATATCAACCACAATTTTAGTCATTGGACTAAGGGAAAACAAAGACAAAACTTGTGTACTTACGGACGCAAATTTCGTGACCTAAAACCAATACATTCGCTCAACATCACGTAGCACACGATATAGTCAATGGTGGACTCACCATCAGTCAGGGCACGCTGTGCCTCAAGAGGCCAGTTCATAACATTGCTACCGATGTAGAACATAGCTATCGTTGAAGTTTAAGATATTCATTCGCTGATGAGTCTGAAGCGGCTTTGACTTACTGGCTTTTTGATTGTTGTCTTGCAAATAATCATAAAATGCATTGTGGGAGCAGTTGGGGCCATCATCAAATCCGTAGCCAAGTGTGTCAGGCTAAGAATAGAAAATACTATAAGCCACTTGTCAGTAGTTCTGTCTGTCAGCGCGCACCTCAGATACACCCGCCATGTCAGGCTTAAGTCCAGCGACCTTTGGAGTCGTGCACTGATCATATGTCCACCAGCAGTCTGGGTCGGACGATGAGTACGACAGGCCTGAGAAGTTACCCTCTAGCGAAGCCGGTTGAGTACCCTTGGGTGCGATGTTGGGGATTTGACTCGAGATACTGTTATATTTGGCATTCGCAGCTGTGTCGTTTGAGAGAATGGAAGCTGGCTGCCAGTTCGTGGGGAAGTTGTATGCCGCTTCAGAGACGGGGGGATACCAATAGGCAACGCACTCTGCGGTGCCATCTAGTAAGGCACACGATGTCAGTATCTGAAGAAGAAGAAATACATCACAAAGGGGGGTTGGCGTATGGGGAGAAATGTAAGAACATAGTGCAGAAGAGTAAATTTGACCAAAATTCGAGCTAGGTACTGGAGACCTGGTGGCTGGACAGGTTTTGGAACAAAAGAACTTTTCTCTTGCCGATAAAGCATCATAATAGATGATGAGGTACTCTTGCGTCTAAAGTACAACGAGCAGAATCCAGAGGATACTTACTGGTGATTGCAGCCTCAGCAGTCTCTGTAGTGCGGTCTTGAGCACTGGCGGAGGAGACGAAAGATGCGACCAAGAAAGCGGAAGAGACAGAAGAGGTGGTAAAGAACGACGACAAACGCATTGTGATTAGCAGAAACCTAGAGCATACGCTTGTGTGGTGGGTGGTGGTAGGAGACAGACAGATGATGGAGCTTTAAAAACGAGGCGGTACAAATAATGGCGACGAGGGCGAGGTCTATATTTAGTGGTAACGGCTATTTTTTGCTGCTATTTTTTGCGGGACCAGGGATTGGTGTGGGTAATTGATGTGACAATGATGGGAGGCGTTAGCACGGAGCCGGCCCTTTTCTTTTACCGTAAAAAGCAATTTACGGCCATTGTTGGGACCTATACTAGTAACCCGGCCACGTTTTGCTGGCATTCCGCCCTGGTAATCGGTGCCATCTTCGTCCCTTGTAGTCTCCCTTGCCAACCCGTCTATGATAAGACATGGCTGGCTCGATGTATCTTTGCCTCCATGGGCTATATGCACATGGAAAATGGCAATGTGCTATTCAAGAAACACCAAGTATCATCGGCCTACGAAAGCGAAATCTATTTTCGAACCCAAAGTAGTCACATTACTCGGGAGCGCTTGCCTTAAGTTCTCCCCCTGCGCACCGCTCGGATGATTATCGAGTTCCAGTCCTAGCGCCATGGGGCCTTGTCAGACGAGGTCCCCATGCTCCGACAGGTTACGTGCGCATATCAACACGATACGGAACGTCCCAAACGAAGATTTTATCGCAACGTTTGACTAGTTGTTCGCCTGGCATTTCACAGCTCTCCTGCAAGAGTATATTTCTGGATCTTCAGTAGTTCAGTAATGCGCATCACGATCTATCCATGCGCTAAAGAACCCACCTTTTACTGCTGAGTTAGATAACACGCCAATCGATGCGAACCGTTGCCTTCCGAATACTCATCCCGTGGTCAGTATTTATAGCAAGTGATAAAAGGTGGTCAAGTGTATGAGTAGCGATCATTCTTATGTTAAGAGACTTCCTTCGTTGAAAGCCAGGAATATCGCAGCACGCAAGAGCACATAAATAATATCAACCATGAGTGGAGTACATCGTGTTGGTGGTGATCGTATTTATAGCTATAGGCGTGTGGCAATTCAAAGTTTACAGTAATCTGCATGTATGGAGTTGTAATCATATCTTTTGGTTATACGTTTGCCTTATCACTTTGTAATTATACCCATGTCTTCACTCTCAAAGGCCGAAAAATCATACATCCAGTCTTCCTTGCTTTCCAAACCTCCATTACGTGCAGACGGTCGCGCTTTATACGACTTCCGCGCAGTAGCACTCGAAACAGGTGTAGCACCGTTGGCTAATGGAAGTGCTCGCATTAACATTGGCAGAAACGCACACGATGGTGGGGGAGGCACAGAGATATTGGCTGCTGTGAAACTGGAAGTTGAGACAGTAGCGGATGGGGAAGGTGTCGATGGAGGAAGAGTAGTGGGCACGGTATCTTGGTGCGCCTACTTCGTCTTTCTTTGGTTTCAATTTTATGTGTATTTCTAATTGATCCCATGCAAAGGCAGCTCACCAGCCGCATACCCGCACCTCCCATCAGGAGCATTGGATGATCTGCAACATGACCTGACATCTGTGTTGCATGATACAGTGTCTCATCCATCACTGCGACCCAAAAACTTAGGTATCATACCTGGAAAAAAATCGTGGTTGCTGAACCTCGATGTAATCGTCTTATCTGATGATGGGAACGTGTGTGATGCACTATTCATGGCAGCAAGAGCAGCGTTGTGGGATACTAAAGTACCGAGAACAAGAAGTGTGGAATATCAAGCGAAGAAGGCTGGGAACAATGCAGAAGGAAATCGAGACATAGAAATGGATGAAGAGGGCAAAAGTGGATTCGATACTAGGATAACAAAAAAAGTGACCGATTTCGAACTTCCTGATTACTGGGACGAAGGGGAAATCTTGGATGGGCGGAATATATGGCCTATATGTGTGACGTTAAATCTGGTCGGTCTTTATGTTATGAAATTATTTTCCGACAAATTAGCTGACATATTTCCTGCAGTTGCCTCCAGTGTTCTTCCTCGATGCAGCACTGCAGGAAGAGTCTTCCATTCCATTACGCCTACATCTAATGTTCTCATTGCCACCTTCTGAGAAACCTCGCCTGCAAACATTCCGTTTGCTGGGTCCTAGTGGCGTTGACGTTCCCCTGATTAAAAGCCTAATAAAAGTAAGTGGATATCTATAAATCAAATTTGTGCTCGGCTATAGGGACTGTGCTGACTACTTTGTGCAGGAAGGTGAAGTGCATGCCCGTAGCATCTGGACTGCTTTGGATGCAAAACTCAAGGATGAGGATATAAGACGGAACCAGAAGGCCAGAGATAGGTTCCTCCACCGATAGCGGCATGTACACTATCACAAAACAAAATGATACTCATCACTGGCTATTTTGAATCATGAGATGGAGATCAATGGCTTCTCATCGTCAAAGACGAATCCCTTTCGAGGTCTGCATCACTAATTTCTGCTTTCTAGGAAAGTTTGAATTATCCTTCAAATATAAAAGGATACAATCGACTCATGGACAAAGAATGTATGATATTCACGTCCAGCTTACTGTCACTCATAATCAGCCCTTATTTCTTCAATATTTTTCGGGGAATCGTCGGTGTTACGAACTACTCTGATCAGCGGTCCGACCTATGATGTACAGGTGACCAGGTGAGGTATTTTCTGAGTTTCATGATATAAATATCAGTCTGTTCAGGATGAATGAGCGTACTGAATCAATCATGTCGTTTCTCAAGGTCTCTGGAACGAAAATTGTGAATGGTGACGGTAATGAAATCACTTTGCATGGTGCTGGTCTTGGTGGTTGGATGACGTGAGTTTGCTCATGCGGCATACATCACTTGGCTGACTTGCTGTTTACATGGGTTCTCAGGATGGAGAACTTTATCTCTGGTGGGCTTTGCTATATTGGTATGTTACTGTTATTCGCTAACGAAGGTTGTTCTAGGATACCCTGGTTGCGAATTTCAGATTCGAGAAGCTTTAGCTGAGGCTATCGGAGGGCGCAAAGCTGAATTCTTCTTTGACAAAGTGCGTGGCGACCTCGCTCCTTTCTTGCACTCGCAAACGCATGACTATCATGCTAGTTCCTGGAATATTTCTTTGCAGAGCCAGATGCAGCATTCTTCAAGTCGCTGGGTCTGAACTGTATCCGCATCGCTATCAACTACAGACATTTTGAGGACAACTTGAATCCCCGAACAATGAAGCCAGATTGCTTTCGCCATCTCGATCGTGTCATCGAGGCGTGCTCCAAGCATTCCATTTACACCATCATTGACATGCATACAGCGCCAGGTGGTCAGAATGGCGGCTGGCACTCTGATGCTGGAACTCATATCGCAGGTTGGTGCGCTCGCACTTTGCACGTCTCTACAGCCTTAAATACAGAAATTTTGCAAATCAGGTTTTTGGATCCACAAAGACTTCCAGGATAGGCTCGTTTGGCTCTGGACGGAGGTCGCTCGTCACTATGCTAATAATCCATGGGTAGCAGGATATAATCCTATGAACGAACCTGCTGATCCGAAAGGAACAGGACTGGTGCATTTCTACGACAGAGTACATGCTGCTATCCGCTCTGTCGACCCTAATCACACGCTGTTCCTAGATGGAAACACCTACGCAATTGATTTTTCTGCTTTCCCGGACGATGCCAAAGAGCGATGGGACAATACCGCATATGCTATCCACGACTATGCCATTTATGGGTTCCCGAAAACTCCAGAGCCGTATGCAAGGACACCTGAACAACTGAAGAAGATGAGAGACACCTATAAACGCAAAAGAGCTTGGATGGATGAGAAAGGCTTGTGTGTATGGAATGGAGAGTGGGGTCCTGTTTATGCCCGCAGGGAATACGATGGCGATGCGACTGACGAAATCAACGAAAGGCGGTATAACGTGCTGAAAGATCAATTGGATATATACCACGAAGTGTGTATATCTAAAATTTCTGGGTTATATATCTGGTTCAAATAATCATTGTTGCAGGACCAGCTCAGTTGGTCTATATGGCTCTACAAGGATATCGGTTACCAAGGAATGGTGTATGTTTCACGGGAAACACCTTACATGAAGCTTTTCGAATCTTTCCTTGCACGGAAATTTCGCCTTGCTGTAGACGCTTGGGGTACGAACGATAAATATGTCAAGCAGATATATCAACCGATTACCGATCTCATCAAAGATAACGTCCCAGAATCCAACAGGCACCTTTACCCCCCAATCTGGAGCTTGGAAGATCGAGTTGCCAGACTTTCAAGGACTATGTTGGTGGCAGAATACATGGTAAAGGAGTGGGCAGACACGCTCATAGGGTTGGACGAGCGGCAGCTGGATGAGGTTGCGGCTAGCTTCAAGTTCGAGAACTGCCTGAAGCGGGATGGGCTCAACAAAGTTCTGACGGACCATGCAGCATCATATAAGAAATAGCAATGTACTACTGTCCTTGACATCAAGGAAATTTGAGAAACATATGCTGTATTGCGAAGAATCCAGTATTTTGTATGGAGTAAATACGAAAAAAGACTAAGCCTGTCGACACTCAATAGCGGCCGCCGCGACTTCGTTGGTCAACAGGGGCGCCATCTCGAAACATAATGGATTGATTTTAGATGTTATCCTCTGGTTCATTTTCAATCATCTTCGCGTAGTCCTCATAACTTGCGAACGTTGGCAAGGCCCGTAGTTTCTTGCGCTCGCTAGACGCGGTTTCTTCTCGCTTTCTCTTCTGGCCACCACTGAAGCCGCCCCACTCCGCCTCTTCAGCATCTGAATCATCAGCGTCAGAGCCATCATATTCGATCAGGCCTTCTGCGACTTCGTTATCCAGATCTATTAGGTCCTCATTGTCGGACTCTTCGGCCAGAGAAAATGCATCGCCGCCCTTCGTGTTGATGTTCTCTTGACTGTCATTATCCGCGTCATCCCCGCTCATATCATCCAGGTCAGATGGTACGCTGTCACTATCCTCCATAAGGTCATCATCACCATCACCTGCCACTGCTGGCATTGTCGCTTTCATTGCCTTTCCAGAGTATCATTTGTTGGTAACAGCACACGCAAATTGGGACAACGTACCTTCCAAATTTCTGCCTCTTCCGCATCACTACCCTCCTCCTCCTCCTCTTTCACTTCTTCGCTCTCTTCAGCAGCAGCACTATCGTCATTGTCTTCGGCTCCCAAGTCTAAACCTGCATCAGAGCTTTCTTCCTCGTCGTCCAAGGTCTTTTTTGGCTTTGCTTTCTGTTTCTCGTTCTTCCTTGAAAAATATTTGTGGAAGAATACCTACCAAATTTTCAATCATGCGACACTTTAACCCGAAAAAAAAATGTACCTCGTCTACAGGAATGTTCTCCACTTTTCTCCTCCAGAATTTTTCATCATTCACCAGAATGCCACTATCAACCTCGCCCTTGGTTAATTTCACACCAATCCCATCAGCAGCACTAGCAGCAGGCTGCATAGCACTAGCACCTTTTGGCTTGGGTTTCTTAGGGTTTTTGTAGACGAAACGGTCCAAGAAATGAGAAAGTGTGTTTAACGATAAATCCGCGCTGGAGGTGATGGGCCGAGCATCCAGAAGTTGCTGGGCGTGCAGAGACACGGTGGGATGATAATGATTGAGGAGAGGTATCTGAAATAAGAACATGAGTCAACAATTTATCTTTCGTATTCCTCATTTGACCAGCAACGTACCAACTCGAACAGAGGGGAAGATGATGGATGGGCAAATCGAGGATCGCGCTTTTTCGGGTCATATTCCTCATCGTTATCCTTGCTCGTGGATTGTTTGAGCATATCGCGCATGCCCCGAACCGTACTGAATAGCTACATAAACGTAAATAAATCGCAGCGGATTCACTTGCTGGAGAACCTACCTCTCCGAGTAAGTATAGCCCACCAACAATAAACTCTGTGCTGCCTCCGCCACCACTAACAAGTATCTGTATAAATCTCCTTACAAAACTCTTCACCCTTTCTACGTCATCATCGGCTTTGAGAGATTTGAATAACAGATTCAAATACATAGCTTGCTTCGACGAGGCCGCCAGGCGCACATCATGAAGGGAAGCGTAGAGTGTACGGTAATAGCGGTCTGTGATAGTTCGTGAATGTGACGTGGACGTTGAAGGAGTTTGTGGGCGATTGGATGAGAGCGTAAAAGATATCTGTTGGATAAGGACGAGGGCTTGCAAAGATATGTTGAAGGTTGAGGTGTGCGTAATTAGGAAAAGAGTGTCGATATGTTTATTCAAGCTGACGAGAATATTGTTTTCAGCGTCAGAGCTATTAGTTGACAAATCATGACCCACCTAACGTCGGTAGCGCTTAGTTTTGCGTAAGGCAATGCGCGATTGACTCCAGCCAATATGGCAGAAATCAATTTTGAGTGGGCATCTTCCACTTCTGTGAAGCCACCTGCCCCGACCTCGACTGCAGCATTTTTCGGCTTCACTTTACCTTTACCCTTGGAATCTCTCTCTTTTTTGCCCTTCTTCTTTTCCTTGCCTTCGTCACCAGCAACAGTCGCTACTGGCTCTGGTTCGTCGAGACCGCTTCCTTCGCCAAGCAAGTCCTTGAACATCTGAAAGTAGACGTCAATAATTTGGAGAGCTACCTCTCTGTCGCCAGGGCCAAACACGATCTGATTGAACGTGATAGTCGCATAGTATCTAGCATGATCGTTTCCGGTCTTTTTTGGTTGAGGCGCTGGCTGAGATTTGGATTTAGATTTAGGAGCTTCATCAGTAAAGCGGATATGAGTATTAGAAGATGGCGCAGTCACGGAAGGTGCAGAAGAAGGTGGGCGGAGGATCAATGAAGTCATTTCTCGCACAATGATAGCTTTCATGAATGGGTGTAGTTGAAGAAGTTGAAGAAGGTGGTATGAGACGCGTGAGCAGACGGATTTTTCAGTGTCGCCCTATTACAAGTTGATGGTGAATATAGGTAACTAACATCTAAAAAGGACAGGACACATACCAACTTGTTAACCAGGAGGCGTAAAAGATTGTGCTCTTGCTCGGGCTTTTCAAGAAGAAGATTGTGTATGAGAGACAGAGCTTGCATCCTCACATATGATAATGGGTCCAAAGATAAGGTCTAATGATAAAGGCGTCAGCTTACTCTGCGGACTAATCGAATAGAGACGAACCTCGAGGATCTGCAGGATAGAAAAGAAGAACTTCTTCAACCAATCCTCAAAATACCAAAGCAACAGATGTTGATCGGTCACTGAAGGATGTAGCAGAGGTTGATCACGGAAATATCTACGCGTATATTTAGTCTCGACTTGCGTCTGACATTGGTCGCGAAACTTACTTGAGCTTCCTACTTGGCCCACCACCACCAACCCACCAATCCACTATGCATCTTAAGGCCTTCAAGCTCTCCTCTCTTCCACCCTTTCCCTTTCCTCTTTCTGCCATCCCTTTGAGGGTTTCCAGGGCCTTGATATTATATACTGGGCTGCTTTGCACAAGCAGGGTCAATGCGCTAAGCCTATCGGACAGAGTGCCAGACTGCAAGATCTTCTGCAGAAAAGAGTACTCTGACTTTGAAGATGTCAATGTGGAAGAGGAATGAGACTGATATGTAGAGGTCGCGGATGAATGAAGTGAGGATGCACGATCCATAAGGGAGGCAAGCTGCGTCGAGCTAACGGTGGGCAACGGGGCAGAAGAAGCAGACAACGGAGGTACTGATTCATACCACTGCGATGACAGTTCGACCACCATTGGAGGAGATTTGGTAGATCTGGGAGGCATACTGTCCTCCACAGAAGATTGAGGTCGATTCAGACTCTTGAAAAAATGTATTATATAATCATCCCATACACCGACATTTTTGTTGAGCAAAACACGAGTGGCGCAAGATTTGGCGACAGCACGTCCAAACCCAATGAATATCAGTGACCATGGAATCACTGCAGATCTTTGTACATTCAAATACATCTACAAGAGAAATATGGAGGTAAATAACGACTCTGACATTCAGGAAAGCATTGATAGTGGGAGTCTTGATAATAGTGCATGTTCAAATAAATTAAATGTGGTATTTGTGCTATATACTCTGTCATGTAAGATGCAGAGGATATTGATGGGAACTATGAGATTTATGAATACAACAAAAATAACCTAAAAGATTTCAATACAGTCAAACTTGTCATATCCCATAGCGGTCAGGACAGCTCAAAATCTATGGGTTGTCACAAGTTATGGGATGGCAGAGATGTATGAAAAAAATGGTCATAATGGCATAAATTGAATTATAGCGACTGAATACACTGAAGATTAGTAAATAGGTATGAGGAAAATAATGAGTAAGAAGGCTTAGAACCATTGCTTCAAACTCATCCAAGTGCAACTGATGGCAGAATGAAGCCAGAAACCCCTCCAGCTTTCATGCCAATGGGCCATCTTGCTCTGTCATGTATTCTGTAAGGAGCAGTGCGGCTTTAAGAGCTTCCCTACATGTTGGACATACACTCACTGCACCTGTAAGGACCATTTACATTTTCTTATCTTTTTGTTCCATGTCTTGGTTCTCAAACACTTTCCCCATCATGTGAGGAATCAATTTTTCTTATCGCATTCCCGTCATGTCGTGGTTAGCAGACTCGATCCCCGTCACTCCTCTTGCCCTTGGACTAGAGATTACAGCAGGTGTCTTATTACTTTTATCCTTTTTCTTCTTATTCTCTATTCACACTCACGTCCTATCGTACCTACGACGAGGTAGACTTGTTGTCGACCCTCGAGAAGATATCCAGATGACATAGCCATGATCCAGTGCTATGTCTGGGAATACTTCGGAGGAATATTGATAAGTGAAGAAGGTTGTGAGTCAGCGCCTTCTCATGGGCTTACTGATACAGCCAATCACACATCCCTTACCAATACATTTTCTCATACAATTAGTAAATATGATAGATCGGACCACCTTCTCCTTTTTTCTTATTGGTTAGCTAGCTGGTCAGACCACTTTCTCAGTTCTTCCCTTTCTCGGTCTGACCATTGCCGTTCACTATATAAAGAGGTACATACTCGATGTATTGTTCTCTAGTTCAATATTAGTTTGGATTTGCGCTCATACCGATACTCTTCATTCTCATACCCTGATTCACCGCCTTCCAGCAAGGACTTGACCAGGCATTGTGCTTTGTTATATAGCTTCGTATTTGTTGCCTGACACATCACACCTCTGGCTCTAGGGCTAGAGGTATCCTTTGCTACATCAGGAAAAATGGGGGTAGCTATATAGAGCAAATACAGAGCTATACTTGCTTATAGGTGCTTATAAAGTTGTCATAATTGTCAGACCTGTTATAAAACCTCTGGCATTTGTAGAGCCACATATAGGCTCTTATTGTTAGGCAACAAATATGAAGCTATATAACAAAACACAATGCCTGGTCAAGTCCTTGCTGAAAGGCAGTGAAGCAGGGTATGAGAGTTGAAGAGTATTGATATAGGTGCAAATCCAAACCAATATTGAACTAAAGAATAATACATCGAGTATGTACTTCTTTATATAGTGAACAACAAGGGTCAGACTGTAACAACCAAGAGTGACTTACTCTGGCGCACACAGATTTACACTATAAAGAAGATGATGGGAGTGGTTACCCCTTAGACTGCAGTGAGTTTGTTGGTTAACAACAGGAGGACTCGCTGAGGAGTCTCCTGGATCTATTGGGGTATATATACTACTACAGGGTTGTTTGTACATGTGTACTATACAGTTGATAGAGACAGTGGCTGATGATGTCATGGGGCCTAGCCCGCATGGCCAGCTCCACTGTGCAAGAGAGTTGTGTCTAAAATAAGAAGAAAGGCAATGTGGCGCGAGAAAGAGGAGTTTGGACAAAAGGGGAAGTGACGCGTGGCACCATGTGTGAAAGCTAAAGTACAAGGTTAAAGCGGAGAATGAAAATAAAGGAAAGGTCCGAAAATTGTGTTATCGTAACACAGACCGAGAAAGGGAAGAGTCTGACCAATTGACTAACCAATAGGAAAAGAAAGAGAAAGTGGTCCAATCTATTGTATTTACTAATCATATGAGAGAAAGTATTGGTAAGAGATGTGCAATTGGTTGTATCAGTAAGCCCATGAGAAGGCGCTGACTCACAGCCTTCCTCGCTTATCAATATCCCTCTGAAGTATTCCCAGACATAGCACTGGATCATTGCTATGTCATTTGGATATCTTCTTGAGGGTCTACAACAGTTCTCCTTTGTTGTAAGTACAATAGGACGTGAGTATGAATGGAGAATAAGAAGAAAAAGGATAAAAGTAATAAGATACCGGCTGTAATCTCTAGTCCAAGAGCAAGAGGAGTGACAGGGAATGAATTGGATAACCACAACATGATGGGAATGCAATAAGAAAAATTGATTCCTTACACTTATAGATGACCAAAAGCTATTATAGCTGTTATAGATGCTGGGGATCTTTTTTTACTTTTATAGTCAAGCCAACTAATTATAGCTTTTGCCTAGGTTTTATAGTCTTTATAGAAAAAATAGCTGTAATACAAGTTTTATAGCTTTCACCTTGTTTCATATGTACCTATAGATTAGATCAATTATTTGGACATTTATTGCGATTATAACTTCAAGGGTAATGCAAGAAATGCGTAATATCAAAAGTAATATCTGTTATGATAACACAATTTTTGGACCTTTCCTTTAATTTTCATTCTCCACTTTAACCTTTTACTGTAGTTCACACTCTGTGCCATGCGGCACTTTCCTTTGTTCAAACTCCGCTTTTCTCGCGCTACACTGCTTTTCTTTATTTATAGCTACAAATTACTCATGCAGTGGAGCTGGTCACACGGGCTGCACCCTCTGACATCATCAGCCACTGCCTCCATCAACTGTACAGTATACATGTACAAATAGCTTGTAGTAGTATAAATACCCCAATAGATCAAGGAGACTCCTCAGCAAGTCCTCCTGTTGTATACCAACAATCAACTTAGTCCTACCTAAGGGGTAACCACTCCCTCATCACTACCTTTATAGTTTGTCTTAGTGTGCACCAGAGTAACTAACTCTTGGTTGTTACAATATCAAAAATGCACAATATCATTAAAAGAATCAAACAATCTAGACTATGAATAGACTTTACTACTAACAGAGTACTTATACTACCATAGTTTCCTCTAAAGCATCAAAGTCAATCCCATAATTTTTGTCTTGAGGTTTTTGATTAAGATATTGAAGATTGGCTGATTGTCTGTATATATATTTCACATTAGCTAAGTGATAGGCAGTAGATATATACCACCTACAAAATGCTTTTGTAAAGATTATTCCTCATTTGAGTCATCCAACCAGGGCAACACTTCTGGAGTGCAGGGAGCTTCTCAAAGTAGAATCCCCATCTACTAATAAGATTAGACAGAACTATTATAAATGTGATTAGAACTCACCTAGCTTTGAACATATTCTCTGAAAAATCTTGTACGCTCTTACCACCACTATTATAGGCTCTAAGAGCACACTCAACCTAGTGGATAAGTAAGTAAATATTCAAGAGTACGAAGAAAAAGTCTGAAAAAGTCATACTGCAGAGGCAACCAGTGCAAGTAGAGACAAAGGAATACCTTTGAAAATATGTGCATACCTAATTCCTTCACCTTTTCTTCCAAACCATTGGTTTCTTATGAGATCATTGAAAATAGGGTTTGAGAATGGTTTTTGCTTGTTATAGGTTCTTCCCTGATACCCATAAGTTGTAATACAATGAAGAAAAAAATAGTTCTCACTTTGATATCAAGGTCCCCATCAGACCATACTTAAAAATTCAAGCAAGAGTTAAAACCAAATCATGGCAATGAAAGAATACACTCACATAATCCATCATGAAGATTTTCAACACTTCATTGTCTTCAACCTCCCTTAATTTGGATTCAAAGCTGTTGCTAATCTTGGAGCTTTCAGTGATTATTTGCCATGAGATATCAGAGCGTATATTAGAAGCCGGGAATCCTTCATTTGTTGAGATATGAAGACGTATTTGAGTATGGGCTTCTATAGTTAGCTGTGCCAAAGAAGGAGGGAAAAGAGCTAGTGTAGGTTTGCGCTTCCTAGTCATAGCAGAAGATGGAGATACACTAGCTATTGCTGTGCTTGATATGCGACTGAAAGGTTGAATAGAAAGAGCTGCAGATGGCAAACAAGATGGTGTGCTAGTGCTTTCACCAATATTACCAGCTTGGTGTGCGTCCTATATACATATGTGAAGATGTTGACTTTTATTGAGAGTAGATAGATATACTCACTTTTCTGCCTTGCATCTGGGAATGATTGCCATCCTCCTCCTCTATACTCGTTATATAAAAGACAACTTTGATATACAAGATAAAGGAATCATACTTTCTTGTTCACTATCCCCTCTAACAGTGTTCCTAGACTCTTCTGTATCTGTATCGTCATCCCCACCCCCGTCTTCATCTTCATTATCTATAGGCCTCCAGGATCTAGGTTGAGTTGAAGGTGGAGTCTGGACCATGTTACTATTATTCTCTTTATCCTGGTCATCTACTACCTCCCTCCTACGCCTACGCTTCTGGGAGGGTGGCAGTGGGGCATCCTCCCCCTCATCCTCTTCCTCAAGAGTATCAGCAGCACGTTTCAGGATTTCTAAATAGCATCAGTAGAATATATAATATTTTATGGGAGATTTAAAAAAACAAATACCTTGACACTGTCTCTCCAGAAATGTCTTTTGAGCTGCTTTGCTGGCAGCCCTAGTTTGAGCTTTCCCAACTTCCTTAAGCCTCTCATACTCCCCAGCATCTATTGTAATCTTACCCTTCTGAGATTTGGTTTTACTGGAAGCAGATTTTTTAGCCATGAGTAGTATAAGGAGGATGATGAACCTGCAATACATAGGGAGGACTAAATCACCACACATCAAATTTTGGCGTGGGAGCATCTGAAAGTATACTAACTTCACAAAGAAAAAATGTGCAAAAAGCTAAGCTATTCAAACTATATTCATCCATTTCTATTGTTTGCCCATGAAGAGAACTCTTTGTCAGTATGGAAAACAAAAAATGCTCTCTTGCCTTGGTATTGCAGATTGAAGTGTGTAATATCACAAGATCTGAAGATGGCAAAGTCACCTTTCCTTAATTCCAAGACCAGACCTGTTTCAACCATGACAAGGGCTCCACCTTGGAAATTACCAATAGGAAGGACAAGACAGAAGTCCTTGTCTTTGCTATCTCAATGACCTTTGGTAGAGACATTGAGGTTAATCACCAGTGAAAGGAAGGGGAATATTGGAGACAAATTGTTGCCAGGCAAAATTGATGCAACTTCAGCCAATAACTTATACTCCTCAGGCAGCTGAAGCTCAATCTTGTGGATAGAGTGATTATTAGATTAGATACCACAATAATGTACTATATTTAAGCTTACCACATCATGGATCCAATGGAATAGGTCTGCAAAGACAACTTTGATAGTCCGGTAAATAGTGCTGTGATCTTTGATTTCCTTGGACAGGTAAGGGATCATCTGGGAATAGTTGGTACGACGTCCATCTTCCCTCTCTAACATGAGAGGCGAAATCTCAGTTGGAGCGTCATCTCCCTGGTTTTCAAGGAAGTTAGTGGGCAGCTGGAAAGGAATAACATGGCTGTATCAGTACTTACTATTGTGCAGTGACGGTTGTACCAGGAAAAGTGTAGCGCCTCAAACATGTCATCCTCATCATGTTGGCCAGGCTTCTGGGTGGGCGGCTCGTTGTTCTCAAATGCAGCCAGGAGCTTTGGCTGTAGTGATGAGCGGATACAGTCAGGGAGGGATGTGCAAACAAAGACCATGAGGGAGCCATCTGAGTTGCGGATATTGAGTGATTGGCTGATATCAAGAAGTTTGATAAGGCACTGAACACTTGAGTGTACAATGAACTTACCCCAAAATGACGCTTGCTGGGATCCTCAGGTATGTCCCACATGTAGCCTTTACACCGCCTTGATACAGAGACTGAAGCTAGCAATAACTCAGGTAAATGATCGGATAAGGCTCCCAATGTGTAGCCACATACCTGTGTTCGCAAGTCATTAGTGTCTGTTGCTACATGGCCCCTTACTGCTCGTTCCCTTTCCTTCTCAGTCCACAGGACATTGGCATTGTGATCATGTTCTGCCTGAAAGACTTTGTTTGCAGCCAAAGAATGATTATACGATGTAGGGATGGTGGTGGTGTTTTCCTCGCTGAGAAAGCGAGATGGATAGGAGTTGGGAAGAGGACAGTCCTCTTCCTCATTGATGTCAGTTAATGGGGGACTGTACGGCCTACTCAGAAATGAGTGTTCCAATGGTGCAAGCATGTTGTAACCCAGTTGGTGCAGAGGGATAGCTGGATTACCAGCGCAAATAGTGAAAGTGTAGCAAGACTGCCAGGCGACACAGTCACGCTTAAGTAAGACAAAATTACTAGGTATATTTTCATTAGCAAGGATATCCTATTAAACTTCAATAAAGCTAAAAACTATAGCACGCACTTGAAGATAACAGAATCAAAAAAATGGTCTGAAGAGCTGATATTTGTGCAATCAAATTCATTGGCTAGCTGATGCTCCGCAAGTATAGCCGGGGAGAACATTGATGCCATGCTAATAAGCAAAGAGAGGCGCATGCGACTGATAGTAGGAATGATGTGGTCGATAATTAAATTTCCCTTGACAGTTTCTTTTTAAAGCTTGTAAGAGGTATACAAGAGGCGATTATCTTCAATTCTTACCTTTCTTTGGCATTCTTAGCAAATTTGCAAGGTCCCATGGTGAAGTGCCCTCCATGGCAGCAACTGAAACATGAAGACCCAGACTAGCAATAAGTACTAATAAATATATGGAGCCTCCACCAGCAAGGGCTGCAAACTTGCTTCCAGTGGAATGCCAGTCTTGGAACATCCTTTTGCTGGGTTTGTTGGACAGATGCGCAATTTCTTGATTGTATATTCCATTGAGAGAGAGATCTGTTCGTATTTTGATACTACAATTTGAGATATGAGCAAAGAATGTTGAATATGAGAGAAAGACAAGTGTACTTACCTTTGACATTTTGTGACAAGCTGCATAAGGTTGACCATCAGAAGAAAGTTGACGGCTATGTCCTTGCCACTAAGTCCCTTGCAACGAGCAACAACTGACATGAGTGATTTGTCAAGATATGCTCCCTCCTGGATTGCAGACTTGACGTTCAGGAGCCAAGCTTCTGGGTTGTGCGTGTCAGAGCCCCCACGAGCGGATGAAAGAGTGGCAATGATGGCATTGACGTTCTTGCTTATGTTAATCCAGGGACTACTTTGTTGTCGCCATATACCTTCGCCACCCTGACGCTGCAGTGCAAAAGTAATACCACCCCTAGGACAAGGGCGATGGGGCTCAGAAGCTGATGCCAGGTCTTGAGGTCATTGAGTTCATCATCTTGTTGCTCTGGATTTCCCTCAATTGCTTTGTTTGGAAGCCATAATGGTTTTTTTTGGAATGCTGGTATTGGGTAGGTTGATTGATTCAGAACCAGAATCTTGAAGTGTATCAGTGCCAGTAGAAAGATGAGACTCGCTGTTGATGATGAGAACTGTTGTTAGAAAACCACACACAAAACAAACTAACACACAATCCTCCCAGATTCCACGGAACTTGTTCATGGGCTTTGCCTCCTAGAATAGTGGAGTGGTCTGGTTGTTCGTGGGGTGGTACGTATAAAGATCCTTCAAAGTAAAACCCAGAGGTGTATGAGTGTGGGTTTTGAGGAGGAGGGATAGTTGAATTTATAGGAAGATAGGTGCTTTGTGGCGAGTATAGACAAGCACTACCTTGCTAATGGTAGCACAAGGTAGGTTTGAGAACGACGAGGATGACGAGGTGACGAGGTTCCCAGTGATAGCAGGCTCCTGACGCACAAACTGTAGTGCTCAGAAGGACTCTAATCGAAGGGGATGACAATCACTTTCAAAAAGTGACGAGTGACGATGACAGCAGTTAACAGTGGTAGCAGTGGGAAGTGTTGTGACCACACTGGATCACAAGTAGCAGAGTAGTGAACTTGAGAGTAGAGAAGAAGTCTGGAATGGAGTTCTTTTTTTTTTTTTACAAGGTAAAATACAGGGGTTTATATAGTAAAAGAAAAGTAGGCTATGCACAGTATAGCTGTGCAAAAAGAATGAGAAAGAACATGAAGGAAGGAATGTATGCTGACAAATCCTGCGTAGGTAGTACAGGATAAGATTGTCAAAAAAAGGAAAAGAAAGAGATAGAACAATGAATGCTGTGAGTAATGTCACAGGTTTGTACAGCCATAAAGTAAAGTCCAATAGCAAAAAGAGAGCAGGAAAATCATGATGTCATGGGAAGATGCAGTAAAAAAAGGCAAGGCAAAACACTATCAGTATCAACACAGTTCCTTTATTGTCAGTCAGGCATTCTAAAAAAATATGTGTCCATAAAAATGATTCAAAAATCAAAAATAATCGCACTGTAAATGAATGTTCTGCTGAAGAAAAAGAAACTGGAGCCACCGGTCCACCACCTAGTCCAAATCCGACAGTTCCATGGCCTTACCAATGGACTGGTTGTGTTGGACCACCTGATTAAACGAGGGAGGGAGAGGAGTAGTTCCAATTTGGAACAAGCCAGGCAGTGTGTGGTAGGTGTAGCTGTAGCGAAGACAATGGACAAAAGATAAGTGTACCCAAGTGAATGGGACAGCGATGAACATGGGCAACGCAAGGGGATGAACCTTCTCCAGCTCAAAAATTACCCACCCACGCTCCAACCAGGCAAGACGAGTGACCAATGTTTTGATAGTATATGATGGTAGATCGATGTCATAAAGATGGACCTGTTGCCCTATTTGAACCGGCTGCCAGGGCTTTGCTGATATCAGCAGTGGCACGTGGTAGTCAATGGATCGGCGACGGAAGCGGATAGGAAGTGGTGACATCAGAAATGGTGGGGGTGCAAATAAAATGAGGAGGAGGAGGGTGGAGGTGATGGAAAAGTGGATTAGAATGGGGATCCAGAAACGACCGTCAGGTGAGAATAAAAAGGAGAGGAAGGGGCCCATGGTGGGGCTAGGCAAAGGAAGGGGAGTAAGGGAAACGACAAAAGCGAGGGCGCAATGCAATGTGTAGCCAGTGGCAACGCGAAAATTTGCCGAAATGCCGAAACACGGAAAGTACCGGATGGAAAAGCAAAGGTGAGCGTGACTGGATTGCCTAATAGAGGTGGTGCTGATCAGCCACAAGTTCGAAAAGGGCAATATTAATTACTATTCCACGTGGCACTGTGCCTGTGTGGCGCAAAGGCGAGTCTTTTGAATATTCGCTTCATTATTGACACCTGTCCATGCTACCAATCAACTTTGGTGCATGACATCGCCCAACCAGGGAAGCATGTTTGGTAGTGCTGATTGCTCTTTAGATAGGTTATTAGATTAGTTGTAGTATTGGATGGTGCCGTTGGCTCTCCAAAGAGGAACTGGGAAGAAAAATGTAAACATACCTAGTGAGGGTTCACCTAACAATAACTCGGATTCAGATAGAACTGACAAATATATAGTTTCAGCTGAGGATAGCCAGATTAGAAATCAAACTTGAAAGCTCACCTGGCAATGCAGACAAAATTGATGGGTACAATAGAAATGTTGATAAGTTGCTCTGAAAGTCAACCAGGCCTTCAGGTAAGTCTTGGATACCGTTGAGTATTTCCACCAGATACATGAGGTCATTCCTATGCATGCTCGGTGCACGTGCCGGCGGCTCACATTCCGATACGGATAGCATTTTTTGGGATAACCAAAAAAGGCAGTTGAGCAGGTGTTTGAGCACCTGCCATTCTTGGTCTGACCATAAATAGAAGGTATGCGAGTGTCCGAGCAACATCCTCTTTAGGAAGTTGTGCAAGCGTCCACTTTAGGAAGGTGTGCAAACGTCCGAGCAGCATCCACTTTAGGAAGGTGTCCGAGTGTCCGAGCAACTAGTCTCGAATCCAGACGGGTGGGAACAGAGGTCCCAGACCATCTGGAGACATTTGTTTCAGGACAAGTGCATCGAGTCACAATGTCACACTTATAGCTGTTTTTGGGTAGAGAGCTTGTCCAAAAGCAGAAATAGATAACATTTTGTCATCATGATTAGTTGTACAGTGTAAATAGAGTTTCTTGGGTGTAATGCAATAAGTCGAGTATTTTCTACGCATGACAAGATACGGTCCTCAAGCTCGTCAAAAGTCACACGCAGAAGACAAAGAACAGTCTTACAAACTTCTAAGTCAGCACTGAGACAAAGCAAACCATTATTGCTCCGAGGATTTTCAACAAAAACTTATAACAAGTGTTCATGAACGATGCAGAGGCCGGACTGGATCCTCCTCAGCTCGTCCTCAAGCACCTCTCCAATGCAACCAAATGAAAACTCCTCAAGAACTCACTTGACTCCACTAGCCCGTGCATTGTGAGTGCCTTGCATGCGCGGTGGCTTGGACCAACGCTTGAGAATTCTCAGGGCACTTCCGTTCCTCTCGCATTTGCAGTACCTATTATAGTACTTAGCCCCCAACGGACGGACCTGCCCTAGATAGGACCTAACTCCTATCACCGATTTCTTTCCATTATAAATACCATGTAACAGCAGTAGTATTCTCTAATATGATTCTACGCAGTTTACGCTTACAAAGCTAGACTCCAAAGATCAGACTTCTACTCAGAAGAAGACTAACTCTCATTGGAAGAACCTCGCTCAGAACTACGTTCTCGAGCTTGTCTTCGGATAAGTCTCTTTACAAACCTCAACGAACCCTCAGACTTTGTTAAGCACTTTGTGCGTCACATACAGGGGTTTATATAGTGAAAAAAAAGTAGGCTATGCACAGTATAGCTGTGCAAAACGAATGAGAAAGAACATGAAGGAATGAATGTATGCTGACAAATCCTGCATAGGTAGTACAGGATAAGATTGTCAAAAAAAGAAAAGAAAGGGATAGAACAATGAATGCTGTGAGTAATGTCACAGGTTTGTACAGCCATAAAGTAAAGTCTAATAGCAAAAAGAGAGCAGGAAAATCATGATGTCATGGGAAGATGCAGTAAAAAAAGGCAAGGCAAAACACTATCAGTATCAACACAGTTTCTTTATTGTCAGTCAGGCATTCTAAAAAAATATGTGTCCATAAAAATAATTCAAAAATCAAAAATAATTGCACTGTAAATGAATGTTCTGCTGAAAATAAAGAAACTGGAGCCACCGGTCCACCACCTAGTCCAAATCCAACAGTTCCATGGCCTTACCAATGGACTGGTTATATTGAACCACCTGGTCAAACAAGGGAGGGAGAGGAGTAGTTCCAATTTGGAACAAGTGAGTCCCAGGCAGCGTATGGTAGGTGTAGCTGTAGCGAAGATGATGGACAAAAGATAAGTGTACCCAAGTGAATGGGACAGCGATGAACATGGACGATGCAAGGGGATGAACTTTCTCCAGCTCAAAAACTACCCACTCACACTCCAACCAGGCGAGACGAGCAACCGATGTTTTGATAGTATATGATGGCAGATCAATGTCATGAAGATGGACCTGTTGCCCAACTTGGACTGGCCACCGGGGCTTTGCTGATATCAGCAGCGGCACGTGGTGGTTGACAGATTGGCAACGGAAGCAGATAGAAAGTGGTGACATCAGATATGGTGGGGGAGCAAAGATGATGAGGAGGAGGAGGGTGGAGGTGATGAGGAGGTGAACCAAAATGGGGATCCAGAAGCAACCATCAGGTGAGAATAAAAAGGAGAGTAAGGGACCCATGGTGGGGCTAGGCAAAGGAAGGAAAGTGAAGGAAACGACGAAAGCAAGAGCGCAATGTGTAGCCTGTGGCGACGCAAAAATTTGCCAAAATGCCAAAACGCAGAAAGTACCAAATGGAAAAGCAAAGGTGAGCGCGACTGTAATGCCTAACAGAGGTGGTGCTGATCAGCCACAAGTTCAAAAAAGGCAATATTAATTACTATTCCATGTGGCACTGTGCTTGTGTGGCGCAAAGGCAAGTCTTTTTGAATATTTGCTTTATCATTGACACCTGTCCATGCTACCAATCAACTTTGGTGCATGACAACGGAAGCAACAGAAAAAGAAAGAGAGGGGCAAATGAGGGCCCATCAGACAGCAGAAAGAGTGGAGGAGGAGGTGACGGAATACAGGGGATTGTGGGAGCAACAGATCACTACCAATTCCAAGATACAAAAGAATGACAGAGGAGGAGAGAAGAGAGATTGAGGAAGGATAAGGAGCGCACTTGATAACCCACCCACCTTCAATGGCGGTCAGATGAAGTTTAAAAACTTCATAGAACACATATCACTACACTTTGAAGAAGACCCAGAATACTTTGGAGATGAAAAGAAGAAGATAGCTTTCATGCTATCACATATGAAAGAAGGAACGGCTGCAAGCTTTAGAAGCGAGTGGCTAGAAGATAAAATGTCCGTTATCTTAGCACTGGAACGGGCACAATACCAAAGATGGGCAATCTTTGAAAGAAGGCTAACCGAAGCTTTCAAAAATAACCAGAAAGAAAAAGAAGCACAAAACCAGATCTTACAACTGAAACAAGGTAGTAAGACCGGAAGAGACTTCTTCCTAGAATTTAACAGCCTGCAAAGGAAAGCAGGATATAGGGACAACTCCATTCTGATCACCCTGCTAAAGAAAAACATGAACTATACACTTGTGGACAAGCTCTACATCAGTGGGCTACCACCTAACAGATACAAAGAATGGAGGAAACTCCTTGTAAACTATGATTTAATATGGAAAGAATGAGAAAAAGAGAAGAAAGGGTACTTTGGTCAGACGGAGAGAACTGGAGCAAGGAAGGAAGACGGAGGAGGAAAGAAGGCTTATTCTGAAACCAAAGATGGAACCGGAACTGTCTATTTGGGTGCTGGGCAACCCATGGAGATAGACAAGGCCAGATACAGAAAAGAAGGACTCTGCTTCAAATGTGGAGTCAAAGGACATATTGGAAAGTTCTGTCCCACAGAAGGAAAAAACAAAGTTGACTTGAGCGCAATGATAGCGGCACTGTCAAAAGAAGAGCGCGAAGCTCTAAAGCTGGATTTTTAAAAGGGCAACTGATGAAGCATCAGTCGGCTGAGCCCAAAAATGTCAATCCCTTTTCTGTTCTCCCTGTTGATGATCCCACATGTACCGTGAAAACAAATGAAAAATATCTATACAAGGAATCAAAGTCAAAGAAAGAAGTAAGGAATAACATGAAAGATGCACACCAGAAGAGGGGTCTGGTAAAAGAAACCCCAAATGAAAGTACAACCGAGCAGAAGCGACGCACAGTGAAATAACAAATGCAGCTATGGCGGCGGGCAAATCATTGAAAAGTGCAGCATCAGCAGCGGATTCTAAAGAGATTCTCATACCCAATATGGTGGACAGGTCAGACACCCCTGTAAATAAAAACCTAGAAAAAGAAAAAAGGAAACTAGTAACAGCAGCATGGACTTCCAAATGGGTAGCAGAAAGACTTAGAGACCAACAGGAAGAAAGATCCATTGGAATCTTAAATGCCTGGACGCACCATAAAAGGGGAAAAGAAGCCACAAGATGTTACAATAACACAATTTTTGGACCTTTAAATTTCATTCTCCTCTTTAACTTTTTTCTATAGTTTTCACACACTGGGCCATGCGGCACTTTATTTTTATTTTGTTCAAACTCCCCTTTTCTCGTGCTGCACTGCTTTTCTTTATTTATAGCTACAAAACTCTCACACAGTGGAGCTGGTTACACAGGCTGTGCCCCATGACATCATCAGCCACTGCTTCCATCAACTGTATAGTACACATGTACAAATAACCTGTAGTAATATAAATACCCAATAGATCCAGGAGACTCCTCAGCGAGTCCTCCTGTTGTTTACCCACAACTAACTTGGTCCTATCCTAAGGGTAACCACTCCCCTCACTACCTTTACAGTTTTGTCTGAGTTGAGTGCCAGAGTATACAAACTCTTGGTTGTTACATTAGGACTTGCTCTTACTACTCTCTTGCACTTTGTGCAAACCTGGTCCCCAGGGTTAAGGGGTTATTGTTTTGGAATATCCTGTATAGCAGAAGGGTGTGCTCCTAGCGACGGCCCTGTAGTGCTCAGGGAGAAGAGGCAATTATTTGTACATGGCCCCTAGTGTTAAGGGGAGTACTTTAGCTCAGCAGTTGGTGTGGAACCACTGTTGATTAGAAATTACACACAAACTTCTTTTTCATTTTCCTCTGACCAGGCCGGGCACTTGCCTCCGCTAGTCTGGAGAAGGGTTGACAGCTTAACAAGTGGACCACCCCCTGACAACCGTTTGCACCAGGGTTTATTACAAATACCCTATATATACATACAATTTCAAATACTATAGTGTGGGTAGTCAGAGATTGAGATCCGATACTCAGCTGGGAAGAGGTAGATCTGCACTTCAGTCACCCCCAAAACATAAGCATTTAGCTTCAACTATCTGTGTAAATGTATAAAGCTAAGAGCTTGTTTTTCCTGGTATCATCCCAAGTGCTCCAGCAAGGATGGGATCATCCCAGAAGCGGAATAATACCACCCTTCTGGGATTTTCCCATGGTATCAGACCATGTACCATAGTGGGATTATCCCTCAGATGGGATAATCCCAATAACCTGTTACATGTCACATGGTATCAGGGGGATTGGTGCTAATACTAACATGTGAGAATGCTGGGCCAACTAGTGAAGATATTTCCAGTCTTTTCCACATGAATAATGGTACTTTAGCCCAATATAATCAAGACTATTTTGAAATATATGAGTTACAAGTTCCTCATTGTAGCTTACTGCAAATTTGGGGAGAAGCATTCCCTTTTTTTTAAATGTGGAACATTATCAATTTCTAGATATAATCAATTGCAGGAACCATACACTAGAAAGATGCTGTTGTCCTTGCTGATAGATGTGATATGTGAGTTCTGCTTTTTTGCAAGGTTTATTATACCCTTAACTGAAGTAAAAACTAGGAAACACAACACAAATGCTGTGACAACAAAGTAATCTGCAGAAGGACATCGAATATTAGATTTACACTAGATCTGGCATATTCTGTGAGGAAAATCCTGACCTTGTAGAAAGTAAAACATAGTAAAAAGAAACATAAAGTCATGTTCTTGCAAAAACATGAATTTACCACTTTTGTGGCACTACCAAGGTATTTGATACCTTATATTGTACATTCTCTGAGAGTGGTTCCTGGGGGCTGCTGGCTGAAGGTCTATGGGGAGAGGGGGATGCTTGCTATGTACAGTATAATACACAAGATCTCCATTTTGATACTCCTACACTAGATGACTTGAGTGTGAGGATTAATTAGGCACTGCTTAGGTATTTAATACCTTGAGTTGTGCCATTTCTGGGAGCTACCAGCTGAAGGTCTAAGGGGTGACTGGTGCCTATATGCTGACTGTGTATAGTACAGTATCTAAGTCCACAAAGAATCTGAGTGCTGTAAAGGTATTCTTTTTTTAGATTCTTGAGAAATTGAAATGAATCCGGAAAATATTTTTTCATGCCAAGTAAGGTTTCTGCCAACATTCTCTGTCTCTCATATGATAGTGATGCTGTCTCACACCACTCTTTTTGGATTATCATTTTTATGGCAATATGTAGAACTCAGGTAATTTCCTTCAAAACTGATTCTGACCATTGACATTGCCCAACTTTTGATTTTTTTTACTGAGGATCATCCCACACTGATCTGGACAAATCCCTGAAATAGGGTGTGATCATCCCAGTTAAATCTGTACATGTCCCCACGTAACATGGGGTTACCCACTTCTCACATGGACAAATACCAGAAGGGGGTGGGATCATCCCAGTTCAATATGGACAAATACCATAAAGGGATGGGATGATCCCAGCTCAATGTGGACAAATACCACAAGAGGATGGGATAATCCCAAGCCAATCTGGGATGATCCCAAACCAATCTGGGAAAATCCCAGTTAAGCATGGACAAATACCAAAGAGGATGGGATGATCCCAATCCACTCTGGGAAAATCCCAGCAAGAGATGGGATGATCCCAGTTAAGCATGGACAAATACCAAAAGAGGATGGGATGATCCCAATTGAATCTGGGAAAATCCCAGTAAGAGATGGGATGATCCCAGTTGAACATGGACAAATACCAAAATAGGATGGGGTGATCCCAATTGAATCTGGGAAAATCCCAGCAAGAGATGGGATGATACCAGTTTAACATGGACAAATACCAAAATAGGATGGGATGATCCCAATTGAATCTGGGAAAATCCCAGCTTAACATGGACAAATACTAAAGAGGATGGGATGATCCCAATCCACTCTGGGAAAATCCCAGCCAGAGATGGGATGATCCCAATCCACTCTGGGAAAATCCCAGCCAGAGATGGGATGATACCAGTTTAACATGGGCAAATACCAAAAGAGGATGGGATGATCCCAATTGAATCTGGGAAAATCCCAGTAAGAGATGGGATGATACCAGTTGAACATGGACAAATACCAAAATAGGATGGGATGATCCCAGTTTAACATGGACAAATACCAAAGAGGATGGGATGATCCCAATCCACTCTGGGAAAATCCCAGCCAGAGATGGGATGATCCTAGCTCAACATGGACAAATACCAAAAGAGGACGGGATGATCCCAGTTAAGCATGGACAAATACTAAATAAGATGGGATGATCCCAAATCAATCTGGGAAAATCTCAGTTCAACATGGACAAATACCAAGGGGGGATAGGGTCATCTCAAACCAATCTGGGAAAATCCCAGCAAAAAAGGGGATGATCCCAGTTAAATGTGGACAAATACCAAATGGGATGGGATCATCACAATTTGATATGGACCAATGCCTGAAGGGTAAAGCATCATCCCAAACCAGCCAAGGAAAGTCTTGGAAAGAGATGGGATCATTCCAGTTCAATCTGATCTAGAAAAATCTCCAAATTACATAGGATCATCTCACTACATCACAGACAAATCCAAGCAGGGGACAAGATCACCCTGAGTCAGAATAGGACAGGGAGATCCCACAACAGGAACAGAATTATCGAATAGCATGCTTAGGCTGCTGGTGACTCAGCATGACAGGGGAAAATACTCCTGAAATGCACTAAGGTTATTCTGTAACATATAATCATAGGTAAGTTCCCAGCAGCTTAAAATATTATTGTCCTTTTCCAGCAGTTTCCATTTTTTACATGTTGCAGTATTTTGTTTGTAAACCAACTATTATGTTATGGTAGGACCTGGATGAACCTAAGGTTGAACTGGGACAGTGATTCAGAGTAGCCCTCACGTAGGTTCATCCCAAGTCACATGAAATTGCATAAGCATGCAGAGCACACCTTTCAGCCATTTTTGTTTTCACAAAAATTTATAATCAATTGTATGCGTGGGGACATATAGTGGATAAAATGGGTGTTGGCTTGTGGATGCTGGGCTGCCACAAAGAGCCAGCAATTTGTCTCATGCAAGACATGTTCTGCCTTTGACAATGATGCAGCAGAGGGAAGGATAATGAATATGTAGTACTTACTCGGACTGGTATCTTTGTGCATTTTTCAGTTCAGGCACTTGGATAAAGCTGCACAATTCAAAAAAATATCATATCTTTTGGATCAGCACATTAAATGGATTTGTGACATATCTTTGCCTGGTTGCAAGAGTGTTACATTATTTAAAGTTGGATGAGCCTGAATGAGAGGTATTGTAATCCTGCAGATGTATATGCTTGGTATTGTCAAACATCTTGTATTCCTTTGACTATAAGCCATTTTAAGTAACATTGATAGAAATCCAGGGTAGATAAATCTACTTTGTGATATGCAGTAAATTATATGATAAGTAGGAATGACAAAGTTATATAGTCAGTCAAGGAAAAGAGATATGGTTGAATTATCTCCTAATCAACTGAATTAAATCAGGTTAATTTGTAAATGGTTATATGTCACAATTAGTTACACTAACCTTTGGTCAAAGTCTCCTCCATCAATCTATAGTATATGATATTACACTAGAAGCTGGACAAATTAAGGTTCAATTGAGAGTAAACACCATTTGAAATTTGTATATATGTTATAAATGATGAAAGCAGGTAGTATTGTATTCTGCTTCATGGCTATTAGTACTATTGATAATGTATTGATGTTGGCTACATTTATGCAGGAACTATCTTTGCAGTAAAGCCCCCCTGACACCATGTGACATGTGGCAAATGTCTGGGATTATCCCATCTAATGGGATTATCCCACCATAACAAATGGTCTGATACCATGGGAAAATCCCAGAAGGGTGGTATTATCCCACTTCTGGGATGATCCCATCCTTGCTGGAGCACTTGGGATGATACCAGGAAAAACAAGCTCTTAGCTTTATACATTTACACAGATAGTTGAAGCTAAATGCTTATGTTTTGGGGGTGACTGAAGTGTAGATCTGCAGATAGCAAGTGGGGGACCCCTAGTTACATTTTTTTACGTTTACAAAGAGAACAAGTCAATATGTTGTTGCAACCCAATATGAACAGTCTGCTGCACAACATGCATATACAGATTCAGGTGTTGACAAATCAGCTCGCCAAGATTCAGGCTGCACCAGCAGCAGAACCTATGGCTGAGCAAAAGTTCAACAAAAAAGTCAAGATTATCGCTGACCCTGGTGCTTTTGAAGGAGACTGGGCTCAATTTGCCGAATGGTGGATCAAGCTCCAAATTTGGATTAAAGCGAACTGGGACGTGTTCGCTGATGATTTTGAAATGGTGACAACTGTGCTGTCAAGACTCAAAGGACCTGTGGTGGGTTGATACGCCCAAGTTAGAATGCAAGAGTGCTACACCGCGGGAGTGTGGCCTACCTGGGATGATCTCAAAGTCAAGATCAAAAAATACTTCAAACCGCAAGCTGAGCATAACTGGGCACATCAGCAAATCCATACCTTCAAACAAGGAAATATGAGGACAGATGACTTCGTTACCTGGTTCCTGGCCCTCTCCATCCAAGGGGGTTTGGTAAATGAACATGCAGTGGAGCTGTTGGAGCGCAATGTGAACCCCCACATTGCAGAACAACTTTACATACAAGATATGTGGCACGAGAACCTTGCAGCAGCTGCTGAGGAGGTTCAAAAATTTGGTAGGGCCATAGAGCTCTACGCTATGCAATTTGGTGGCAGATCCACCACCAAAAACAATCATTCCCAGAGGAGCCCTGGGTCATCAAACCAAAAAAAACATATATAGAGCAAATATAGAGCTATACTTGCTTATAGGTGCTTATAAAGTTGTCATAACTGTCAGACCTGTTATAAAACCTCTGGCATTTGTAGAGCCACATATAGGATCTTATAGATGACCAAAAGCTATTATAGCTGTTATAGATGCTGGGGATTTTTTTTTACTTTTAGAGTCAAGCCAACTAATTATAGCTTTTGCCTAGGTTTTATAGTCTTTGTAGAAGAAATAGCTGTAATACAAGTCTTATAGCTTTCACCTTGTTTCATATGTACCTATAGATTGGATCAATTATTTGGACATTTATTGCCATTATAACTTCAAGGGTAATGCAAGAAATGCGTAATATCAAAAGCAATATCTGTTACAATAACACAATTTTTGGACCTTTCCTTTAATTTTCATTCTCCGCTTTAACCTTTTACTGTAGTTCACATTTCGTGCCATGTGGCACTTTTCTTTTCATTCTAACTCCACTTTCTTGTGCGGCACTGCCTTTATTCTTTTTTTAGACACAAACTCTCTCACGCAGTGGAGCTGATCATGCGGGCTAGGCCCCATGACATCATCAGCCACTGCCTTTATCAACTATACAGTACATATGTGCAAATAAAATTGTAGTAGTATAAATACCCCAATAGATTAAGGAGACTCCTCAGCGAGTCCTCCTGTTGTATACCAGCAACTAACTTGGTCCTACCTAAGGGGTAACCACTCCCTCATCACTACCTTTATAGTTTGTCTTAGTGTGCACCAGAGTAACTAACTCTTGGTTGTTACATCAGGATTTGCTCTCATTACTCTCTCGCACATTGTGCAAACCCGGACTCCGGGGTCAAGGAGATTTGGTTATTGTTTGGGAATATCCCACATAGCAGATAGGTGCACTCCTAGTGATGGCCTTGTAGTGCTTTGGGAGAAGAAACAATACCTTTGATACGCGGCCCCCAGTGTGAAGGGGAGTACCTTATCTCAGCAGTTGGCATGGAACCACTGTTGATTAGTTTTAGAATACAGAACTTCACTTTCTCTTTCCTCTGACCAGGCCGGGCACTTGCCTCCACCAGTCTGGAGAAGGGTTGACAGCCTAATAAGCGGACCACCCCCTGACAACTGTTTGCACCAGGGTTTATTACAAATACCTTTTATATACAATTTCAAATACTATAGTGTGAGTAGTTGGAGATTGAGATCCGATACTCTGCTGGGAAGTGGTAGATCAGCAGATAGCAAGCGGGGACCCCCAGTTACGTTTTTTACCTTACATTACAAAGAGAACAAGTTGATATGTCGTTGCAACCCCAAACAGATGTCAATGCTCTG
Organism: Serpula lacrymans var. lacrymans S7.9; assembly: GCF_000218685.1. Lineage (NCBI taxonomy): Eukaryota > Fungi > Basidiomycota > Agaricomycetes > Boletales > Serpulaceae > Serpula > Serpula lacrymans. The sequence continues at coordinate 547,541 of NW_006763298.1, read as the reverse complement.
TTGCACAACATGTGTGCACAGATCTTGGCACTGACCACGCAACTTGCCAAGCTGCAGGCAAATCCCCCTGCAGCAAACCCCTCGGTGGAAAAGAAATTTAATAACAAGGTGGAAGATGTTGCTGACCCCAGCGCCTTTGAAGGAGACAGGGCTCAATTTGCCGAATGGTGGATCAAGCTCCAAATTTGGGTTAAGGCAAACTGGGACGTGTTTGCCGACGACTTTGATGTAGCAACAGCAGTGTTATCTCGACTAAAGAAACCTGTGGCGGGTTGATATGCCCAAGTAAGACTTCAGGAATGCTACACCATGGGTGTGTGGCCTACCTGGGACAATCTCAAGATTGAGATCAAAAAATATTTCAAACCACAGGCTGAGCACGACTGGGCTTGCCAACAAATCTGATCCTTCAAACAAGGAAACATGAGGACGGATAATTACGTTACCCAGTTCCTGGCCCTCTCCATCCAAGGAGGGCTTGGCAATGAACATGCAGTAGAACTGCTGGAGCGGAATGTGAACCCCCGCATTGCAGAACAGATCTACTTGCAGGATACAAGGAGCGATAATCTGGCCCTGGCAGTGTTGATGATGAGAACTGCTGTTAGAAAACCACACACAAAAACAAACTAACACACAATCCTCCCAGATTCCATGGAACTTGTTTATAGGCTTTGCCTCCTAGAACAATGGAGTGGTCTGGTTGTTCGTGGGGTGGTATGTATGAGGATCCTTCAAAGTAAAACCCAGAGATGTATGAGTCTGGGTTTTGATGAGGGATAGTTGAATTGATAGAAGATAGGGGCTTAATGACGAGTATAGATGAGCACTACCTTGCTAATGGTAGCACAAGGTAGGTTTGAGAACGACAAGGATGACGAGGTGACGAGGTTCCCAGTGATAGCAGGCTCCTGATGCACAAACTGTAGTGCTCAGAAGGACTCTAATCGAAAGGGATAACAATGACTTCAAAAGTGGGGAGTGACGATGACAGCAATTAACAGTGGTAGCAGTGGGAAGTGTTGTGACCACACTGGATCACAAGTAGCAGAGAGTAGTGAACTTGAGATTAGAGAAGAAGTCTGGATTGGATTTCTTGTTCTTCTTTTACAAGGTAAAATACAGGGGTTTATATAGTAAAAGAAAAGTAGGCTATGCACAGTATAGCTGTGCAAAAAGAATGAAAAAGAACATGAAGGAAGGAATGTATGCTGACGAATCCTGCGTAGGTAGTACAGGATAAGATTTGTCAAAAAAGGAAAAGAAAGGGATAGAACAATGAATGCTGTGAGTAATGTCACAGGTTTGTACAGCCATAAAGTAAAGTCCAATAGCAAAAAGAGAGCAGGAAAATCATGATGTCATGGGAAGATGCAGTAAAAAAAAGGGCAAGGCAAAACACTATTAGTATCAACACAGTTTCTTTATTGTCAGTCAGGCATTCTAAAAAAATATGTGTCCATAAAAATGATTCAAAAATCAAAATAATCACACTGTAAATGAATGTTCTGCTGAAGAAAAAGAAACTGGAGCCACCAGTCCACCACCTAGTCCAAATCCAACGGTTCCAATGGCCTTACCAATTGACTGGTTGTGTTGGACCACCTGATCAAACAAGGGAGGGAGAGGAGTAGTTCCAATTTGGAACAAGTGAGTCCCAGGCAGCGTGTGGTAGGTGTAGCTGTAGCGAAGACGATGGACAAAAGATAAGTGTACCCAAGTGAACGGGACAGCAACAAACATGGGCGACGCAAGGGGATGAACATTCTCTAGCTCAAAAACTACCCACCCACGCTCCAACCAGGCAAGACGAGCGACTGATGTTTTGATAGTATATGATGGCAGATCGACGTCATGAAGATGGACCTGTTGCTCTATTTGGACCGGCCACCGGGGCTTTGCTGATATCAGCAGTGGCACGTGGTAGTCAACGGATCGGCAACGGAAGCGGATAGGAAGTGGTGACATCAGAAATGGTGGGGGTGCAAATAAGATGAGGAGGAGGGTGGAGGTGACGAAAAAGTGGATTAGAATGGGGATCCAGAAACAACCATCAGGTGAGAATAAAAAGGAGAGGAAGGGGAGTAAGGGAAATGACACAAGCGAGGGCGCAATGCAATGTGTAGCCAGTGGCGACACGAAAATTTGCCGAAATGCTGAAACGCAGAAAGTACCGAACGGAAAAGCAAAAGTGAGCGTGACTGGATTGCCTAATAGAGGTGGTGCTGATCAGCCACAAGTTCAAAACAGGCAATATTAATTACTATTCCACGTGGTACTGTGCCTGTGTGGCGCAAAGGTGAGTCTTTTTGAATATTTGCTTCGTTATTGACACCTGTCCATGCTACCAATCAACTTTGGTCCATGACAGCGGCTGAGGAAGTACGACAAGTCGGTAGAGCCATGGAGCTCTACGCTATGCACCAAGATGGCGGGTCCACCACCAAAAACAACTATCCCCAGAGGCGCCCTGGGTCATCAAACCAACATAATCATTCTCATGGGTTCAAGTTGTTTGGGCTGCAACCAGGGCAGGGAGCCTCTATGGATATTGGCGTGGTCCAGGGAGGAAAAATGCGCAGATTCAAGGAGAACTGCTACAATTGCGGCCAAGAAGGACACATGTCCCAAAATTGTAGAAACGGAGTGCAGGCCGCTCAACAAAAAAATAACCAAGGGTGCCAGGCGCGCCAATTAGAAACCGAGAAACCAGACAATTGGCTCCAGTTGTTCTGACAACAAAATCTGGGCTTTCTTCTATGACCAACAAGTCAACAAGATGAAGGCTCAGGGAAAAGAATTTGGAGCGTAGGTCACTTGGGTGTCTTTGCTCCTAGTAACAATGAGGTAAACCACAACAAAGTGGCCCCTGCTCCGGGGTGTTGCACGAGCAATAACGGAAAGAAGGGGGTGGCTCCCCAATTTGTAAATAGATTTTTAGATTTGTTTTCAGAAGTATGTACTTGTACGAAGCATTGTGAATGCAATATTTATGATACTACTGCTGCACCAGCGTCTCCCTTGGAGTGTGGCCCCAGCGAGACAAACACTAGGGTGCTTAATTCTGGTAAAAATAAAAATAAAAATATAGAAAAACATGTTTCTTTCGATATTTCTTCGCTGGAGCCACCTTCTACAGAAATCCCAGGATGTGTGTTGATGTGCACATATTTATTCCAAAAGGAGATCTGTTTAGATGTTGGTGTGGAAAACCTTGCCCGGGGCATAGTACACCCAACCAGCGCACTGCTTGATTCAGGCGCTAACGGCATCTTCATAGATCAGGTCTGGGCAGAGCAAGTTGGACTTCCCCTTGTAAAATTAGATATATCTATTCCCATCTATAACGTTGACAGTATGCTTAATGCAGGTGGCTGCATCACGCACAAATGTTCTTTTGTTGTCAAGTACCAAGGACACAGAGAACAAGTCACTGCCGAAGCTACTCAACTAGGGAAGATTAATTTAATCTTGGGCTGGACCTGGCTATTTAAACACAATCCTGAGATCAACTGGCAGACAGGGGTTGTCACATTGTCACGTTGCCCTCAGGAGTGTGATGATTTGGGAAAACCGAGTCACATCCGTCAAACAGAGCTTGATGAAAGGATAAATGGTGATCACATTTATGCCAAGCTTAGATCTTTAGAAAAGATTGACAATGACAATGACGAGGTAAAACCTGAGGAAGAGATTAAGAGGCTGGTACCTCCTGAGTACCATGACTTCTGGAAAATCTTTTCAAAACATAAGTTGGAGCGCTTCCCAGAGGCTAAGCCTTGGGACCATGCAATAGATTTGAAGGACACCTTCAAACGAAGAAAAGGACACATGATACCCCTCTCTGCTCCAGAAAGAGATGAGGTATCAAGTTTCATAGATAAACAGTTTAGAAAGGGTTACATCAGACCTTCCAAAAGCCCTATGACGTCCCCGGTGTTCTTCATTCCTAAAAAGGATGGTAAGAAGTGTATAATTATGGACTATTGTTATGTGAATGAGCACACGGTTAAAAATGTGTATCCGCTGCCTTTAATCAGTCAGCTAGTAGACAAATTGGCTGGTGCCAAGATCTTGACAAAGATGGATCTCAGATGGGGGTACAATAATGTACGAATTAAAGAAGCAGATGCTTGGAAGGCCACATTCACGTGCCACCAAGGATCCTTTGAACCCCTTGTTATATTCTTTGGGTTGACCAATTCACTGGCGACCATCCAGAGTATGATGAACAAGATTTTTACGGATATGGAGAACTGTGTCATCATTTATATTGACAATTTATTAATATTCACAAAGTCAGACAATGAGGCTGAGCATAACAGGATGGTGCAAGAAGTCCTTCGACGCTTATAGAAACGGGACCTATTTGTTAAACCCAAAAAATGTAATTTCAAAGTGAAGGAAGTAGTGTTATGGTAACACAATTTTCGGACCTTTCCTTTAATTTTTGTTCTCCGCTTTAACCTTTTACTGTAGTTCACACTCCATGCCATGCGGCACTTTTCTTTTCATTCTAACTCCACTTTCTTGCGCGGCACTGCCTTTATTCTCCTTTTAGACACAAATTCTCTCACGCAGTGGAGCTGATCATGCGGGCTAGGCCCCATGACATCATCAGCCACTGCCTTTATCAACTATACAGTACATATGTGCAAATAAAATTGTAGTAGTATAAATACCCCAATAGATTAAGGAGACTCCTCAGCGAGTCCTCCTGTTGTATACCAGCAACTAACTTGGTCCTACCTAAGGGGTAACCACTCCCTCATCACTACCTTTATAGTTTGTCTTAGTGTGTACCAGAGTAACTAACTCTTGGTTGTTACAAGTAGACTTTCTCGGTATGATAATTGGCCAGAACGGAATCCGGATGGATCCTGAGAAAGTTCAAGCTATTTTGGATTGGCCTGAACCTACTCGCATCAAAGGAGTTAGGGCCTTCCTTGGCTTAGGCAATTTCTACCGAAGATTTGTGGAAAACTTCGCAAAAATAACAAAACTGTTGAACAATCTCAAAATAAAACATTGTTTGGCACTGGGGTGCCAAGGAACAAGAAACTTTTGATAAGCTTAAGCAGGCATTTACGACAGCACCCATATTAGCATTTCCAGAGTTAGACAAAGAATTCCGGCTAGAAACCAACTCTTCTGATTTTGCTACTGGAGCTGTCTTGTCAATTAAATTCCCTAACAATCTTTGGAGGCCTTGTGCCTATTTATTGCATAGTTTGTCGCCTACAGAGCGTAACTATCAGATTTACAATAAGGAGATGCTGGCCATCATTAGAACTTTAGAGCACTAGCGGCACTACTTAGAAGGTGCTAGATACCAATTTGAAATTTGGACCAATCATAAGAATCTGGAGTACTTTATGACGGCCCGAGACTTAAACCAGAGACAGGCCCGCTACGCGGTGTACTTGTCTGGGTTTAATTATAAATTAATTCATAAGCCTGGAACTTTGATGGGGAAAGCGGACACTTTGTCCAGAAGAGAGGATCATGCCAATGGCATTGAGGATAATAACAAAGGCGTCACCCTGAGACCAATTAAGGGTTGCTAATGTTAGAATCGGGCAAGATTCTGATCTTCTGGAAGTCTTCAAGAAAAACATCTCCTCAAAAGAGAAGGCGCACCTTGACGGCAATGAAAACTATTTATGGGAAGACGGGCTCTTCTATTTTAAAGACAAAATCTATGTACCTGAGTCCACAAGGATAAAGGCAATAGATAGACATCACAACACTCCAGTGGCTAGGCACCCTGGGAGGCAACAAACAATGGAGTTGATCTCCAGAAATTACATGTGGCCTGGCATAGTCAAAGACGTACAGGAATACGTAAAATCCTGTCTGAGATGTGCCATGGCAAAGAACTCCCATCAACCGCCGGTCGGTAAACTTATGCCAAATCCAATACCAGCTGGTTCCTGGTAGGATATATCGGTTGAGTTCACAACGGATCTACCCAAATCAAATGGGTATGATTCAGTAATGGTGGTAGTAGATTGCTTCTCCAAAGAAGTGGTATTCATTCCCACCAACAAGACTATTACCGCCACTGGTACGGCAGACTCATTTAAAGATTTTGTATGGTCTACCCATGGGTTAACTGAAACAGTTATCTCTGATAAAGGACCCCAATTCGGTAGCAAATTTACAAAAGAGTTATGTTGGATGCTGGGCATTAAACCTAAATTATCAATGGTGTTCCATCCGCAAACTGATGGACAAATGGAGAGGCTCAATCAGGAATTGAATGCCTTCAAATATTTATCAATGACAGACAGATGGATTGGGCCAAGTGGCTAAAGATAGCCCAGTTCTCTTATAATATTAAACAGTCATTGGCTACAGAAAAGGCACCATTCAAGGTTATGAGATCATACCTCCCCAGAATGGGTGTAGAACCTGGTAAAAGCAAGAACAAGGCTGCAGGGAACATAGCCAAGGACATGATATCAGTCTTAGACAAAATGCGCAAAGCGCTATTCAAAACTGCAGAGCAGATGGAAGACAGGGCAGAATGTAGACACTCCAAGGCCCCTGATTACAAGGTTGGCGACCTGGTCTGGTTAGATACTAACCACTTAAAATTGAAAGATCGGCAGTCTAGAAAACCGACCAAAAAGTGGATTGGTCCTTACCGGATTAAGGAAGTTAAACCCAACGCAGTGGAGCTGGAACTCCCAAAACAAATGAGGGTAGTACCCACGGTCAGCATTAGCCGTGTGAAACCCTACAAAGGGCCGCTGCTAGGACAGTGCGTGGACTGGCCCGGTGTTGATGATGAGAACTGTAGTTAGAAAACCACACACAAAACAAACTAACACACAATCCTCCCAGATTCCACGGAACTTGCGTATGGGCTTTGCCTCTTAGAACAGTGGAGTGGTCTGGTTGTTCGTGGGGTGGTACGTATGATGATCCTTCAAAGTAAAAACCCAGAGATGTATGGGTGTGGGTTTTGAGGAGGAGGGATAGTTGAATTATAGAGGATAGGGCCTTAGTGACAAGTATGGACAAGCACTACCTTGCTAATTGTACCACAAGGTAGGTTTGAGAATGATGAGAAGATGAGGTGACGAGGTTCCCAGTGATAGCAGGCTCCTGATGTGCAAACTGTAGTGCTCAGAAAGACTCTAATCAAAAGGGATAACAATGACTTCAAAAGTGGGGAGTGACGATGACAGCAATTAACAGTGGTAGCAGTGGGAAGTGTTGTGACCACACTAAATCACAAGTAGCAGAGTAGTGAACTTGAGATTAGAGAAGAAGTCTGGATTGGAGTTCTTGTTTTTTTTACAAGGTAAAATACAGGGAGGCTATGCACAGTATAGCTTTGCAAAAAGAATGAGAAAGAACATGAAGGAAGGAATGTATACTGACAGCTCCTGTGTAGGTAGTACAGGATAAGATTGTCAAAATAAGGAAAAGAAAGAGATAAAACAGTAAATACTGTGTAAGTAATGTCACAGGTTTGTACAGCCATAAAATAAAGTCCAAAAACAGAAAAAGAGCAAGAAAATCAAGATGTCATGGGAATATGCAGTAAAAAAAGGGCAAGGCAAAACACTATTAGTATCAACACAGTTTCTTTATTGTCAGTCAGGCATTCTAAAAAAATATGTGTCTATAAAAATAATTCAAAAATCAAAAATAATTGCACTGTAAATGAATGTTCTCCTGAAAAAAAAGAAACTGGAGCCACCAGTCCACCACCTAGTCCAAATCCAACGGTTCCATGACCTTACCAATGGACTGGTTATATTGAACCACCTGGTCAAACAAGGGAGGGAGAGGAGTAGTTCCAATTTGGAACAAGTGAGTCCCAGGCAGCGTATGGTAGGTGTAGCTGTAGCGAAGATGATGGACAAAAGATAAGTGTACCCAAGTGAATGGGACAGCGATGAACATGGACGATGCAAGGGGATGAACTTTCTCCAGCTCAAAAACTACCCACTCACACTCCAACCAGGCGAGACGAGCAACCGATGTTTTGATAGTATATGATGGCAGATCAATGTCATGAAGATGGACCTGTTGCCCAACTTGGACTGGCCACCGGGGCTTTGCTGATATCAGCAGCGGCACGTGGTGGTTGACAGATTGGCAACGGAAGCAGATAGAAAGTGGTGACATCAGATATAGTGGGGGAGCAAAGAAGATGATGATGAGGAGGAGGGTGGAGGTGACAAGGGGGTAAACCAGAATAGGGATCCAGAAGTGACCGTTGGGTGAGAATAAAAAAGAGAGTAAGGGTCCCATGGTGGGACTGAGTAAAGAAAAAAAGGTAAGGGAGGGCGACAAAAGCGAGGGCGCAATGTGTAGCCAGTGGCAATGCAAAAATTTGCCAAAATGCTGAAACGCAGAAAGTACTGAATGGAAAAGCAAAGGTGAACGCAACTGGATTGCCTAATAGAGGTGGTGTGGATCAGCCACAAGTTCAAAAAAGGCAATATTAATTACTATTCCATGTGGTACTGTGCCTGTGTGGCGCAAAGGCGAGTCTTTTTGAATATTCACTTCATTCTTGACACCTATCTATGCTACCAATCAACTTTGGTGCATGACACCGGACCGGTTGTAGTCACCCAGGAAGGTGAAAAAGAATTTGAAGTTGAACGAGTGGTGGATGCATGCTTGAAGCGTGGAAAATTAGAGTTCCTAGTCCTATAGAAGGGCTATGGAGACGAAGACAGAACATGGGAACCAGAAGCCCATCTGGACAATTCCCGCAATGCTGTTCGCAAATTATTCTAAGAATCCCTCAGCTCCAAGGAAGCTTAGAGGCATGGATTTGAACCTTTTTTATTCCCTTTTCCAAACTATGCCCAAAAATTTAACTACTACCTCTAATACTTGGTTTTGCCTGGAAGTTGAGCCTTAGAAGGGGGGTAATGTTACAATAACACATTTTTTGGACCTTTAAGTTTCATTCTGTTCTTTAACATTCTTCTATAGTTTTACACTGTGCCATGCGGCACTTTCCTTTGTTCAAACTCCGCTTTTCTCGCGGTACACTGCTTTTCTTTATTTATAGCTACAAATTACTCACGCAGTGGAGCTGGTCACACAGGCTGTGCCCCATGATATCATCAGCCACTGCTTCCATCAACTGTATGATACACATGTACAAATTAACCTGTAGTAATATAAATACCCAATAGATCCAGGAGACTCCTCAGCGAGTCCTCCTGTTGTTTACCCACAACTAACTTGGTCCTATCCTAAGGGTAACCACTCCCCTCACTACATCTGAGTTGTGCGCCAGAGTATACAAACTCTTGGTTGTTACACAAGAGAGACAATCAAAGGACTCAATGCATTATCGTTACATGATGCCGAGTTAGCTGTCTTGGAACTTCACACTCCAAAAAAGTACATTTGAGGAACACAGGGAAACCAAATGAATATTACCTGCAGACTAACCACCCTAGACACACAAAGATCAACGACGATCCAAGTGCTACTAGACAGCGGATGTACGGGAAGCTGCATAGATTCCAAATTTGTAAAAAACCAAAAATATCAGACACATAAAATACTGAGACCAATACCAGTATACAATGCCGATAGAACTCTGAACAAAGACAGAGCCATCAAAGAGTTTGTTGAACTCAAAATGGAGATTGATGACCATTCCAAAAGAATTCATTTTGCTGTCACCAATCTTGGCAGTGAAAGAATGTTCCTAGGACATGAATGGTTATTAAAACATTATTCAATTATTGACTAGAAGAAATTGGATATGGAATTTGAAAGATGTCCGGAGGAATGCAAACAAAAGGTCTAACTCTCTGATCCAGAGGAACACCCGGAAACATACTCTGAAGAAGTAGACTTCCCAGAAGGGGATCAGCTAATCTAGGTAGATCTACTTAATTACAAAGAAACTGAAATTCCAGAACATCTTTACCAGATGATAAAGGCTACAGGCACAACAACTTGCCGAAGCCGCTGGGAAGGATCAGAAGGAAGGAGGTTTTGATAAGATAGGGCCAAAATATCTCCACAATTACAAAGATGTATTTGATAAAGAGAGTTTTGATGCACTGCCAGAAAGACGCGAATGGGATCATGCCATAGAACTAATCCCAGGGGAACACAAACTAGACCGCAAAGTATATACCCCTTAGCATTAGGAGAGCAAGAACAATTGGATGAATCTATTAAAGAAAATTTAGAATCAGGCAGGATACGCCCATGCAAATCTCTCTTTGCTTCACCATTCTTCTTCGTGAAAAAGAAAGATGGAAAACTCAGACCAGTGCAGGACTACCAAAAACTGAACAATATCACCATCAAAATCCGATACCCACTACCATTGATAAATGAACTAGTGGATAAACTATGTGGAGCCAAATACTTCATAAAATTAGATATACAATGGGAATACAACAAAATTTAAGTTGTGGAAGGAGACAAAGAGAAAGCAGCTTTCAGAACAAATAAAGGGCTGTAAGAACCACTAATAATGTTCTGTGGTCTCACAAATCCACCAGTGACTTTTTAAATGATGATGAATGCATTATTTAAAGATCTGATTGATGAAGGAAAAGTTGTAATATACCTTGACAACATCATGATCTTTACAACAACTATTGAGGAACATTGGGCAATGACGCGCCAAGTACTAGATATATTACAAAAGAATCACCTATACTTAAAACCGGAAAAAAGCGATTTCGAAGAAACCTTAGTAGAATACCTTGGTTTAATCATATCACAAAATGAAATTTGCATGGATGCAATTAGAGTAAAAGGAATTCTAGACTGGCCAGAATGCAAGTCAAAAAAGGAAGTACAAGCATTCTTAGGTTTTGTCAATTTCTATAGACACTTCATAGAAGGGTTTGGGTTGATTGCCAAACCACTGACCAAATTGACTGGAAAAGAAGAGTTCACATGGGGACCGGAACAACTAACAGCATTTAAAGAACTCAAACATCGAGTTAGTTCCACCCCAGTCCTTGCCTTACCAGCCAATGACGGAAAGTACAAAGTAGAAGCAGATAGTAGTGATTTTGCTATGGGAGCAGTACTATCACAACAACAGAATGGTATATGAAAACCTATTGCATATCTCTCAAAAGTGTTAAATCCAATGGAACACAATTACAAAATTTACAATAAAAAACTCCTAGCCATTATGATGGCACTAGAAGAGTGGAGACACTATTTGATTGATGCAAAAGAGGATTTCGAGATCTGGACAAACCACCAAAATCTCTTATATTCCAAACAACCTCAAAAGCTCAATCAAAGACAGGCACAATGGGTCACAGAGTTGAGCAACTATAAATTCACACTACACCACAATCCCAGAACCAAACACATCAAAGCCGATCTACTCTTGAGACGAGCTGATCATGATAGGGGGGCGGAAGAGAATGAGGATGTCATCATACTAAAAGCAGAACTTTTTATACGAATGACCCTCACACCTGAACAAAGAGAAGAGATAGCCAGGACAGACAAAGAGAACATAACAATGTATAAATGGATAAAAAAGAGAATGACAAATGTGAATAATTTAGTAAAAAAGGTTGAAGACAAAATAGAGAAGAGAGAGGACAGATGGTGAAAAGATCACAAAGGATTCATATTCTTCAAAGGAAGGATGTATGCCCCAAAAGACGCAAAGCTCAGAGGGAAAATCATACACAGAAATCACGACTCTATCATAGCCGGTCACCCAGGACAATACAAAACAAAAAAACTCATCACACGAGAATTCTGGTGGCCATACATGGACAGAGACATCAAAAGATATGTTGAAGGATGCGAAACATGTTAAAAAACCAAGCCAATTCATCAGAAAAAGGCAGCACCACTCCATCCAAATGAAATCCCTACACAACCCTGGGAAATCATAACTGTCGACCTCTCAGGACCTCTACCAGAATCACAAGGCTATAATATGATTATGATAGTGGTGGACCAATTTTTGAAAATGATCCGAGTCATACCAACACAAGCAGAGCTTACACCAGAAGGAGTAGCGAGATTATTCAGAGACAACATTTTCAGACACCATAGATTACCTAACAAAGGAATCTCAGATTGTGGGACTCAACTCGTCTCAAACTTTATCAAAGATCTCTATACCCATCTAGATATCAAAGGGAATCCATCTACAGCTTATCACCCACAGACGGATGGACAAACTGAACAAGTGAACCAAGAGATAGAACAGTATCTCAGGATATTTGTAAACCACAAACAGACAGACTGGGAAGAATGGCTACCACTTGCAAAACTTTCATACAACAACAAAAAACACAATGCAACTGGCTACTCCCCATTTTATCTAAATAGTGGTCAACATCCAAAAACGAGAACAGACACTAGAAAGGAAGTGAAGAGCGAGAGTGTGGAAGAGTTTGTAGAAAGAATGAAGAAAAGCAGAGAGGCGGCAGAAAAATCACTATATAAAGCCGCAGAAAACATGAAAAAACAATATGACAAAAAGGAAATAGATCTGATTGAGTATCAAATTGGCGGCAAAGTATATGTATAAGCCAGTCATATACAAACCGACAGACCAACAAAGAAACTTGATGACAAAAGACATGGCCCTTTTGAAATAGAGAAGAAAGTAGGATTAGGAGCTTACAAACTCCAACTCCCCGGAAAGTGGCAAAATGTCTATCCAGCAATCAGTGAGTCCGTTTTAACCCCATTCCAAAAAACTAAATTCCCATCACAACAAAAGCCAAAGCCGCCACCACCAGCAATAGTGGAAGGACAGAAAGAGTATGAAATAGAAGAAATACTAGATTCACAAATGAAGAGGAATAAACTAGAATACCTAGTACATTGGAAAGGATATCCAAAGGAGGAATGCATATGGGAACCCGAAGGGAATATAAAAAACTCCCCAAAACTCCTACAATAATTCCATACAAAAACCCCTAGTGCACCCCAAAGGATCCAATTTGCATTACAATTCCAAGCATTTGAAAACTTCATTGAAACTCCAAAAATCCGTAAAAATCTGTTTAACTGGGAAAATGGTAAACTCGAGGCATACTCTTGGGACGAGAGTCCTAAGGAGGGGGTAATGTCACAATCCCTTACTTCTAAGACCCCTATCTCAATTGATAACGAACCCATCATATGTATTATATCTCCAAATCTTATCTAATTATAGCCACGTGATTAATCACATGACCTATAATGTAGCTACTTACAAAGATAATTACAAAACGCCTCATGCCTTACACATGGCGCTCAGTCAGCACCTCATTGCTAACACATGTTCTATAGTATATATACCAGCTACCTCTTATACATATTCTCTAGCTGTTGATTACATCTTTATTCACTGTGATAGACCCTTGCTTGGAATTAGAACTTCTGACTCTCTGTTTGTTCGGTGAAAGAGTTGGATCTTCACATAACCGCTGTTACAATAACACAATTTTTGAACCTTTCCTTTAATTTTCATTCTCCGCTTTAACCTTTTTCTGTAGTTCACACTCTGTGCCATTCGGCACTTTCCTTTTTGTTCTAACTCCACTTTCTTGCGCTACACTGCCTTTTTTTTCTTATTTTAGCTACAACTCTCTCATGCAGTGGAGCTGGTTACACGGGCTGTGCCCTCTGACATCATCAGCCACTGCCTCCATCAACTGTACAGTATACATGTACAAATAGCTTGTAGTTGGTATAAATACCCCAATAGATCAAGGAGACTCCCTAGTGAGTCCTCCTGTTGTATACCAACAACTAACTTGGTCCTACCTAAGGGGTAACCACTCCCTCATCACTACCTTTATAGTTTGTCTTAGTGTGCGCCAGAGTAACTAGCTCTTGGTTGTTACAACCACTGTCATTGTCACTTGTCACTTTTGAAAGTCATTATCACCACCCCTTTTGATTAGAGTCCTGATACAGTTTGTGCATCAGGAGCCTGCTATCACTGGGAATCTCATCACCTCGTCATCTCGTCGTTCTCAAACCTACCTTGTGCTACAATTAGCAAGGTAGTGCTCGTCTATACTTGTCATAAAGCCCCTATCTTCTATAGTTCAACTATGCCTCCTCCTCGAAACCCACACCCATACATCTCTGAGTTTTACTTTGAAGGATCGTCATACATACCACCCCACAAACAACCAGAGCACCCACTGTTCTAGGAGGCAAAGCCCATAAACAAGTTCTGTGGAATCTGGGAGGATTGTGTGTTGATTTGTTTTGTGTGTGGTTTTCTAACTACAGTTCCCATCATTGACAATGTTAAACTATAACAAAAACAATACCCGTCTCTGACTGCACTTGCAAAGAGTAAGCGGTACAATGAGTTTTGAGATTGACAGATGCTAGAGATTGTAGCAAGTAGAGGACTGGGAGTAAATTCAAGGGTTTCTGATGAGGAGTAAAGCAGGTAATTCAAGTGATAAAAAGCTAAAGAACAATACATGAGTATGTAGGGTTTTTATAGCTAATTGTCTATCTCTCAGACCGGAAATGGTATAAAAGAAAAGTGGTCTGAGGATGAAACTATCCAATAGAGAAAAGAACAACTTATTGTACAATTTCAGGGATTAATCAGCAGGTGAGAGAATGTACTAATAATAGGAATGTCATGCATGTTCAGGAACCGTATCCTCATGATGAGGTACAATCCTGACTAGAGAATCTATTAATATATCCAGGCATGTATGCAGCATGGAGCTGATTAGTGAGATCTCTACTACCAGCCCTTATTCATTGTGCTGGCTGACTGGGAGTGTTACCCAGTCTCTGATCTGTGATATGAAATGGTAATGATGGTTAAAAAGCCTGTTAGGGCTATGAGAAGCAAGATACATCAGGAAAAACTCTTTTGCTATATAGCGCTATATAGCCACTACATGTATATATGGATGCTTTCATAGCAACCATAGCCCTATCAATGCAATTATAGCACTATACTGATATTTTTATAGTCACTATAGCCTATCAATGCAATTATAGCCTTTATAGCACAAGATTTAGCTAAAAACAAAATAATAATATTCATAATTTGGATTTACCATAGTGTCTGATAAGTGTATTTACTACTAAAATTGTTGAGATAAATTTTTGTACAAACATCCAAAACATTACTGTGAGTCTAATTGAGCGGACAAGTATCTTTATTTCCCCCAAAGACTGGAATCAAATGACAAACCTGTCTAATTGCAGAAAGGGGTATAATATCACCAGGCAGGTAGCCAGAAGCATTAGGCCCAGGTTTGGTGACAGAGTATATCATATGGTTGTCTTCAGCTGTTGGCCTTAGACAATTAAACCATTCAACATAAGCCAAATGATCTTTGGGCCAGTTAGAAGGGGCACTATGTGTGCCATATAAAGTTGTAGGTAACTTAAAGATCACTCTGAGATGTCCATTTCTTGTGCCTGGTACAACTTTTAAACAGATAGTAAATAGAGCTTTATATTATAAAACTTACCTGTCAAACCTGTTGATTCACAGTCATTGGAGTTCATTACTATAATAGTATCAAACCTAGGATGCTGTCCACCAACACCTGAGGGTTTTGCCTTTACAGCATCTATTTGGTCATCAAATAAGTCCACATTGTTTCCAAGAGTCTCAAGGGAGAATTTGAATGAGTGGAAAACATCAAGGTTTTGAAATAGAAGAGGATAAGACCTTGTTTGTGCTCTGGAATGGGGCTGCTGTAATTTTGAATTAAGGTAGATTTTGAGTACATCCTCAAAGCCTGGGCAGGAGTGCTTCTCCATGGTAGATATAAGTGATTGTTGGGATTTGCTTGGATTCTTTGCAATAATGATATGACAATCCTGAGACTTGGCACAAAGGAAAACATCTTCATCATCTTTTTCCATGCTCATTTTAAGATAACTCTCAAAAGCAAATATTTTTTCCCTATGCAGTAGCCAGGTGATCATTTAAGGAGCTTCAATCCTCTTATTGGAGGCCCTCCATCCATCTTTAGCAAAGTCTATATGAAATCTTTCAAATAATTAGCCTTGCTACCTCCGGCTGATTGCACGGCTAGTTATCCTCTTGAATTGTCTTTGCAGGCCTCCTTCAATATCTCTTGGATAAATCTGAGACTTTGGAGGTTTGTGAGCTATTTTTGCAGCGGGGATTTGGCAGCCACGCTCAAAAGGACCAACAACCTGAGATGCCACACGTCTGAGTCTAGAGTCATTGCTGTACATGTCAGCGCCACCTGACATTGCAAGAATGTCACGCACGTTACGCAACACTGTGATGTTCAAAAGATTCGAGCTCATTTTCTGACACAGCAAGCTTGAGAACGCCCTTCTTAGCATAGAATTTATATCGTTCTTGTACACTTTGCACCTTTTCTCAATTAACATGGAGACATAGACCAACTTTGAGTGATTGGAGAGAATATAGATATAATGACATGTTCCTCGAGTCAGTGAGTACTGTACTATCTACTCATCCTACCCGTCCCCAGAGCTCTCAACAATCTCTCAGCTCATTGCACTTTGACCCTGCACCCCTCCACGGCCTCTTTGTGCTGGGGCAGCTCCTCTTCCACCCTATAAGGCATCTCCTTGCTTGCACTTGGTACCAGCGTCTGAGCGCTATTTTCGTGGTTTCCCAATGATTTCTCCAGCCTCTTGACATCTTTCTAGGTCGAGTTTATGGGCCATTTGTTGGAGTCTTGTGAGCTTCTCCTAATGGCACTCACCAGTCCTTAAGGAGTTGTGAAGGGTTTGTATATCACTGACAGTTCCTATGAAGGATGGATTGACAAATTTCAGGCTAGTGGGCCAATTAACCAACCGGACCTTGTGGGTTTGCACAATGGCGGTCTTGTAGTTTACATAGTTCATGGAAACTGCTCCATTGTTGAGTAAGCGCTCTATGAAGTCTGTAGTTAGCTTTGTTGAATATAAAGCTTTGAAACTTACTGAGGCCAGTCTGGATCAACTCCACACATTGGCTGCATACAACAGCAAGTGTATCACGTTCCGACGTGTCTACAATACATCGTCAGTTAGCTTGCCAGTGGAGTGGGAAAGGACTTACTCTGGTTACAAGTGCATGCCCACAACGCAAACAACCTTGAAACCTCGCCGGGATCAATTTTGAACACGCCTTGAAGAAAATTCAGTGAATTATCACTGCCGTACCACGTTGGCTGTGCAAGATTGTTGATATGCCCAGGAGTGACAAAAAAAAAGCCGTACATTCCCATTTGTAAGGAAAGGTTATCAAGCTAGCAGAATACCTAATCAAAATACATGTAAAATAGATGATTATAGGGGCATACCTCCTTAATCATGCTATCAGCTGTGCACATAACGTCTCTAGCTGCTGTGGCATTGTTCAATTGCATGCTTGTGGCCTTGTGTATGTGATTGTCGGCCAATCTTTGGAGGAGCTCCTCTTTTTGTTCTTCTGACAGATCTTTTTTGTCCTTTGTGGTTCTGTAGCTCAATAAGGTCCTTCCTTTCTCCCAGAATCAAACCTAAATATGAGAACCAGTTAGATATGTTTATAACCACAGGCAAAGTGTAAAGTACGTACTTGGATCTATTTCTAATGCTTTGGCATGTAATATAGCATTGTGAAGCTGTGGTTTTCGCGCCTTCATGTAGTGAGTGTATGCAATTACCATATTCTTAACCTTTTCCACCTTTACATCATGATTTTTGGCAATGTCCATAATTTTATTATTTTGCTCTTTTACAAATGTAATGATGTCTTCATCGAGCTTCTTGAGCATGTTGTTTTTTACTTCCCTTGCAATACTTCTCGAGGCCTTTGCAGCATCAGTAAGTGGCCGCGGAGGAGGGCAAACAGGTAATGTCCTTCTAGTGGGATTGCGTGAGGCCTGTGCCAATTGCCCCTCTGTAGGATGAACACTGCCAGAAGGGAGTGTTGCTCTGTCACCAAGAGGGATAGACGCGCCCAATGTGCCGCTGAATATATTAAAAGCCTCTTTTGGTGCACCCTGCAATAAATCAGTTGGAGGCAACATGCCAGATAGATCAAGTGGGGGCAACATGCCAGATGGATTAGGTGGGGACAATGTGTCGGATGAATTGACTGACACATCTGGTTCGACTGTGGCTGACTGGTTAGATATACTGTTTGCCGGGGTGTCTGGGAGTGGGGAGGTTGCTGGTGGGTGTTCATGTATGCTCCAAGGGCTGCTAGGCATCTTGTCTGGCCTGTGATCTACAGGAAACTGGGGCTCTGAGGAAAGTGGGTTGAACCAAAAGGGGTATGGTGTATCCCGCATTATAGGTGATCTCGTAGATGAGCTTGTCTCCTTTGGCCAAGAGGCTAACAACAGGTCCAAGGTTCGACTCCAAAATATTGTGTCATCTAAGTCTGCATCCGGTACATAACTTGTACAATCCTCCAGCTTGTTCCTCCGAAAACCATTATTTCCAGATGTTATCAGTGCAGGGGGGACTTCCAGAGGATTGTTTAAGAAATTCCAAAGTCTCTCCCTCTCGCCTTCATCCTGCGCCATTCCCTGAAACATCTCATTTGGAGGAGGGAAATTGAATTTGGACATGGATGGATAGAGGCTGCTTCTTTGAAGTGACAATTATGTCTTGGGGGGTCTCTGATTGGGGGGGGGAGGGGAGGAGGAGCCGACCTTTTCTGTATTACACTTCACTTGTACACATGCCAATAAAAAAAAATATGCCGGTGTTTTGGCCAAAACGGCCTAGTAGGACCACCAAATATTAAACCTGCATCAACATTAAATGAATTTTGGGGCAAGAAATATGATAACTAAATATAATAATCACAAAAGATCATCACAATATCACAGTGGCAAATGTTGGTATCACGTGCAAGTGAGCCAAAGTTTCTGATATATGATAACAGTCAGCTTAGTTTCATTTAAAAGTTATAACACCAAGTGACGAGTACTTACCTTTGGTGAGCGTGGAAGGTTTGGTGTGATGATAGCGCATTGGCTCCTCTTTGCAGTGAGTTGATATGATTACTGGATTGGGGAGGAAATGTAGCACATACAACAATAGATAAATACTTGATCCATCATTGAACAGCTCAAGAATGAATGTAAGTAGTGAGAATAGTGGAGAAAGGCATTAATCAGCTCGGAACACAAACATGTTTACAATGCACCATGTCACCATGTAGGACTGTAATATGTTTACTCCAAGGGTGTGCTTGATTTCTCGATTGCCCCTATGGTTGCATTGCCAAAGGATAGGCATGTCGGGATTGCATATGACGTGCGCCCACCACAGCTCAGCATTCAGTGCTCGGGTGTGATTTCAGTGTATGCCCCTAAACTGATACTAACACCAGTAATGGACTTACCGGTTATTGCAGAAAACACCAGCCACCCAACTGTCACAAATGCTCATGCCTTGGGATTTGGGGGAACTGCTATTGGAATGGTGAATGAACTGGGCAAAGAATAATGATGGAAATCCAAGCACTCACAGCCAATGTTCATACAATATGAAATGTCAAGACTTACTGTTCCTAGCAAGTTTTGTGCAAAATAATGGGTTGGTTTGAAGAGATTGCAGCTTGAAATGTGCTTGAATGACTTGGACTGTGAGTGATGCTGAATGAATGTGGTGCATGCAGAATTTTTGGTTTACAACAAAGATTAATATAAACTCCAGTGATTTGAGCAAAGATTTGGGATCAAGTAGGATATTGTCAGCTCATCCATATCTCACGTTCTCTCATGCTCTTGAGAAATTTATTGTACCACAAACGTATCACAAATAAATCAAACAAAATCATAAATTCAAAGACTGCCTGAAAATGTATATGTATTCACTACTACATAGTTGTTGTCCAGCCCTCTAGATATTGACTTGGTTAAATTCTTCGGCCAAGTCATCCACCTATTCCCAATATATATCACTTGACCTCCTTGACTGTCCATCACTTGATGCTAGAGACGGAGGTGATGGTAAGTCTTCGTGCCTAGGAGCTGACGAAGAAATTGGTGGTGAGCGCTCTGGTGTTGAGGCTTGGATAATGTGTAACTCCCCCAAATGATAACTACCAGCGTATATTTGTAAAGCCTCTTTGAAGCTCTGGTATTTGTAGTGTTCCGCTACATTGACTTAATCTGTACGTAGCAACACATCTCTTCTGGGTGTGGATTTATCAATGGAGAAATAGCCTAGAGGGAAAAAACTACTTACTGTGTGTAGAACAAACCGACTTCCCGCCTGACAATGATCACAAAATATCCTTCAGGTACCATACCAGGTTTAGGAGGGCTGATGCTGCTGGGATGATGGATAGATGGAGTAGAACTAACGGGGGCTGCAAGCTCATCAGAATCAGTGGCCTTACTCATTGCTGAGACAGAGTGTCTTGTCACTCTCTCCCTGTGCCTGGACATCACAATGGGGATGGTTGTCACAGTGCGCAAGCTCGTTGTGATAGTGGTTGTAGTCTTGGTCCGTGTCTTGTTAGTATGCTCTGTAACGACAGTCTCACTGTTCAAAGTCATCTAGCTAGTGATTAGTAGGCTTGAGCATTGAGAGTAGAAAGAAATATATGCACCAGAATGTCAAGATATGAGTTGGATTGAAACAGATGTAGTGAGACGGACCTTTTCAAGATCAAGAGTGACGGCTCTGCTGATTATCAAGATTCTCAGGCCACCGCCACAACCACCTGAGCCTGACCGTATTTTTGATTGTTGAACGTTGAATGATCAACAACATGAAGTATATATCAAGTCCAGGACATACCAAACAGGATCTACAAAAATATGAGCAAGCACCCACAAAATTGAAACAGCTTATCTCACATGAAAGTGAGATTTTCTGGCCCATCACGCGATCAATATGGACAAAAAATTCAGCAAGTCTGTGAAATCGTTGGACCCACTGCTCTGGCTCAAAGGTCTGCAGATGTCTCAAAACAAAGGGAAGATTGTCTACGAGGTAAGCAACTTGATGATATTCAAGTAGAGAAGCTCACCAATTGTTTGTAAAGAGATGACTGCCGATGAGCAATGCGTGCTGGAAGCCTTATGTGACCCACCAGTTCTATGTGATAACGAATCACTCAACTTTGACAACCACCTTTAACGTAATATGGAGGTAGTGCTGGATGGATCTGAGCCAGTTGAGATCAGTCATGCAGGTGGCGAGTTTGAGGCATTGACGAGAGAAATCTGATCTGACTTGTGGAAAAGGTGAGTTGGTGTAGCAGTATCCTACTGACCTTATGTTGATAACACTTTGTGCTCAATAGGCACTATCAGCGTATTCCTTGTCGCGTAGATTACCGGATGCGTTGCAACCACATACACAGGCACAACCTGGCCTTTCAAGAACAACTTCCTGCACTTATAGACACATATATGGAGTGGTGTCTCAACTGCTCAGACTTAACTCACCAAGCAGAGCATACTATGGATCCTAGCATGGGTGGGATGGGATTGCTGAAAGTGGAAGTAGTGGACACATTCAGTACGTACAACAAGTAATTGCACGTGTGATTCTAATGTGACTATAGACGCTTGCAAACAGGTTCTTGCAATTCTTCCCACCGACCAGTTCATCACCTCTGCACTGGTTAGACAGGGTGTCATGCCTTGCTCACCCATCTCTCCAACAGTCGGTATCACCTCAGATACACTTAAGCTATACTGCGTAGCTCATCTTCGGACATTTTAAATATCAATCCAGGCCTTTGTCAAGACATTATGGCACCTTCATGGGGTGAGTCTCAGTATGATCAGCGTATATTTCTCACTCATTTTATTCCAGGTTCTTTTTTGTCGTTATCTGTCCCGACAATTTTCCATAGCTTTCAATTTATACATGTCTATTAGGAGCAGGGTAAAAATGCTGGTCAGGACTGCCTTGAACCGTGAGTTGTGTGACTGGTGCCTGAAGCATGTCTGTCCAGCATGCACATATACCATCAAGGGGGAAGAAGAGTTAAAGTTCCGGATGCTCTATACAATGGATGGTAATGACTCATTGAAGAAAATTGTTAGAAGGGCCACTCCCGAGGTCAACAACCAGTTTGTAGGCGAGATTTGTGAACTTCCAGACTCCAGGGAGGTTGACGGAGATAGATAATCAACAAGACAGTCTGTAGATAAGTGGGCACATGGAGTAATACAGGAGATGATGAATGGAGCAAATGATGCAGTGAGTGATTCATTATATTCGCATTATGTTCTAACTAACAGTAACCTAAACAAACAGAATCAGAAGAGAATCCCTGTGTGGGTTGTTGAAAAAACATGAAGGACGATGCTTTGAAGAAGACATGGGCCATTTATGATGAGACAGGGATATTTCTTTCTCTTTGCAAACATGGATTTTCTCTTGTCATTGCAGACATGGTTCAAAGCGGCGAATTGTAAGTATTTGCATTTTATTCAGGTTAATTTTTATATATACATCTGTAGGGCAAAATACCCTTTGGCGGTGGTGGAAGAGATCCTCAACACATTTGGGGAGGATATAGCAGGCGGGTTTGATATTAACTGTAAATTCAAGGCCACCCTCAGTAAAAGCCTGTGAGCTTGTGCTCTACGCCATGCATGTCTTGTTGGCGCCTTTCATGGACATGCCCACCGCTGTCTTTGCCAACTTTCACATCTTGCCACGTATACTGAAGGCCTTGGTCTTGAGAATCTTGAAGGCTGTGAGAGAGCATTCTCAAAGTCCAACACTTTGGCTGGCTCAGTCCAATATGCCATCACCAAAGACAGGCAATTGACGCTTACTTTGGACACGAGGATGAATTTGAAGTATACTACAACCTCAGTATGTACTAGATCTGTGCTACGCAAGATATACTGACACCTAATCTTCTATTAAAGCCAGCTTCTTGTACAACAACTACCAACAAGCTCTGGATATGTTGTCCGAGAGTTCCATTGGACTTAAAAACACAGTCCATGACCTTGGTGTGATGGATGAGAGTGTATTCAAGCAATGGCTGAAAGAGGAGAAAGAATATTTGATGAGCTTGCAGAAAAAACCCACCGAAGAAACATTACACATGGAGTATTGGCAAAAGCTGATCAATGAGTACACATTTCTTTCAGATTTTGACTTGCTACTTCAAGGCCTGCCATGCTCACGAGGAGATCAAGTGGCTCAATGTTGAGATTTGCCAAGTTGCCACCTACCTGAGGGACAAAGATAAGTATCTGCAAATATGTGAAAAACAGATTTGTCCAGCAAGTCCCGCTCTTGCCTACCAAATACGCATTCATCGCATAGAACGGGGCTCTTTCAACGCACATCATGTATGCCGTTTATTGGACATTGCCAAGCTCCTGGGGTTTAGCGGTATGATAGTACCAGGGGAAAGTACACAAACGGGAACAGGTGAGAGTGGAAGTGTTCCTATGGCAAAGCTACCTTCATTACTTGTACTTGTGTCTCGTTCCCCTTGTGATGGACAGCCAAGTGAAGACAGCATATATGAACAAAGGGATAGCCCAGAGGACCTAGAAGAAGAGGAAGAGGAAGACAAACATGTTGAGGAGGCCTCTGAAGTTTAGGACATAGTTTGCTTTACATTGAGTTGTATTTGCATTCAACGTACATTGTATGCTACTATCATAAGTAAGATTGTCAAACTTGCTGTCTCACACAGTGAGCTCGACCCATTACTAGTATCCGACACACCATAATGTGTGTCTGACGCATCCTGTGACAACATGTGACAAGCTGAGTATTTATGTCATCGCCGGCGGCAGTAAGGAAATGCTGACGCTATTGCAATGACACCACATTTGCACACGTGGGGGATCTGGGTCGCCGGTCCTTTCTGGTGAGCCGTGCTTGAAGGGAGCCTCCAAAGTCTCAGATTTATCCAAGAGATATTGAAGGAGGCCTGCAAAGACAATTCGGGAGGCTAACTAGCCATGCAATCAGCCGGAGGTAGCAAGGCTAATTAGCGGACTTGCGTGGGAATCACAGGTGTGTAAGAGGAAATAAAATTTAGGTATGTTTAAATGGTCCCTGACTCCAAGACGAATAAGGATATCTTTGTGTTGGTGAAAAATATTGAGAGATCAGGCAAGGTAGCCCAAGGTGGTATCATCATGCGTCAGGTATTGTGCTATCTCAATAAAGTCTAAAAGTGATTGGTAGGTGATGATAGCATGATATGGAAGTTTGCCAATAAGGCATCCCAACAGTATCTTTGCCATATCTTTCCGTTCCTTCCCCCCTATTTGACCAAGAGCAGAAAAGCCATTCTTGAAATAACAAACACCAAAGCAGGGAGGAAGTGCTCTGATGTGTGCATCAAGTTCCTTAGGATCTAGTAGTTTCTGGCACCAATGCACCATGTGCTTGAAAATGCCCTGGTATAACTGGTGGAGGACATCAGGAGTGATTGCAATATGTTACAGTGAGGAAAACCGGTCCAAAAAGGCTTGTAGATAGATTCAGATACTAGTTTCTCCTTGCACCTCTCTTGAAACTGATAGAATGAATGTGTATCTTCCTTAGCTTTGTTGAATACTGACTCTGTCCATTGATCAGTATGTGGCTCTCCTGCAGTTGAGGCTGAAAGCTCTTCTGGAGGTAGTTTGCATTTGGGGCAGGTACCATATTTTGAGCACGTCACCAGACACTGCTCTGGATAATCGGCCACATAGCAGGCTAGCACATGGTATACTCTTCTCACTGCTCCATCTCCTCCTACCACCTCTATCTCATCCCTCCCAGCTTTTTTCAATGGGTCCAAAATAATCTTCATCGACTCATAAAATAGTCTCTGCACTCTGGATGATTTTTCTCTCGAAGTGAGTTGCATGCCTATGTTTTTGCTTACAGACAAGTAGCCAATTAAGATACAGGCATGCTGGCTTGGCCTCCGTTGTATTGCACGTGGAATATTGCCCAAAGTCAGATATACAGGATAGGCAGATTTGGAATCTGAGAACTGCGTCAATTGTGTTTTGTCTGTAGTAATTATGACTGGTGAAAGAGCTGCTCCCTTAGGTAGACGTGCCTGCACACATAAGAGTCAACATTCAAATAAAAATAATATCCAGCGTAATACTGACCTGGATTGCATGCCACCACTTTCCAGTCCACATTTCATTGTAAATTCTATTTTCTTTCTGTGCATTACTGAATATCTTCTTAGGTTTGTAGACGATGTGTTTTGCATGGGCTGGGTTGCCAAGGAGGCTACAAATGGCAGAAAGGATGTCACGGTAATGAATTAGATGCTTGTCATCAGGGGCATCTGGGAATGCAATGGTTTTTGACGTCCAATCAGCTCTGGATGGAATACCAGAGTCAACTATCTTGTGTAGCCCTCTAATGTTGTGATAGGACAATCCAAGTCTCTCTTTGACCTGAAACAATGGCTTCTTTAAGGAGATCCAGGAAGTAATAAAACTATGTGAAACTCAGCCGCTGCCGAAGAGGCTATAGAAATGACTTTATTATTTACCTATGTGAAACTACAATTGATGTTAGTTTAAGGTAATCTCTAATAAATGTAATGTAACATACCTCAGCCGCTGCCTGAGAGGCTATAGAAATGACTGAGGTATTTCTATACTAAGCCCCCTACTACTTATAGTCGGAGGTGCTACTCGCTACAGTACAATGACTCCTAGGAGAATAATGGTGACTCCATGGAGTGGTGGCTATGCTCCATGGAGAACAATGGCTGCTTCGGCAGAGACCCGGTTTATCCGGTTTTGTCAGGAAGTGAATAGAATAAAGACATACCCCTGGAATAGCTAACAAACGGTCAAATGATTTGTGACCTATTCCATTCTGGATCGCCCAACAGGTGACTTGCCAGTCTGTTTCTGATGCAAATGGAAAGAACCTAGTATTCTGTGGTCCAGAGGCAACTGGGAAATTATTATCCATATCCACATCCCCATAACTGTCTACAGCCCCTCTTGCAGCTTCAAACTCTTTTCTCCATCTCTCATGCAAGGTATGGTCCATACATATTATCTGACCTGCTGTAGGGTGGAGAATTTCTACACGCTCATTATCATTATAATTCAGGGAAATGGCATTTGGATGATTAGAAGGACCCGCTGCCTCCCCTGGCTTCAGATCCTCCTGTTCAGGTTGCTTGAGTGGGATGAATGCATTCCACCAGCAATCCTTGCCTCTCCAAGTCACCATCCTGCTGGGTTAGGATCTCTCTCAATTTACCCTTGCGGTACCAAGCACAGCTTATTGCAGAGCTAAGGTGCGTATTGAGGGCACGAGTGCTGGAAAAAGATTTGCCACATGATGCTGGGCATGGGTGAGGAGTATTACGGTTGACAAGCATTTTGTTAGGTTGGAGAATGAGGAACGATGATTGCTACAGAGAACCCAATTTTACAGATGTCCAACAAGGTCACATTACAAATACATGACTATTTAGTACGAGGGCGCTTAGAATCTGCAATATCAGAAGCAAGGAACGAAGACAAGGCATTATGACGGCGTTTAAGAGATTGGAGAGTAACAGCTTGCAGACGATTGGATGCCTTGACTGCCTGAAGAGAGGATGCGGAGGAAGTGATCAAATCCGAATACCTTGCCATACTTCCACTGGTCCCCTTTGCACCTGAAACGTAGCTCAACACCAAAGGGGCCTGGAATGCAAATCGCTCGTCGTCGGATCTCCAAAGATCCAGATGATGGACAAACCCTGACGGTCTGCTAAAAGGCCTCCTCAGATCCTTCCACCTTTCATTGCGTTGAATTTCCTCTAGAGCTTCCCGGAGGATATCGAGAACATTGTCATGGGAGGCATGCGACAGTACAAAGAATGGTGGCGGACCTGCCTCTACAAATCTCTTTGAGAGGAACAATGTGGACCCAAACAAAGCCTTGCAGAGGCGCTTGAAGTAAGGGATCATAAAGGCGAAGTATTCAGATACATTGTTTTCAAGAAACAAGCTGAGACCATCGACTCTGCCAAAGGTCTGATACTTGTGGAAAGCAGCGTCAGAGCGGGTAAACGTTGAAGTGAACTCGGGATTTAGCCATTTCTTGATGTCGTCCTTTTCTTTAGCATCTGCATCTTTCATCTCATACGGCTTTACCATCAAGACACACATGGCCAGCAATACGTAATAGAACGACTCCAGGTCGTGATGGGCAGTGTGTCGAACCCAGTCACCAGGCTGTGCATTTTGCACTTCCACCGCCATAAAAGGCTCTGTCCCCTGTAAAAAATACATAAAACAAAATAATTGAACGATGGCCGATATAAACACTTACTGTACGCTCAAGAACATGATTTCCATTACCAACCTGCCAGCCCTCCTCACTCAACCGTTGTATAACCTCATCAAGAGTACCCTCTGCAACATCCAACGTCCACTCAGGTTGATTATGACGTAAAAATGAATCCGACGAATAGACACTCTGGTCGGAGCGGATTATTTCTTCCTCGTGGTTAACGGTGGATAGCATGGACTTCACCAACTCTTGCAGCTTCTGGACGTCACCAGATTTCAATCCAAAATAGTGGTCATCCTGGTCTGAATCTTCAGACACGTCATCTGAACGTTCCTTTGAGTCGTCTGAATGCTCCGCTAACTCTTCAGTATCTTCAAATATAGCTGCAAATCCCCAGTCTGCAAGTAAACCCCTCCGTATGTGAGTATCGGGAGGTGCACATCCCTCTGGAGCTTTCAAAGGGGGCCAGTCAGACAGTGCTTGATCCACGATAAGGGAGTTGCTGATTGAGCCATCCCGGTGTAAGACTTTCACAGGAACTTGGCCTGAAACAGAGGTCCCCATCGCCATCTTGTGACCTAGTTAATGTTAGTATAGACAAATAAATGGTGGGTATGATACTCGCTTTTGATGAGATCAATGATCACAACAAGGAGCTCCTCTAGGCAATTAAAATCTGTTATAATTGCACCAGCAGGTGTAGTCGTTGAACGAATGTGAACACGCAGTTGGTAAGGGTGGTGTGGATGAGCCAAAGCTCGGGCCCTCTCCTTGGCTTTCAGGGATAATGTGGAGCCAAGGGCATCACGAATATTGGACGTGGAATTATATTCTGGACTTTGGCTTGATTGATCATGCTGGGCCCATCGCTTTGAGCTGCGAACTTTCTCTTCACAAATGAGACGTGGGACTCCCTTTACTCCTTTTGCTTCAAGCAGGCGAAGAATTGTACCCTCAGTAAGACGGCGGCGAGTATCATGCCAAGTATCCTTCACTATCAGATTGACACCTTTTAACCGCAATATCCATGGGTCGTCTGATCTCCTCAATATAGGTATTTGTGCTCGCCTGACTACAGTTCCACGCCCATGGATGCTGTCAGAAATGAAGAGAATACAGTGAACCTTCAATTCACCCAAAGCGCTGACGCGAACATAATTGGGGTTAGCCCCAGTATCGTAGCCCAAACACTCGTCTGAGCCATGGGAAAACCCAAGGAGAAGGTGAAGGAAAAGAGTCGGTTGCTGGTGAAGATTGAGTTCAAACGTAATGATTGAGCCACCCTGATCCATGTAGAGCAAAGTGAAGGAAGAACCCCGTATAGAAAGACCTTAAAAGTGTATGAGATTAATAGGAGACTAGACAATAATGTAAGAAGTACCTAGAGTGTAGATACGTCGATCTTGTGCAGCCCTAACAAATGACAATCTTCCCATAAGCTGTTCGTGTACCTTGTCAAAAGAGGCTTTATTTTCCTCTCGGTCCTTGAGCTCGCCAAGACTGTCGGCATTTCTCATACTTGCAGGAGGGAGCTTAGGGGGATAAGACGTGTCACTGGAGGATATGAGTACAAGATCTGGGCGGCGCCTTCCACCAGCATCACCGACTGCTTGGACAGCATACGCAGAAGTCCACCATCTAGACCTCTTAAAGGTGCCGGAATCCACAAGCTGATCAACTTTGTGAACCAGATAGTTGAGGAAATCTGCGACCTCTCCTTCTGAGCCAGGGCTCCATGGTTTAGTCAAATCCGGGCAGGAACTTGCAGCAGTCCACTTCCCTGACTCAGACGAGTAAAGCCCTTCCTGTCGAAGGCATTTGAAGGCAGTGAACAAGGGGTTTTCTTGAGGGAGAGCACCCGGGGTAGACGGGAAGAGTTCAGATAGGGGAAATAGGATGTGGAGCATGTCTTCAAGGGCGCAGTAACTCTTCAAGGGAGCTGCCTCTGCCTTGATAAGGGGGTCCATGAAGGTGTGATAATATTGCTTAGGTCCTTTGAATAGAAAATCGTTGAACTGGAACAGGGATAAGTGAGAGAGAAATCAAGAAATAATGGGATGGACGTACTTTGGGTTTGGTCGGTGGCGTACCGTGGCGTCGGATGGGAAAACCTTCCAAAGAAGATAGGTGCTATCGGAGTATAAAGTTAAAAACTATGGTGTAAACCAACAATGTACTTACATTGAGCGTGGCCATGGCAAGATTCCTAGGAGAGATGTTAATGATGGGTGAGCAATACAATTTTGATACTTAGCAGCAAGCTGGCCCTGACGGAGGCCCGTGGAAGCCATACTTCCTTGAGCTGGAACCTGCAGGCATAGAGTAAGGCGAGATAAAATAGCTGTGTGTCCAAAAGCAGGAAGTGAACATGTGATCACACATTTTCCTAAAGTGGAGGTTACTCGGACGTTTGCACACCTTCCTAAAGAGGATGTTGCTCGGTAGTCTCGAACCTACATCCAACTGAAAAATTTCCTAAAAAGAATGTTGGAGAAACTTTCTAAAAGATAAAATGGGATTAGTTCAAAAATGACATCTGAACCTAAGATCTGGTACGTTACCATCCGCATATAGTTAAAGACGGACGGACGGATTTCTGCCGAAGCAGATTAGATATTTAGAACTTATCATAGAATGATAATCACACTCAGTCTGAAATCACACACAAGAAAGATAAGATTTCACATATTGATTGCTTGAATGTTCGACGATACAGACTACTAGTACAAAGCCAAACCACATGAGCACCGAGAAAGTACAACGAAACAGAGAAAGATATTCTAGTTTAGATCCTAGAAATGAAGTGACAATGTAAGAAAAATAACAAGAATAATGGAGAAGGACTTACAGAGCAAGCCCGCGTTCAACGATGAGGTCTTCATAAAAATCAAACTGCTCGCTGTTGGCAGCCCGAGCCCTCTTAACATCCTCGACACACTTGAGATAAAAAGGGCGGTAAACACTCGCCAAAAAGTGCTTCTCATCAAATACACCAGTTTTGTGCTCGACGAGAGCTGCATAAATGGCACATGCCGCTAGACAAATGATGACGTCGGCCCTTTTTTCTGACTGAAGGATCTGGTCGCCGAGAATATGGCCCAGCATTCCTGGGGCCTTGTACAGTGTTGCCCATATGAGGTTGGGGATGGCGGGATGAGAGAAAAATTGAATGATGTTGCCCGCTTCGTCCTTTTCGTGAAGAAAATCTGGCGTGTCCTCACCAAGTATATCCTCGATGGATGACGACTTGAATATCTTTGGGTCCAAGCGGCTGAAAAATGGGGGGCGAAGGTTGAAATCGGACTCTACGGTCCCCGAAGCGTCGTGCTTCCAAGGGTACCGTAAGGCCGACACTACCGATACGACATCTTCGACTGCCTCCTTGGGAATCGAAAACTTCCCCTCTAGTTTTGTTGTCAGTATAGCTAGATAGACTGCAAGTGAGGTTACTTACCAGTGGCACCATTGGCGACAGCTATTTCGCCTAGAATTTTTTTCCCCTGCGCCACTTTTTCAGCTGCAGTCGGCATGGCGTTTTCCGTCAAGATGAACTTCTGCATTCGTAATTTGCCCTCTTCTATATGCTCGTCTTGAAACACGATGATGGCCCTGTTGCTGGGCAACACAAAGACGTTCGGACCACGATGGCCTTGCACTGGTTGGTTCGGGGCCGTGGTTGCAGGCGGGGGCGGGGGCGTGGGTGGCAGTCGAGCGAGACGATTCCGCGTGCGGTAGTCGTCGTTGACATTCGTTGGTGGGCCAACAGGCTATTCGTGGCAGCTGTAAATACATAATGATTGAAATTGAGAATGAACTTACTCGGATTACCCGTGAACTGATCGTCTGATCCCGCGTACGTTCTTCAACTGTTTCTCCTACTCTCAAGAATGCGCTACCGCCTGGCACCGGATCTCGATGAGATATCGGAACGGTGTGGCTGAAAGATATTGGGGAAGGGTGGTTGGACGGAGGTGGGTGGTGAAGAGGCGCCGATGGATCTTGAGACGTCGATGCGGGCGGGTGGAATAGAGGCGGATCATGAGGAGGTGTTGGCGCGGATGGCTGGAATAGAGGCGCCGCTGATGGATCTTGAGACGTCGTTGCAGACGGGTGGAATAGAGGCGGATCGTAAGAAGGCGTTGGTGCAGAAACAGCGGGCGCAGAAGAGGCCCACGCGGGTGAAGCAGGAGAGTAATCCCACGGCTGATAAAATTGCTGGTCTATCTGTTGAGAGAAAAAATCGGCGACGGTTGAATCTACTTGCTGATCGATCTGCGGATAAGGAGAGTGGGGTTGAGCCATGAGTTCTATGTCTCTGGTGGACACAGAGTTTGGGCGGTATCGCTGATCAAACATCTGCTGAGAACTCTGAGACGCCATCGGTTGATCTACCTGGTGAGCTTGAGGGATGGCCATGGCTTCTATATCACTGGTAGACACAGAATGTGGACGATATCGCAGTGGTACGAACGGCCTATCGGCCTCACTATCCAGCTGTGAGGCGAGCGGGAGCCCGGCGGCATTCACATTCGATCCTTTCTTAGGTTTGGGCGGTATCTGATCAAACAGATCAGTTAGTTACAGCAGAGAACGTACGGGATCCACCTTTTTTTTTTGTGATTTTTTTCGAGGCTCGGCGACCTTTTCTATCCCCTGAGAGCCTACACGGCCGCGACCACGGCCACGACCCCGCCCCCTACCCCGCCCCTGACTCGTATCGCCTTCATCCTCGTCCGGATTGTCGCCTGTGTCCGGATTGTCGCCTCCATCCCAAGACCGTAGTATGAATCAGTGTCCTTGACTCTGATCGTATCTTGCAACTCACCTGAACTCGCGATATCCACTCGGAACTGAAACATCGACATGATGGTAGTTGAGATAGAAGAGATGATAGAAGAGATGGTGACTTCCCACCGTTATATTTGGATGAAGTGCCTCGAGGCACTTCTCGTGTTCTATACAAACTTACATAATAATGAATATGCACGATAACAGTACAAACGACAAATCTCTTGACAGACAGCAATGCTTGACAATGAAATTTAAGCTAGAACGAAGGAACATATCGCGTTTTCCTAATCCTGTTAGAATAATTAACATCGAGACTTTGAAATCAGGAAAATAGATAACAGACCATGATAACACTATCAGAATTTGGAACCTCGCACCGCCCATCCTCAAGTTCAAGCTTATCCCCCTGCTTATCCCCCAATACTTCATACTCGGAATCGTATTCGTCGGACGGAACGGTGTCTGAGCTCCCATCACCGTCATCATCATCGTCGAACGCGGCAATTTCAGCTCCAGGACTGCTCTCTGCACTTGAATCTTCATCATCTGGATTGCGATAGCTCATCCCATTCTCGTCCATGAACTGCTTCATTGCTGCTAGCTCTTTGTCCACTTTCCAGAGGCTCCCGCGGCTGCTAGTTAAGATATTCTTGTGAAGGCCCATCATTCCTGCTGAATGTTTAATCCTCCAGGCACTAAATTGCACTTTGCATCGTAGAAACTCCCTTCTGGCTGTATGTATTTTGAATGCCCTTAAGACATTGCTCGGAGTCAAGTCATCCTCATCTAAGAGAATGAAGGATAAAGCTTTGCTCAGTGCTTCCGCCTGTAATCCGTTAGGTTATGTAAGCTAAACATTGAAATATTCTTACAGATTCTTTGGGGAAGGGCTGGTCTAGAGGAGGAACCTGAGATTTGACTTTGGGTTCGAACCTTGTAATAACAGGAGGCAACTTCTTTCCGAGTCCTCTGGTAGGAGATACCGATATGTGAGGATAAGTGTAAGGACCGTTTTACTATTTTCTTATCTTTGTTATGTCTTGGTTCTCAGACGCTTTTCCCGTTACACCTCTGGCTCTAGGGCTAGAGGTATCCTTTGCCATCTTACTTCTCATAGCCCTCACAGGCTTTCTTAACCATCGCTACCACTTTATATCACAGATCAGAGACTGGGCATCGCTCCCAGCTAGCCAGCACACTGGGTAGAGACTGGTAGTAGGCATCTCGCCAACCAGCTCCAAGCCCTAGTAAAGCCTGGTAATACTAATAAACGCCTTATCTAGAATCGTACCTCATCATGAGGATACGGTTCCTGACCACGCGTAACAATCTTCTATTATTAGTACAAGTCTCTCACCTGCTGATTAATCAAGTCAGAAGTCGTACGATAGTTACTCTCCCTTTTTCCTATTGGTTGATTAATTCCTCAGACCACTTTTCGTATATTTTCCTTTCGGTCTGAGGAACGGACAGTTCTCTATATAAAAGACGTACCTATTCATGTATAGCTCCTTAGCTTTCTATTACTGAATTTACCCGCTTTACTCCTCAACAAGAACCTTTGAAGCTTACCTCTCAAAGTCCTCGACTCGCTATATTTCTAGCGTCTGTTGACCTCAAGCTCATTGGACCCTTACTCCCTGCAAGTGCAGAAGGAGATAGGTTTAGTTCTTGTTATAGTTTATCGTTGCCTCACAAAATAGAAAGCTCACTCTACAATCCGTTCACAGCGCACCATCTCGCTTGAACCCATTATAGCCCTAACCCACCTTTTCCTTCATCCCTCGGACGTGTTGTCATTCACCGTCCTCCTCCCCATCCAAAACAACCACTTGCCTTCTAGCTAAGCTAGCTAGTTGTCCTCTCCAACATTCCTACCCACCTCGAAGTAATACTCTTACTTGTTCTAGCTCAAGTCCTCACCCTAGCTGTCGTCTTTGATCACTTCTACAACCGTCAAACTGTCGAACATCAGAGAGAGCCTAGTAACGGACGAAGAACGACGTTCACTCGAGGAATTCCATCACGCCCTCAACAACCGAGACCTCCACGTTGCAGTACCTGTCAACGCTGCCACGCACCCCCAGCCTGTCCACAGCGACACAGAAACTGAGTACTACGAAGACTCATCAGCCGCCTCTTCCCCCGTTTCTGAACTAGAAGGACTAGTTCTAGCCGTCGACGATTTAGCATTTGAAATCTCCCAACTCCGTCAATACGTCGCGCTTACTCGAGTACGCATCGGCAGCTGCTCAAACCTGCTTTTGAGAATCCGATCAAGCATCCAGAGAATTGTTCAGGTTCAATTCGATACACCTAGAGCACCTATCGATTGAAGTCTACGAACAGAGAATTCTAGAACCCCCTCGTCGGAACGACAGTGAAGAAAGACGAGCCCTCAGACGACGAGTAGCAGAAACATAAGACAGCTCTTCTCATACTATCCGACAGAATCTCTCCACGCATCTATCACCTTCCAAACTACGTTGAAACTCCCCAACTTGCGTTCTCACCAGAACAGGACGGGAGAGAGATCCACTACCTACTTCCCTGTGGAATCATCATCCACCGACGACCCTACTCCGCACCCTACCTAGAATTCCTTACGCCCTACCTCGAACCATCCAAAATTGACGTATACGTTACAGCGTCATTTAATCCTACCCCTCTTGAACTTCTTTTTACAAGAATTGGAATTTACGAAACCGATCTCATCAAATTCTATCGGGAAATACCATTCTTCTTCGACGTCCCCCTCACTCCCGAACAGAACGACGCCTTCAACCCACGAGATTATCTTAAAACAGGAGTCCACGTATTAGTTGTCACCCCTTTCTGCCGCGACGCAATACGGAGGATAGTAGCCTGTATATCACAATTTCGCAGACTAGTGTTTAAGATTGGACACGAAATCCTCGAAGGAAGAAATTGGGAAAGAGAACAAAGACAGATCAGGAACGTCTGTCGATTGTTCAGAGAATACCAAAACTACGGAAAAGAAGTTTTTGATTTAGTCATCCGCCACCCCACAGATCGTTTCATCGTTACCGAGATCAACACCGAGTTCTGGGGAACGCTTATTCGAGAAAACAACAGAGTCTACTCGCAGTATAAACCAGCGTACCATCTGACCCACGGAAATTTCTCTTATATCCCTCCCGTATCCTCGTTGATTCAAGGAAACGTTCTCATAGAAAGGACCCCCTCACCAGACGAAACAACCTCGAACTTGGACAGTAATTCTACCACTAGCTCACAGGTAGAAAGAGATTTGGAAGAAGAAGAGAATATTTTTGGATTTACTTCTAACGATTGGAGTGACGAGTTTGATTACGATTCAAACTAAATAAAACTCGTTTTAATTCTTCAAAGTGTTTTCCGAATATCGAAACCCAAGACCGTCCATAGAACCAGAGACTCCACCCAGACAAACCCTACCACTACCACCTACACGCCCACCTCCACCTCCAATTCCTCCAAAACCCTCATCCATGTCTAACCCCACGCAGTTACACGGCAAAGTAACTCTCGCAGCAGAACCCTTCGAATTCAAAGGAGAGAAGGAACGATTCATGGCATGGCGCCAAGCACTACAGTTGTACTTAACCGCCTACTCCTCCTACTTTCCAGACGAGAAGACGAAGCTCATTTACCTCCTATCCAAAATCAGCGACCAAGGAACGTCGACAGTAAAAGCTTGGAAAGAGAACATGCTTACCAAAGCTCTCGACGCAACTACCCCCGTATGGCCGACTCTCTCGACCGTCCTGACCGATCTAGCCCAAGTATTCGGAAATCCAAACGAAAGATCGCAGGCGGTAAACGAGATTGAGACATACAAGCAGGAGAATAAGCATTGCGACGAATTCTTTAGCCATTTCACAACGCTCATGGACAAGGCCGGATATGACGCTACCACTCACTTCGACGTGATCAATCGAATTCTCAAAAAGAATCTTCACTCTCGAATCTGTGATTTCGTCATCATCCAGAGAGACCTACCAAAAACATTTGCTGAGTGGAAAACGCAAGCCTACGCATGGGAGGCACGAAGAGAAGAGTTTCAATTAGACGAAAGACGAAAGAGAGAAGTCACGCAGCCGTCGCGACCCATCTACAGACAACAGACGTATACGCACCAGCATGTGCCGCAGTTACAGCAGATGGCGAGACCCCAGACGAATCAGTATGCAAGAAGGTTCGAGGATCAACCTCAGAGAGGTGTATTCCCCGGACAAGGCGTACCCATGGATACAGACCGACAGAGTCGGTTCAGGTTATGTTACGGATGTGGCCAGCCGGGTCATATCGCAAGGAACTGCCCTCTGAAGAAAGTTGCAGCTAGAGAAGCAACCACAACCCAGGAGGAGACGAAGACGAAGGATTTTCTCGAAGGTCAGGAGTAAGCACGGACTCTCTGACCAGTAAGCACGGTTCGGAAAATGTATTTGTAACTGATAAATCAAAACATGTTTCCCAAAACCCACGTGCCGAGAAATACGCTAAGCCACATTCAGCAGAATGGTTGGCTCGACGAATTAAAGACCAGAAAGAAGAAAGAGCCAAAGCATTGGTTCGGAACTGGGCCTCACCCCAGTGTTACCCACACATCACGACGGATACAATCAATCTACTCAAGCAACACGATGAAGAGTATATCGTAGAGCAATTGAATGTGATCAAAGACTTCGCATCCCTCCCCCCATCTCATCAACGCAAACTCTCGCTACAATGTCAATTATCCACTATCGACGATCACCAGACGCATGTCATTCCAGTTTTGATAGATTCAGGATGCACAGATTCTATCATTGACGAAGCCTTTGTTCGGCAACACAACATTTCCACAAAACCACTGCCAACTCGTGTTATTGTCTCAAACGCCGATGGAACCAAGAATCGCACTGGACCTTTAACGGAATATGTGACACTTCGCCTAACTGTGGCAGGTCGCACGGAATTAATGGACTTCCTGGTCACTGGACAAAGAGAGGCCAGAATTTTATTAGGACACGACTGGCTACGACGCACGAATCCCGACATCAACTGGCAAACCAACACCATCACGTACCCTTCTGATGATACGGAGTATCACCCTGAAGACGGAGATAGAGTCATCGCTGTAGACTTACAGAGCAGGATTGACAAAATTTCCGTCGAAAGCAACGTATCTCAGACCAAAAGCCAACAGATTGCGGAAGAATCAGAACGAGCAAAGTCAACACTCACGTTCAGAGACGTCGTTCCCCCATTTTATCATCATTTTGAGCCAGTATTCACAAAAGCGTCATTTGACAAACTACCCCCACGACGAGTCTGGGATCACGCAATTGAACTCCTACCAGAAGCCAAAGGTCTAGACTGTAAAACGTATCCACTCAACCGAGACGAACAAATTCATCTTGACGAATTCTTGAAAGAGAACCTGGAGACAGGAAGGATCAGAGTATCGAAATCCCCTTACGCATCCCCGTTCTTCTTTATCAAGAAAAAAGACGGATCTCTCAGACCGGTACAAGACTATCGGAAACTCAACGCCCTCACAATTAAAAACCGATATACGTTACCCCTCATTTCAGAATTGATAAACCGACTCAAAGGAGCGAGATTCTTCACCAAGCTAGATGTCCGTTGGGGATATAATAATGTTCGAATCAAAGAAGGAGATGAGCACAAGGCCGCCTTCAGAACTAACAGAGGACTGTTCGAACCTCTGGTTATGTTCTTCGGACTCACGAACTCCCCAGCCACCTTTCAAACAATGATGGACCGACTTCTCAGAGACCTAATCAACGAAGGATCAGTTATCGTATACCTCGACGACATCATGATATTCACCGACTCGTTAGAAGAACACAGGAAGATCGTATCCAAAGTTCTTCAGATACTCGCAGACAATCAATTATATCTCAAGCCAGAGAAATGCGAGTTTGAAAAGAAAGAAGTCGAATATCTGGGAATGATCATCTCCCATGATACGATTCGTATGGACCCGCTAAAAGTACAGGCAGTTGCAGAATGGCCGATACCACGAACAAAGAAGGAGTTACAGTCATTCCTAGGGTTTTCAAACTTTTACAGACGATTCATCAGAGACTACGGAAAGATTGCCAAACCGCTGACGATTCTCACCGGAAAGGTAGACTGGGAGTGGGCTGAAGACCAACAACGAGCGTTCGACGTTCTCAAAAAGACAATCACCACTTCGCCCACACTCGCAATCCCTAACGACGAGGATCCATTCAAAGTTGAATGTGATGCCTCCAACTATGCCACGGGAGCAGTGTTATCCCAGCAGCAAGAAGGGAAATGGAGACCGGTCGCATTCCTGTCAAAATCGATGAACCCTGCAGAGAGAAATTACGCTATCTGGGATAAAGAAATGCTAGCGGTAATGCATGCGTTAGAAGAATGGCGACACCTCCTCATGGGAGCTAAACACCAGTTCACCATATTCACCGACCATCAAAACCTCACCTACTTCCGAGACCCCCAGAAGGTAAACAGACGACAAGCTAGGTGGATGGACACACTAGCGAGATACGATTTCAAGCTAGAGCATGTGAAAGGCTCGGCAAACACGAAAGCGGACCTACTTAGCCGAAGAGTAGACCATCCGAGAGGCGAGAGAGACAACGAAGGACAGGTCCTTCTACCTCAGCTCGCGGAAGCAAACATTTATACTATGGAGGACGTGTTAGAAGAACACTACCTGGACGAGCTGCTAGCTTCGCAGCACAAACTAGACGATTACGTAGTAAGGAAGTTGAAAGAAGATCCAAAAGTTTGGAAGAAACGAGACGGAATCGTTTGGATAGGAAATGAGAAAGAAGACGAGTTGACGTTAGGGTCCTTCAAAAACAAAATCTACGTACCCCAAGTTCCGAAGTTGAGGGCACGTATTATCGAAGAAGAACATGACACGAGCCTCAGCGGACACCCAGGAGAAAGAAAGACGCACGAAGGAGTAAACCGATCATTCTGGTGGCCTAGCCTCAGGAGAGATATCAGGAAATATGTCGCAGGATGCGAGATATGTCAGAGAACAAAGTCGCATCGTCAAAAACCGCATGCTCCCCTCCATCCAAATCCGATCCCTGATCGTCCTTGGCAGATAATCACAACGGATCTCATCGGAGCATTACCAGAGTCAAACGGATACGACGCTATCCAGGTTTTTGTTGACAGATTCTCGAAAATGGCTCACTTCGTACCAACGCACGTTACTCTTGATTCGTTAGGCTACGCCAAACAACTACGAGATTCGGTTATACGACTACACGGCATCCCGGAAAAAATTATATCAGATAGAGGACCTCAATTCATGTCGAACTTCACCAAGGACTTCTATCAGACCCTTGGGATCGAACCCGGCCTGTCAACAGGTTACCACCCCCAAACTGATGGGCAATCCGAACGAATCAATCAAGACCTAGAACACTACCTACGCACGTTCATTAATCACCGACAAGACGACTGGGCGGATTGGCTAGCCATTGCCGAATTCACGTACAACAATCATCTCCACTCTGCGACCAATCAGACCCCCTTCTTCGTAAATTATGGTTCTCACCCTCGCAAAGGGACCGGTCAGAAGCCTTCCGGACGTTCGCAGGCTGCCGAAGATTTCGCAACCTCTATGACAAAACTACACGAGCAAACTAGGCAATCATTATTACTTGCTAATCAAAACCTCAAAAAGTACTATGACCGAAAACGCACGGAAGCACGGGAATATCACAAAGGGGATAAGGTGTGGTTAGAAGGAACTCATATCTCCACCGATAGACCGATGAAGAAGTTAGATGACAAGCGATTTGGCCCGTTTACGGTAAAGGCAAAAGTCGGCCCATCCGCTTACCTCCTTGACGTCCCTAGATCCTGGAAGGCGATCCATCCCGTATTCAACGAAATCCTCTTATCGCCGTATCACACGCCGGAGTTTCCTAATCAACCTCGTACCTCGAAACCTCCGCCGATCCAAGTTGATGGCGCAGCCGAATACGAAGCCGAAGAAATCATTGCTTCTCGGCCCACTAAACTCAAAGGGGCTAAGCTCGATTACTTCGTCCATTGGAAGGGATACCCGATCACAGAGAGGACGTGGGAACCCGACCACCATTTGAAAAATTCCCCTTCACTTATTGCCACCTTCCACCGCAAACACCCTGCCGCCCCACGTGTCATCGCCTCTGCCGCCTTACGATTTCGTCCATACGAAAATTTCACTACAACAACCGAAAAACCCCGCCTTTTCGACTGGATCACAAACCGCTTCACGGACTGCGGCGCTAAGATTCTTGGGACAAGAATATAAAAGGGGGGGGTAATGTAAGGACCGTTTTACTATTTTCTTATCTTTGTTATGTCTTGGTTCTCAGACGCTTTTCCCGTTACACCTCTGGCTCTAGGGCTAGAGGTATCCTTTGCCATCTTACTTCTCATAGCCCTCACAGGCTTTCTTAACCATCGCTACCACTTTATATCACAGATCAGAGACTGGGCATCGCTCCCAGCTAGCCAGCACACTGGGTAGAGACTGGTAGTAGGCATCTCGCCAACCAGCTCCAAGCCCTAGTAAAGCCTGGTAATACTAATAAACGCCTTATCTAGAATCGTACCTCATCATGAGGATACGGTTCCTGACCACGCGTAACAATCTTCTATTATTAGTACAAGTCTCTCACCTGCTGATTAA
The DNA here is from genome assembly GCF_000218685.1 of Serpula lacrymans var. lacrymans S7.9. NCBI lineage: Eukaryota > Fungi > Basidiomycota > Agaricomycetes > Boletales > Serpulaceae > Serpula > Serpula lacrymans. The sequence continues at coordinate 506,884 of NW_006763298.1, read as the reverse complement.
TCAAGTCAGAAGTCGTACGATAGTTACTCTCCCTTTTTCCTATTGGTTGATTAATTCCTCAGACCACTTTTCGTATATTTTCCTTTCGGTCTGAGGAACGGACAGTTCTCTATATAAAAGACGTACCTATTCATGTATAGCTCCTTAGCTTTCTATTACTGAATTTACCCGCTTTACTCCTCAACAAGAACCTTTGAAGCTTACCTCTCAAAGTCCTCGACTCGCTATATTTCTAGCGTCTGTTGACCTCAAGCTCATTGGACCCTTACTCCCTGCAAGTGCAGAAGGAGATAGGTTTAGTTCTTGTTATAGTTTATCGTTGCCTCACAATAAGGGGTGTAAGGAGAGATCTTTGAACGTGTGGGACTCTTGACTTTGCCTGTATGAGGGTTATGGGGAAAGGTAGCACCCATTCGACTCGATGGAAGGCCAGCTTTGTAGTCGGTTTCAAAAATAGAAGGCAAGTCATTCTCGTTGTCAGAGGAGTTAACAGTGAATTCGCTGCGAGAGAGATCAGGAGTGTTGTCGGTGAGGTTACTTTCGCAGGACGACATGATGGGTTTGAGAGAGATTGTGGTCGGAGTTTGAAGGACTTGCATTTCTCTCTGTGCTACTCTGTAAGGTGAGTGGGCAGGCCAGCACAGGCCAGTGCGTTGACGAGTATTTCACGTATAGCTTCGACTATGGCAGACAACGGTTATGTGGATCCAAGTTTCGTCAGCTGTCCTACTGAAGGATGCTCCGAACGATTCGCCAGTTGGCAAGAAGTCATCAATCATCTTGATGACCCTTTTCTTTCTTGCGTGCCAATCCCCCTCGTCGCTTCAGACGGCAATCAATATCATATCCAAGAAATGCTGAAGAACTTGCCTGAGGGTATGCCTCTCTCGGATAATCAGGGTATCCATCCACCAGGATTCAAATTCTCATATCATCCTCACTCTGCATACGACTATGGCCGACTACCAAACATTTTGGAGGAGATGAATGCCGATAAGTATGCTTCAAAACGCACGCACAATGTTTTTTGGCCGTTTTCATCACAGAAGGAATGGGAGCTGGCGAAATTCTTGATGGAAACACTCAATCAGTCGCAGATTGATAAGTTCTTGAAACTTGCTTGGGTACGGGCTTCGTTATTCTATCTTCATTGTTGTACTCATTTTTATCAGACCAAGGATCCATCAAAATTGAGCTTCAGCTCTGCCTACCGTTTAACTTCGTTTATAGAAGTACTGCCGACCGGACCTGTATGGAAAATGGAGGAAATACAAGCTGAAAACTACAAGACAGCTAAGCCAATGATATTGCTCTACAGGGACGGCCTGGAGGTTGTTAAGTCGCTGTTTGGGAACCCCGTTTTTGCCAGGCATATGATGCTGGACCCCAAACGAGTATGTGATAGCCAGGGAGAACGCGAGTATGGTGAGTGGATGACAGGTGATTATGCATGGGCTATTCAGGCAGGTTTATGCTTTCTATGTTTGGTTGTTTTTGTTGATCAAGTTTTCAGGATCAACTTCCTCAAGGTTCCACTATTGTAGGAATTGTCGGTGCATCCGACAAGACAACAGTTACTCGGGGAACAGGCGGCATAGACATGCACCCCACTTTCCTCACGCTAGCAAATATAGCTTCGGACGTGCATATGAAGGCAACGTCGCACTCTTGGCTATGTACTGCTTTCCTCCCCGTTCCAACGTTTCTGGACTGTCGAACGGAATATCAAAGTGTTCTCTCTGATCGTGTTTGGCACACGTGTATGGATATCATTATGAAGAACCTCAAAGCATCAGCTGCAACTGGTGTTTGGATGTCCGATCCTAATGGTATAGCTCGACGAGCATACACACCTCTCGTAGCCTGGGTTGCGGACTTGCCAGAACAGCAAATGATCGCGTGCACGACAAAAAATCTCTCTCCCATATCTCATGCTCGTTTGAACGAATTTGGCGACAATCACCCACATCGACCGCGGTTGGGGATCGATACATTATTGGCTATAAACAGTATACAATTCGATACGTGGGACTTTGCTAATTATCTTCCAGATGCGAAGGTTAAGGGTCTAAGTGGAGTTCATCAGCCGTTTTGGAGGGACTGGTCTCTAGCTGATCCTAACAAGTTTCTCGTTCCCGAACTTTTGCACACTTGTCACAAATTTTTCTTTGATCATGTGCTACTGTGGTGCAAAGAAGCAATTGGAAAGGATGAGTTAGATGCGCGCTACAGGAGTTTACACTCACGAGTGGGATTCAAACATTTCGGGAGCGGTATCTCGCACGTCAAACAAATGACAGGTCGCGAACATCGCGAAATCCAGAGGACGATCGTTGCGACGGCCGCTGGCGCTGTAGCCCCCAAATTTCTACGAGCCGTCCGAGCACTTGTCGACTTCATATATCAAGCTCAGTCTCCCATTCATACTCCATCATCTATCACAGCCATGGTCACCTCTCTATCCGAATTTCACGATCATAAGCAAGCGATATTGGACGCCGAGGCTCGTCGGGGCGCTTCTTCAACCATCGACCACTTCAACATCCCAAAGCTTGAGCTTTTACAGCACTTCGCTCGAGCCATTCGGAATATGGGGGCCATCATGCAGTTCACAGCCGACGTGACCGAGCGCCTTTTAATCACTCATTGCAAACATCCGTTTAGCGGTACGAATGGCCGGCTCTTCTTCGAGATACAGTGTGTTCGTATTCTTGACCGTTTGGAAAAGGCAAGGATGTTTCATTTGTACGCAGTCTTGCGACACCGAAAAGCTTCTCTAATAAATTATCTCGTGGCCGAGGAAAGCTCTCTTTTAGCTGAAGTAGATCCCGAATCAAGCTGGTTGTCCCATACTCTACCCGAAGAAAAACGCGTCTTTAGTATTCGGCCCATGCGGAATCATTTCTTGAAGGGTATCAGGTCTGTCGACGCGAAGACAGCATTTCATCTCACAAAGGAACCAGACATGAAATCTGTCTCGATCAAGGATGCCGCTGAGCATTTCGCATTGGACGATCTACCAGGAGCCCTAGCCTACTACGCTCGAGGTTTGCGGCCTGGAGATGGGTTTTCAGGACCGGACGACTACAACTTGCCATTCACACACATCCGAGTGTGGTACAAATGCAAAATACAGTTACATTCGATGTTCCGTTCGTATCTCGTGATGCCTGCGCAAACCATTCAAGCCTACCCCCCCCTACCCAAGATGCCGCTCGGAAATTGCGATACTGTGAGATTGAGTGGCTTTGATGGGCGTAGCTTCGCTTGTAAGTGTTTTAAGCTTGCTATTTTACCAGGATATTGACGCTATTTTATTTTCTTCTAGCTGCTCCTATCCTACAAGTTCGAATTATATTCCAGGCGATTGCGCCGAAGAAGACCGTCCTTGATCAGCACCTTTCGCCCGTCCTTGTATACGCGCAAAATTTTGGGTTTTCCGGGGGACGGAGGGATTCGAATGGTAGCGTTGCAGTTGAAGAAGATGTTGATATGTACGTCGTCGAGCGGCTCTTTCACAACAGGATCACAGCCAGCGGAGAAAGGCTTCGTATGGGCAGTATTTACCCATTGAATACGATACATTTACCCGTAGATCTCATACCGGTTTTTGGCGCCGTCATGGATCGAAACATCACTGCCAGCAACTCTCTCGAGATTCCCACTATGTTCTACGTCAATAATTTTTCAGACAAGGAAACTTATAATACGTTTTTGACTGAATTCACCGAATGATCATTGGTATTGACTAGCCCCGCTCTGCAGTACTGGTAGAAATACAAAATCTGTGTATATTGTATTTACCAGCCAATCTACATCTTATCATGCTGATAAAAACGTTATCTTTATCATATCGCAAACCTCATCGCAATCTATCTTGGATATTCAGACCTCTGGATATATATGGTAATCCCAACTCTTTCCACCAATCAGAGACGTCAGCGCCAGAAGCCTTGGATTTTGAAATGCGCTTAGGCCTAAGCGAGTTTTTGGGATTTTACAGATGTAGGGCTCCGCGCTAGCGTCTGGGGACATTTGATACGGGCCGAGTGCATCGAATCACGCTCGTTAGCCGGGAAACCTGCCGAGTACCTGCCGACTTGTAGTAACATAATCATAATCAAACTGTTATCTTATCTCTTGCCATGAGACTGTGAGATTGATCATCCTGGTGGCCAGTTTAACAATGAAGTCAATCCATTCACGCAGAGTAGCATACATGTATTTTCCAATCCTACTGACACAGAATCTGACAGTGATCCTGAGGATCCTCCCCAGCTCCCGATTCAAGTGCAACATACTGCATACCTCAAGAGTCAGCTCATCAGCAGTCCTGTCCTCAAAGTCCAAGCCGTTGTCATGCACCAAAGTTGATTGGTAGCATGGACAGGTGTTAATAACGAAGCAAATAATCAAAAAGACTCGCCTTTGCGCCACACAGGCACAGTGCCACGTGGAATAGTAATTAATATTGCCTTTTTCGAACTTGTGGCTGATCAGCACCACCTCTATTAGGCAATCCAGTCATGCTCACCTTTGCTTTTCCATCCGGTACTTTCGGCATTTCGGCATTTCGGCAAATTTTCGCGTTGCCACTGGCTACACATTGCATTGCGCCCTCGCTTTTGTCGTTTCCCTTACTCCCCTTCCTTTGCCTAGCCCCACCATGGGCCCCTTCCTCTCCTTTTTATTCTCACCTGATGGTCGTTTCTGGATCCCCATTCTAATCCACTTTTTCGTCACCTCCACCCTCCTCCTCCTCATCTTATTTGCACCCCCACCATTTCTGATGTCACCATTTCCTATCCGCTTCCGTCGCCGATCCATTGACTACCACGTGCCACTGCTGATATCAGCAAAGCCCCGGCGGCCGGTCCAAATAGGGCAGCAGGTCCATCTTCATGATGTCGATCTGCCATCATATACTATCAAAACATTGGTCGCTCGTCTTGCCTGGTTGGAGTGTGGGTGGGTAGTTTTTGAGCTGGAGAAGGTTCATCCCCTTGCGTTGCCCATGTTCATCGCTGTCCCATTCACTTGGGTACACTTATCTTTTGTCCATCATCTTCGCTACAGCTACACCTACCATACGCTGCCTGGGACTCACTTGTTCCAAATTGGAACTACTCCTCTCCCTCCCTCGTTTAATCAGGTGGTCCAACACAACCAGTCCATTGGTAAGGCCATGGAACTGTCGGATTTGGACTAGGTGGTGGACCGGTGGCTCCAGTTTCTTTTTCTTCAGCAGAACATTCATTTACAGTGCGATTATTTTTGATTTTTGAATCATTTTTATGGACACATATTTTTTTAGAATGCCTGACTGACAATAAAGGAACTGTGTTGATACTGATAGTGTTTTGCCTTGCCTTTTTTTACTGCATCTTCCCATGACATCATGATTTTCCTGCTCTCTTTTTGCTATTGGACTTTACTTTATGGCTGTACAAACCTGTGACATTACTCACAGCATTCATTGTTCTATCTCTTTCTTTTCCTTTTTTGACAATCTTATCCTGTACTACCTACGCAGGATTTGTCAGCGTACATTCCTTCCTTCATATTCTTTCTCATTCTTTGTGCACAGCTATACTGTGCATAGCCTACTTTTCTTTTACTATATAAACCCCTGTATTTTACCTTGTAAAAAAAAACAAGAACTCCAGTCCAGACTTCTTCTCTAAATTCAAGTTCACTACTCTGCTGCTTGTGATCCAGTGTGGTCACAACACTTCCCACTGCTACCACTGTCAACTGCTGTCATTGTCACTTCCCAGTTTTGAAGTCATTGTTATCCCTTTCGATTAGAGTCCTTCTGAGCACTACAGTTTGTGCGTCAGGAGCCTGCTATCACTGGGAACCTCGTCATATTGTCGTTCTCAAACCTACCTTGTGCTACGATTAGCAAGGTAGTGCTCATCTATACTCCCCACAAAGCCCCTATCTTTCTATATTCCAACTATCCCTCCTCCTCAAAACCCACACCCATACATCTCTGGGTTTTACTTTGAAGGATCCTTATACATACCACCCCACGAACAACCAGAGCACCCACTGTTCTAGGAGGCAAAGCCCATAAACAAGTTCCGTGGAATCTGGGAGGATTGTGTGTTAGTTTGTTTTTGTGTGTGGTTTTCTAACAACAGTTCTCATCATCAACACCGTCCTCAAATACATGTCATCTCTTGGCCTCAATCTACCTTTTTTTCTTCATTATATGAGCTGGGGAGATCATGAGTGTACCGCTGATCCCAAGATTCACTATGAAAGGGAATCTCATGGTCAGCAATGAGCATGAAGGAAATGAGTCATCAGTCCGATGGTATAACCAATGAGTAAAAAAAAATGAGTAGTCCTTAAATGTCCAATAGAGATCGTAACATTACCCCCTTACTTGCTCTGAGTTTCACCAAAATTTGGTACCTTCACCATCCATATTGTAACTGTCGTCGTAGCTGACGTCTCCATGTAATCCTTCCCTCAGAATCCTATCCTCGTCTTCCCTGCGGATGGGACACCAATTAAAACTATGTCCCGGTGCACGATGGTCACAGTCGGGGCAATAGTAGGCTTCGCAATAGTATGTGCAATGATCACTCCAACCACAGTTTTGGCAATATAGAGTGTTGTTACAAACACCTTCATGGTATCTTTGTCAGGTGCTGGATGAGGTGTCGGACTGGGGAGTGGTTGGATCGTCATCTCCCAGGTCATAGGTTCCTGCGTACAACTGATTGATCATGGCTGCGTTGTCATCTACGTTGATTGGGTTGGAGGGAGAGCCAGTCTCAGGCCTGTGCATTGCGCCAGGCGGACTGTCTTTCTGTCCCTTCGACATACGAGATTGGCGTTTTGATGGAGTTCTGGCGGCGGGGATCTGGAGTATCACCTCTTGCCGGCTGTGTCGGGCTCCTCGTCGGTTCGTCAGGCAACGGGTTTGGGCGTTTTGTACTGGTCAAGGTGGAGATGATGAGGGAGACAGTGGTTTTGGGTTCGACCCAATGGAATGGGGACTGGAGTGGCTCGACTCTTGTGAGATCGGGCTGGTTGGGGTGGTGGGAATATATTTTTCCCCCGACGGGATGGGCATAGGTCGACGGGTGATGATGTGGTAAGTGCGCTCTGGGGTAACACTGGTCTGGTCTGGGTGCGACAGGGACCGGAGGGACAAACCTGGTGGAGGAGTATTCATACAACCATCTCGCTCTATTCATGTGCGAGCTTCATTTAGCAATGTCCTCCCGCCTGATTCCAAATATTCCCTTGCTGAGTCTGTCTGCCCATTCAAGGAGCTCATCCTCAAGCGTTGTTCCAAAGATTCCAAAACTAACTTTTTCATCCGGAGTGCCCGACAGATACTCGAGTCCTGACTGTTGAGCTGCAAATGCTCGCTTTCCAAAAAATGTATTGAGTCTATGGCTTTTAGGAGTTTGTCAGCTACAAGGTCTATGGCAAGAAAGGTATGCATGGAAGAAAGAGCGTAATACGCATGGGGGCAGCATTTTTTGGTCTTGTAAAAGAGATAGGTATAGGCGTCTTTTGCTGACATTAATTCTATGGTGTCAGTGACATCGGCTTGGTTGTGTCGTTTCCCACGGGCAAAAGACACTCGTTTGTCGGCTAGCAAGTTGGTGTCGCTGGGTATCAAGTGAGTGGTGATAGGGAAGCCGGTGGAGTTAGAAGTAGACATGTTTTGTGTTGAGAGACAGGGGATTGTTGGTAGTGGGGTGATTGTCTCTTCAACGCAGCTTGTGGTCCTTCTTATAGGTTTCCAGTATCTCTGCAACATTGGTTAAATATTCTTCCGGTTCCCATGAGCTTTCGGAATGAGGGTAATGGCGCCATTTAATCAGGTAGCGGCGCCCGTGTTTCCAGGGTTTGTGTCTAAGAATACTTTCTACTTTGTATTCTTCTTCTTCGTTGACCAGGTTAGGTGGTGGTCGGATAAAGTTCGGGCCACGAGTGTTGGTTTCCGTTGTGTATCCTCCAATGGGGAGGCAGGGATAGTCGGTAGTTTACCGGAGAAATCTTTTCTTGGATGTGAAAAGGTCCAATGCATTTCATATTGAACTTCTTGTATTCGGTAGCTTTTTCTCGCAGGTTGGTGTTCTCTAACCACACCTTTTGTCCTTCGGAGAATCGCATGAACTTTCCGTTGTTTCGTTTCATCATCTTGCTTCTCGCGAGTTTGTGTGCTTTTAGGGCGTTTTCCCTTGCCCTAAGCAGTTTGGATAATTGTTTTTCCACTGATGAGATATTCGTGGATCTGTGTTTAGTCGGGATTCCTCGGGGTTCATATCCCATGAGGAGGTAGAATGGTGATTGGTTGTTTGTGGAGTGTGATCTTTGGTTGTGACAGAATTCGGCGGTTGTAAGGTATTTTGCCCAGCTGTGTGGTTGGTTCTGGCAACATATGCGGAAGTAGATCTCCAGTTCTTGATTGGATCGTTCTGTTTGTCCATTTGTCTGGGGATGATACGCAGAGGAGAGTGCAGTTTCAATGTTCAGGAGTTTGTGGAGTTCTTTGGATACTTCGGAGGCGAACTGTGGTCCCCTGTCGGATATGAGTTTATCGTGCAATCTGAATCGTTTGAAGATGGAATCGTGAAAGATTTGTGCGGTTTTGAGCGCGTCAATGGTTTTATGACAAGGTAAGAGGATTACCCCCTTACTAAGTCCTTGGTCTACCACGACCATTATACTGTCGTATCCTGAAGATTCTGGTAAATCATTTATGAAGTCTACGGATAGGTACTTCATCGGTTCGGTGGTTTTTGGTTTGGGATTAATGGTACGGTGGTGGAATGTGTGTTTACTTTCACTTGTTGACAAGTTGCGCATCCTTTCACGTATTCTTCCACTTGTTTCATCATTCCTGGCCACCAATAGGCCTTTTTGATCAATTGGTAGGTCTTGAGCCTTCCTGGGTGCCCTGCGGACAGGGAATCGTGGTGATCTTTGATGATCATCTTTTGTTCTTCTCCTTCATCAATCAGTAATTTATTCTGATAAAAGAACTGTCCTTCTTCTTTTCTCCAATTGTCTTTCTTTGTTCTTCCGGGATAATTATTGTTTGTGAGCATGGCTTGCTCGATGGTGTTTCGACGTATAAATCAGGTCTTCTTGAGAGTGCGTCGGGTACCACCATGTGGGTTCCTGGTACGTGCTCCAAGGTGTAATTGTATTGTGACAGTTCCAGCTGCCATCTTCTTTGTCGCGGTGTGAGTTTCCTGGCTTCTTGCCAGTACGTTAGGTTCTTGTGATCTGTCAGGATTTGGATCGTGTGGGGGCTTCCCAAAAGTAAGTGTTTCCACTCTTTTAAAGCTCTCATTACCGCCAATAACTCTTTGTCGTAGATCTGGTAGTTCTTTTCAGCGGGGGATAGAGTTTTGGAGAAAAATGCACATGGGTGCCATTGTCCTTGGTCATCGGGTTGCATTAATACAGCTCCTGTGGCGTGTTTGCTGGCATCTGCAGCAATCTTTGATGGTTTCAAGGAGTTGGGGATTTGTGTTACGGGGGATTTGAGGAATTTTTGTTTCATTAATTTGAACGTGTTGTCTTCCATTTGGGTCCAGTTCCACTTCTTATCCTTTTCTAGTAAGGCATTCAAGGGTCTGGCGAGGTCAGAGTAATGACCGATAAACTTTCTGTAGAAGTTTCCGTAACCTAAAAACTTCCTTACGCCTTTAGTGTCTTTCGGAATTGGCCAGTCGTGGATCCCGGCGAGTTTGGCTGGGTTCATTGATACCTGATTGTGGGAAACGATCATTCCCAAGTATTCAATGGTTTCTGCCTCGAAGGTGCATTTTTCTGGTTTGAGGAATAGGTCGTTATTGCGTAGTCTCTGTAGTACTTGTTTTGTTCAGATTCGGAGTCTTTTGACGTTGGTGACAAAGATGAGGATGTTGTCCATGTATATGATCATCCAACCTTCATCAATGTAGACTTTGAATTTGTTGTTCATCAGCCTTTGGAATGTTGCCGGTGAATTGCACATGCCAAAGAACATGACCGTTGGTTCGAACACTCCTCTGCTGGTTTTAAATGCAGCTTTCCATTTGTCTCCTTCTTTTATCCTTATGTTGTTGTATCCCCAACGTAGGTCTAGTTTTGTAAAGATGGTGGCTCCTTTCAATTTTTCAATGAGGTCGGGTATCAGGGGTAGTGGATAGGGGTCTTTCACGGTATATGCGTTCAGTTTTCTGTAATCTTGTCACGGTCGGAGTGATCCATCCTTTTTGCCAATGAAGAAGAAGGGGGACACCTGTGGCGACTTGCTTGGCCTGATGTATCCCTTTCTGTAGTTTTCCGTTAAGAATTCTGTTAATGCTTTGTCTTCCTTTGGTGCCAGTGGGTACAGCTTGTAATCTGTGTAACAACCAAGAGTTAGTTACTCCGGCGCACACAGGAACACACTATAAAGAGAAATGAAGAGGGAGTGGTTACCCCTTAGGATGCAGAGAGTTAGTTGGTATACAACAGGAGGACTCGCTGAGGAGTCTCCTGGATCTATTGGGGTATATATACTGTTATAGGGTTATTTGTACATGTGTACTATACAGTTAATAGCAACAGTGGCTGATGATGTCATGGGGCCTAGCCCTCATGGCCAGCTCCACTGTGTGAGAGAGTTGTATCTATAATAAGAAGAAAGGCAACACGGCGCAAGAAAGGGAAATGCCGCGTGGCACTATGTGTGAAGTCTAAAGTACAAGGTCAAGGCGGAGAATAAAAGTAAAGGGAAGGTCCGAAAATTGTGTTATTGTAACACTACCCCCCTTTTAAGGCTCGACTTCCAGGCAAGACCAAATACCGGAGGTAGTGGTTAAATTTTTGGGCATAGGTTGAAAAAGAGAATTAAAAAGATTTGAATCCATGCCTCTAAGCTTCCTAGAAGCTGAGGGATTCTTAGAATAAAATTCGCGAACAGCGTCGCGGGAATTGTCCAGATGGGCTTCTGGTTCCCACATTATGTCCTTGTCTCCATAGCCCTTCCATAGGACTAGGAACTCTAATTTACCACGCTTCAAGCGTGCATCCACTACCCGTTTGACTTCGAACTCTTCTTCACCTTCCTGGGTGACAACAACCGGTCCGGGCTGGTCTACACGCTGTCCTGGCAGCGGCCCTTTGTAGGGTTTCACACGGCTAATGTTGACTGTAGGTACTACCCTCATTCGTTTTGGGAGTTCCAGCTCCACTGTGTTTGGTTTGACTTCCTTAATCCGGTAAGGGCCGATCCACTTTTTGGTCAGTTTTCTAGACTGCCGATCTTTCAATTTTAAGTGGTCAGTATCTAACCAGACCAGGTCGCCGACTTTGTAATCAGGGGCCTTAGAGCGTCTACGCTCTGCCCTGTCTTTCATCTGCTCTGCAGTTTTGAATAGCGCCTTGCGCATTTTGTCTAAGACAGACTTCATGTCTTTGACCATATTCTCAGCAGCCTTGTTCTTGCTTTTACCAGGTTCTACACCCATTCTGGGGAGGTACGATCTTATAACCTCGAATGGTGCCTTTCCTGTAGCCGATGACTGTTTGATATTGTATGAGAACTGGGCTATTTTTAGCCACTTGGCCCAATCCGTCTGCCTGTCATTAATGAATATCCGGAGATATTGTTTCAACTCCTGGTTGAGTTTCTCCGTTTGTCCATCAGTCTGCGGATAGAATGCCGTTGATAATTTAGGTTCGATGCCCAGCATCTTGCATAATTCTTTCGTAAATTTGCTAGCAAATTGGGGTCCTCTATCGGAGATAACCATTTCTGGTAACCCGTGGATAGACCATACAAAATCTTTAAATAAATCTGCTGTACCAGCGGCAGTAATGGTTTTGTTGGTGGGTATGAATACCACTTCTTTGGAGAAGCAATCAACTACCACCATTACTGAATCATACCCATTTGATTCGGGTAGATCCGTTGTAAAGTCCACCGATATATCCTGCCAGGGACCAGCTGGTATTGGATTCGGCATGAGTTTACCAGCCGGCGGTTGGTGAGAATTCTTAGCCATGGCACATCTCAAACAGGATTTTACGTATTCCTGCACGTCTTTGACCATGCCAGGCCACATGTAGTTTCTGGAGATCAACTCCATTGTTTGTTGCCACCCAGGGTGCCTAGCCACTGGAGTGTCATGATGTCTGTCTATTGCTTTGATCCTTGCGGACTTAGGCACATAGATTTTGTCTTTAAAATGGAAGAGCCCGTCTTCCCATAAATAGTTTTCATTGTCATCAAGGCACGCCTTTTCTTCTGAGCAAATGTCTTTCTTGAAGACTTCCAGAAGATTGGAATCCTGCCTGATTCTAACATTGCAACCCTTGATTGGTCTATCAGGGTGACACCTTTGTTATCATCTCCAATGCCATTGGCATGATCCTCTCTTCTGGACAAAGTGTCTGCTTTCCCCATAGAGCTTCCAGGCTTATGAATTAATTTATAATTAAACCTTGACAAGTATACCGCATAGCGGGCCTGTCTTCGGTTCAAGTCTCTGGCCGTCGTAAAATATTCCAGATTCTTATGATCAGTCCAAATTTCAAATTGGTGCCTAGCACCTTCTAAGTAGTGCCGCCAGTGCTCTAAAGCTCTAATGATGGCCAGCATCTCTTTATCATATATTTGATAGTTGCGCTCTGTAGGCAACAAACTATGCAATAAATAGGCACAAGGCCTCCAAAGATCGTCAGGGCATTTAATTGATAGAACAGCCCCAGTAGCAAAATCAGAAGAGTCAGTTTCTAGCTGGAACTCTTTGTCCAATTCTGGAAATGCTAATATGGGCGTCGTTGTAAACACCTGTTTAAGCTTATCAAAAGCTTCTTGTTCCTTGGCGCCCCAGTGCCAAACAATGTCCTTTTTAGTGAGATTGTTCAATGGTCTCGTGATTTTTGCGAAGTTTTTGATAAACCTTCGGTAGAAATTGCCTAAGCCAAGGAAGGCCCTAACTCCTTTGACGCGAGTAGGTTCTGGCCAGTCCAATATAGCTTGAACTTTCTCAGGATCCATCCTGATTCCATTCTGGCCTATGATTATACCGAGGAAGTCTACTTCCTTCACTTTAAAATTACATTTTTTGGGTTTGACAAATAGGTCCCGTTCCTGTAAGCGTCAAAGGACTTCTTGCACAATCTTGTCATGCTCTGCCTCATCGTCCGACTTTGTAAATATTAACAAATTGTCAATGTAAATGATGACACAGTTTTCCATATCCGCAAAAATCTTGTTCATCATGCTCTGGAAGGTTGCCGGTGAGTTGGTCAACCCAAAGAACATAATAAGGGGTTCGAAGGATCCTCGGTGGCACGTGAACGCGGCCTTCCAAGCATCTGCTTCTTTAATTCTTACATTATTGTACCCCCATCTGAGATCCATCTTTGTCAAGATCTTGGCACCAGCCAATTTGTCTACTAGCTGACTGATTAAAGGCAGCGGATACACATTTTTAACCGTGTGCTCATTCACATAACAATAGTCCATAATTATACACTTCTTACCATCCTTTTTAGGAATGAAGAACACCGGGGACGTCATAGGGCTTTTGGAAGGTCTGATGTAACCCTTTCTAAACTGTTTGTCTATGAAACTTGATACCTCATCTCTTTTTGGAGCAGAGAGGGGTATCATGTGTCCTTTTCTCGGTTTGAAGGTGTCCTTTAAATCTATAGCATGGTCCCAAGGCTTAGCCTCCAGGAAGTGTTCTGATTTATGTTTAGAAAAGACTTTCCAGAAAGTCATGGTACTCGGGAGGTACCAGCCTCTTAATCTCTTCTTCGGGTTTTACCTCATCATCATCATTGTTGATCTTTTCTAAAGATCTGAGCTCATAAATGTGACCAGTGTTTATCTTCTCAAGACGCTCATTGTGACGGACATGATTTGGTTTACCCAAGTTCACACACTCCTGAGGGCAGCATGACAATGTGACAACCCCTGTCTGCCAGTTGATCTCAGGATTGTGTTTAAATAGCCAGGTCCAGCCCAAGATTAAATTAATCTTCCCTAGTTGAGTAGCTTCGGCAGTGACTTGTTCTCTGTGTCCTTGGTATTTGACAACAAAGGAACATTTGTGTGTGATGCGGCCACCTGCATTAAGTGTACCGTCAACGTTATAGACGGGAATAGATACATCTAATTTTACAAGGGGGAGTCCAATCTGCTTAGCCCAGACCTGGTCTATGAAGATTCCATTAGCGCCTGAATCAAGCAGTGCGCTTGTTGGGTGTACTATGCCTCGGGCAAGGTTTTCCACACCAATGTCTAAACAGATCTTATTTTGGAATAAATATGTGCGCATCAACACACGCCTTGGGATTTTGGGAAAGGGTGGTTCCAAAGAAGAGGAAGTATTGAAAGAAACATGTTTTTCTATTTTATTTTTACCAGAATCAAGCACCCTAGTGTTTGTCTCGCCGGGGCCACACTCCAAGGGAGACGCTGGTGCAGCAGTAGTATCATAAATATTACAGTCACAATGTTTTATACAGGTACAGGTTTCAGATAACAATTTTAGAAATTTATTTACAAATAAGGGAGCCATCCCCTTCTTTCCATTATTGCTCGTGCAACACCCCGGAGCAGGGGCCACCTTGTTGTGGTTTACTTCATTGTTCATAGGAGCAAAGGCACCCAAGTGACCTAAGCTCCAAACTCTTTTCCCTGAGCCTTCATCTCATTGACCTGTTGGTCATAGAAAAAGGCCCGGATTTTGTCATATGAACAACCGGCCAAAGAGTTGAGCCGATCATCCGGTTTTTCGGTTTCTAATTGGCGCGCCTGGCGCCCTTGATTATTTTTTTGTTGAGTGGCCTGCGCTCCTTTTCTGCAGTCTCATGCCATGTGCCCCTCCTGCCCACAGTTGAAGCAGGTGAATCTGCACTTCTGTCCGCTTGTTAAGTTGTCAGCCCTTCTCCAGACTGGCAGAGGCAAGTGCTCGGCCTGGTCAGAGGTATTTGAAGAAGAAGTTTTGTATTTATAAATCTAATCAACAGAGGTTCCACACCAACTGCTAAGCTATAGTACTCCCCTTAACGCTGGGGGCCGCGTATCACAGGTTTTGGGTTCTTCTCCCAAAGCACTACAAGGCCGTCGCTAGGAGCGCACCTATTTGCTATACGGGATATTCCTAACCGCTAACCAATCTCCTTCACCCTGGAGTCCGGGTGCCCAGTGGGACTTTTTGCACAAACGTGCGAGAGAGTAGAAAGAGCGAGTCCTAATGTAACAACCAAGAGTTAGTTACTCTGGCACACACAAGAACACACTATAAAGGTAGTGATGAGGGAGTGGTTACCCCTTAAGCTGCAGAGAGTTAGTTGGTATACAACAGGAGGACTCGCTGAGGAGTCGCCTGGATTTATTGGGGTATATATACTAATACAGAGTGTTTGTACTTAAGTACCGTACAGTTGATAAAGTTAGTGGCTGATGATGTCATGGGGCCTAGCCCGCATGACTAGCTTCACTGTGTGAGAGAGTTGTATCTAAAATAAGAAGAAGGCAACACGGCACGAGAAAGAGGAGTTTGAACAAAAAGGGAAGTGCCATGTGGCACCATGTGTGAAAGCTAAAGTGTACAAGGTTCAAGTGGAGAATGAAAAAGAAGGAAAGGTCCAAAAATTTTGTTATCGTAACACCTAGGAGTACAATTGTGCTCCTAAAAGAACAATGGTGACTCCATGGAGTGGTGGCTATGTTCCATGGAGAACAATGGCTGCTTTGGCAGAGACTGGGTTTATCCAGTTTTGCCACTCCCACTCAAGTGCAACCGTAGTCCCATAGCTTTAGAGAATTTCCAGTGTTTTTTGTGAGTGAGGGGTTTAGTGAGAATGTTGGCAACCATATCTCCTGTAGGAACATATCTGATTACTGCCTCTCCCTTTGATACTAAGTCATCTCAGATAAAATGATATTTCCGTTGAATGTATTTTGTGCGAGCACGGAACTGTGGATCTTGTGTAAGAATAATAGCTGCTTGATTGTCACAGTGCAATGTTGTAGGTCCATTTTGAGCATGTCCAATTTCTTCAAAAAATGTCCAAAGCCATGCAAGGTGTTGTCCAGCATTGCTCAATCCAATGTACTCTGACTCCGTGGAGGATAAAGCTATCATGCTTTGTCTTTTGCTTGTCCAGGAGATTGCTCCTCAGATGGTGATAAAAACAAAGCCTGATGTTGATCGAGATGTGTCTGGGTCTCCAGACCAATCTGCATCTGAATATCCATAGAAATCCATGTCCATGGAGACATCTGTGCCATCATATCGTAGTTCCATGTCCCTGGTTGCTTTCAGATATCGGAGGACACATTTTGCAGCTTCCCAATGATGGCTCCTTGGAGCTGAGCTATGCCTGCTTAGTATTCCAACAACGTAGGCAATGGCTGGGCGGGTTCTGAGCATGGCATACATGAGGGAGCCTACAATTGAGAGGTATGACACTTGGCGCCCTTCAATATGCATCCCATGTTGCACAATATCTTCCCCTGGAGCATTTGCAAGGAGTTTTGATCCATGGGCCATTAGTGTCCATACTGGTTTGCAGTTCTTCATTCCAGTGCACTCCAGGACTGTGTCAATGTATTGGCGTTGCAATAGGGATATTGTTTTGTTTGAACGATCACGTTGGATTTCTATTCCGAGGATGTATTTTGCTTCTCCAAGGTCCCACATTTTGAATATGGATTCGAGTTTGGCTTTTGTGATATCCATGAATTTTTGGGATGAAGCTCCTAGGAGGAGGTCATCTACATAGACAACAACAAAGCATATTTGTTTGTTGTCCCGGAATACATATACATAGAGACATGTTTCTGCATTTAGTCTTGTGAAACCGAGCTCCTGGAGCTTGCGATCAAAAGTTTTGTTCCATGTACAACTAGCTTGTTTTAACCCGTAGATGGATTTTTTCAATCTCCAGCAGTATCCAGGTTGGATAGGAACACCCCCTGGAGGAAGCATGTACAGTTCTTCTTCAAGTTCTCCATTGAGATAAGCTGTGGATACGTCCATTTGATCAAGTTCTAGGTCGTACTTTGCTGCCAGGGCTAGAGTAATTCGGATTGACTCTAAGTTTGCAACCGGAGCAAAAACTTCCTGGTAATCAATCCCCTCCCTTTGAGTAAAACCTTGTGCAACAATCCGGAGTTTGTATCTCTCAATGTTTCCGTTTTGATCAAACTTGATCTGGAACACAGGTTTTGATGTGATGGGTTTTACTCCCTTTGGAAGTGGAACAGTGTCATATACTGCATTAGTATTGAGACTTAGAAGTTCCTCCTCCAATGCAGACTTCCATAATTCTCCATCCGGACATGATAAGGCTTCCTTTAGTGTCCTTGGAAGGTCTGTGTTAGATGGACCGATACTTGCTATTCCAGCAAAGAATGTCTCCTCTGTATCAGATGTTTCTTCATGAACCTCAGGAGTGTTAGGTTTCTCCATGGAGTTGTCATGCTGGTCTTTTCGAGACTGTTCCTCATCTAGAGTCCTTTGATAATCTCGGTTTTTGTCTGCAGGACGGCTCTGGCAACTGCTTCTGCGTACTCCTAGGACTTCAGCAGGCATGACTGCTCTTTTAGGAACTTGTGCAGGTACTCCAGGGAGTAGACATATTTGTGTATTTATTGCCCCACTCACTCCTGAAGGTGTTGAATCACTCCTCGGAGGCGTTGGATGACTCCTCAGAGGTGTTGGATAACTCCTTGGAGGTGTTGTATGCCTTCCAGAAGCTGATCCAATGGACAGGCTGTCTAGCTGTATTCGGACTTTTTCCACATCAGCTGGCTGTATGTTGAGGGGCTGTCCTCCCACTGACTGTAACTCTACTTTGGCTTTCCGTTCTGAAGATGGCCAGTGTTCAGGTCTTGGTTGTAGAGACTGTTGTGGAGGGTGTCTTAGCTGATCAGGTGCTCCCACTGCTCTCAGAACATCTTCATGCTGATATGGTTCCATTGCTTGTGGAACATCTCCTTGGAGATGTGGTTCCATTTGCAATTCATTTGGATCTCGGATCCGAGGGTCAGGATCATCCTCTTCCAATGTTTTTTGGTCTGGATAGTGAGCATTCTCTGGAATGAGTCCCTCCCACTGATCTGTGCTAGTGTCTGTGTTCCAGGGAGCAGTGTCATCCTTTTGTATCTTTCCGGATTCATTGAATATGACATGCCAACTGGAAAACACAGTCCGTTTTTCAGTGTCTAGGAGTTTGTAGGCTTGCTTTCCATGTGTGTAGCCAATCATTATGGCTTTGCGCCCCTTGGAGTAAAACTTCCCTTGCCTTTTGTCTTTCGGAATCAAGGCATATGCTTGGCATCCGAAAGGGCAAAACAAAGTTGGATCAACTTTCCTTTTAAACAGTATTTCATATGGGGTCTTTCCATGGAGTCCTGATGCTGGGCTGCGTGCTGTGATATATGCAGCTGTTTGCATGGCATCTACCCAAAATCACTTTGGGAGCTTGGAATCATGGAGCATAGTGGTTGCTAATGTAGCCAACGTCTGATTCATGCGTTCTGCAATGCCATTTTGTTCCGGAGTATCTGCAGCTGTAGTTTCTTGGATGAAACCATCTCCTCGGAGTTGATTTTTGAATGCATTGCCAGTATATTCTCCTCCCCCATCGCTCTGGAGGAATTCTGTGTATAGTGGAGTGAAGTTTTCTTCTCCCAAATGAGTCCGGAAGAATGTTTGGACATCTTCTTTCCATTGCTTGTATTGTTCCAGTGCTTCACTTTTATGTTTTAGGAAATATATCCATGGAAATTTGGAGAAATCATCTACAATGATAATCCAGTACCAAAAACCCTCCCTGGAAGTTGGTTTGATTGGTCCTCCAACATCTGTGTGCACAATTTGTATGGGGCACTTGGCTCAGTTTCCTCCAGTGGACTTGAAAGGAAATTTCTTCATCTTTCCTAAGGCACAAGGTTCACAAAACTCCGGGGTTCCGGTAAGGGTGTCTATGTCCTGGAGCTGTCTTTTTGTAACCATTTGTTGCAAGCGGTCCATTCCAATGTGTCCCATTCTCCTGTGCAATAAATTTACATCTACTGCTGCAAAAGCTGACTTTGGGTTGATTTTGGGTTTTGATTGGATGTGATAAAGTCCTCGCTTGTGTAAGGCAGTGAGGATAAGTTCCTTCTTTTTCCGAACTTCACAAGCATTTGACTCTGCTGGAAAAAGTGTTGATAACCCCGTTTTGGACAATTTGTGGACAGAGACGAGTGCTAAAGTGCAGTTTGGCACAAGTAAGACATTTGACAGTGCAATATTGTAGTCCTTTTTGCCAACAGTTGCTTGTAGGATTACTGTACCAATGCCAATGGCATTTACAGAGGATTTATCCCCAAAACTGATTGTCCTCAAAGGATGCAGAACATGGTATGTTCCTGGCTCAAACCAGGAGCGGTGAGGGACCATGTGGGATATTGCTCCGGAGTCAATAATAATTGTTGTTTTGGTCTTATTGGGTTCCAACACAAGGTAAGCTTGAATGTGTTTAGCAAGGGGCTTGGAAATATGTACATGTTCCAATGCAATATGACTCTGTTCCTCCTTGGAGTCAGATCCAGATGATTGCTCCACAGTATTTGCCTTTTCCTTCTCTTTTCTTTTATCCTTGTCTTTCCTTTCCCTTCTTCCTTTGACCTTTTTCAGCTGACTGAAGTGTTTGACACTCCGAGGTGTTGTGTGATTTGGCTTTGTGGAAGTCACACCACTTCTCCTCGGATTTGAGTGCTGATTTGGAACCTCCAGGGGCCTTCCCTGACTGTTGTGCAACTTCTGCAGTGATCCAAATCTCAACTGCATCATAGGTAAGTTTATTTTCTTCAGTTGTGTTGATTACTGATGACTGAAATATTTGCCATTCAGGAGTGCATGGGAGAGATTGGAGAAGAGCGAAGGCCATGAGTTTGGTATCAACTCCTAGTTTCATTCCGGAGAGGTATGAATCAATTGTCCGGATTTTTGCAATATGGTCCTGGATAGGTGATGTCCCATCCCAGGAGAATTTGGTGAGTTGCTGGAATGAATAGAAGGCCGAGGGAATGTTGAACGTCTGATGGAGTGAGACAAGTTTATCAAATAACTCCTTGGAGCTGGTGAGGTCTCCAGTCCTCATTAGGAGGGCATCAGAGATGTGGTCCTGGATGATTCCATGTGCCTTCTCATCCTTAAGTATCCAGGTGATTTCAGGATCCTCCAAGGAGGTAGGTTTTCCTGGTGAGGGCTTAAGCTCCTCTCTAGTAACAACCCAGAGAACTTTTTCCCAACGTAGCTTTTGTTACGATAACACAATTTCCGGACATCTCCTTTCCTTTTTATTCTCCGCTTTTACTTTATACTTTAAGTACCACGCGGCATTTCCCTTTCTCGCACCGCGTTGCCTTTCTTTTACTTTTAGACTTAACTCTCTCATGCAGTGGAGCTGGCCATACGGGCTAGACCCTATGACATCATCAGCCACTGCCTTCATCAACTGTATAGTACACATGTACAAACAACCTGTAGTAGTATATATACCCCAATAGATCCAGGAGACTCCTCAGCGAGTCCTCCTGTTGTATACCAACAAACTCTCTGCAGCTTAAGGGGTAACCACTCCCTCAACATCTTCTTTATAGTGTGTTCTTGTGTGCGCCAGAGTAACTAACTCTTGGTTGTTACATTAGGACTCGCTCTTTCTACTCTCTCGCACGTTTGTGCAAAAAGTCCCACTGGGCACCCGGACTCCAGGGTGAAGGAGATTGGTTAGCGGTTAGGAATATCCCGTATAGCAAATAGGTGCGCTCCTAGCGACGGCCTTGTAGTGCTTTGGGAGAAGAACCCAAAACCTGTGATACGCGGCCCCCAGCGTTGAGGGGAGTACTTAGCTCAGCAGCTGGTGTGGAACCACTGTTGATTAGAATAAAAATACATAACTTCTTTTTCGAATACCTCTGACCAGGCCGGGCACTTGCCTCCGCCAGTCTGGAGAAGGGTTGACAGCTTAACAAGCGGACCACCCCCTGACAACCGTTCGGACCAGGGTTTATTACGTTTACATTTTATATACATTTTCAAATACTATAGTGTGGGTAGTCGGAGATTGAGATCCGATACTCAGCTGGGAAGAGGTTGATCCGCAGATAGCAAGCGGGGACCCCCAGTTACCTATTTTTACGTTACCCAAAGAAGAACAAGTCAACATGTCGTCGCAACCCCAAGATATGAATGCGCTACTGCACGCAATGTGTGTGCAGATAGCTGAATTAACCTCGCAGCTCGCCGAGATACAGGCCAACCCCCCTGTAGCAACCCCCTCGGTAGAGAAAAAGTTTAATAAGAAAGTCGAAGTCGTCGCTGACCCTGGCGCCTTCGAAGGAGACAGAGCGCGATTTGCCGAATGGTGGATCAAGCTCCAGATTTGGGTCAAGGCGAACTGGGACGCTTTCGCCGACGATTTTGAGGTAGCCACTGCGGTGCTATCTCGCCTAAAAGGACCTGTGGCGGGTCGATACGCCCAAGTAAGACTCCAGGAATGCTACACCGCGGGTGTGTGGCCCACTTGGGACGATCTCAAAACAGAGATCGAAAAATATTTCAAACCGCAAGCTGAGCGTGACTGGGCGCGTCAGCAAATCCGTTCCTTCAAACAAGGAAACATGAGGACGGATGATTTCGTAACCCGGTTCCTGGCCCTCTCAATCCAAGGGGGTCTTGGCAATGAACACGCAGTGGAACTGCTAGAACGCAATGTGAACCCTCGCATTGCAGAACAGATCTATCTGCAGGATACACGAAGTGACAACTTGGCCCTGGCGGCTGAGGAAGTACAACGAGTCGGTAGAGCCATAGAGCTCTACACCATGCACCAAGGTGGCGGGTCCACCAAACAAAACAACACACCCCAGAGGCGCCCTGGGTCATCAAACCAATATCATAATCACTCTCACGGGTTCAAGCCGTTCGGGCTGCAGCCAGAACAGGGTGCTCCTATGGATATCGGCGCGGTCCAAGGCGGACAAATGCGCAGATTCAAGGGCAACTGTTACAACTGCGGCCAAGAGGGACACATGTCCCGAGACTGTAGAAACGGGGCGCAGGCTGCCCAACAAAAAAATAATCAAGGGCGCCAGGCGCGCCAACTAGAAATCGAGAAGCCAGACGATCGGCTCAACTCTTTGGCCAGTTGTTCTTACGACAAAATCCGGGCCTTCTTCTATGACCAACAGGTCAACGAAATGAAGGCTCAGGGAAAAGAATTCGGGGCTTAGGTCACTTGGGTACCTTAGCTCCTGGCAAAAATGAAGTAAACCACGACAAAGTGGCCCCTGCTCCGGGGTGTTGCACGAGCAATAACGGAATGACGGGGATGGCTCCCCAATTTGTAAATAAGTTTTTAAATTTGTTATCAGAAGTATGTACTTGTATAAAGAAATGTAACTGTAATATTTATGATACTACCGCTGCACCAGCGTCTCCCTTGGAGCGTGGCCCCGGCGAGACAAACACTAGGGTGCTTGATTCTGGTAAAACAAAAATAGAAAAACATGTGTCATTCAAGATCTCTTCTTCTTCTTCTTCTTCTCCTTCTTCTTCTTCGGAGCCACCCTTTCCCGAAATCCCAAGGCGTGTGTTGATGCGCACATATTTATTCCAAAAGGAGATCCGTTTAGACGTTGGCGTGGAAAACCTTGCCAGGGGCAAAGTACACTCAACGAGCGCACTGCTTGATTCAGGCGCTAACGGGATCTTCATAGATCAGGTCTGGGCGGAGCAAATTGGACTCCCCCTTGTAAAATTAGAAACGTCTATTCCCGTCTATAACGTTGACGGTACGCTTAACGCAGGTGGCTGTATTACACACAAATGTTCTTTTGTGGTCGAATACCAAGGACACAGAGAACGAGTCACTGCCGAGGCTACCCAACTAGGGAAGATTAATTTAATCTTAGGCTGGACCTGGCTATTTAAACACAATCCTGAGATCAACTGGCAGACAGGGGTTGTCACATTGTCACGTTGTCCCCAGGAATGTGTAAACTTGGGTAAACCAAATCATGTCCGTCACAATGAGCGTCTCGAAAAGTTAAACGCTAGTCACGTTTACGAGCTCAGATCTTTAGAAAAGATCGACGATGATGATGATGAGGTAAAACCTGAGGAAGAAATTAAGAGGCTGGTACCTCCCGAGTACCACGACTTCTGGAAAGTCTTTTTGAAACACAAATCAGAGCGCTTCCCAGAGGCCAAGCCTTGGGACCATGCTATAGATTTGAAAGACACCTTCAAACCAAGGAAGGGACACATGATACCGCTCTCTGCTCCCGAAAGAGACGAGGTATCTAGTTTCATAGACGAACAACTTAGGAAGGGTTACATCAGACCTTCCAAAAGTCCTATGACGTCCCCGGTGTTCTTCATTCCTAAAAAGGATGGTAAAAAGCGAATGATTATGGACTATCGTTACGTGAATGAGCACACGGTTAAAAATGCGTATCCTCTGCCTTTGATTAGTCAGCTAGTGGACAAATTGGCTGGCGCCAAAATCCTGACAAAGATGGATCTCAGATGGGGGTACAACAATGTACGAATCAAAGAGGAAGATGCTTGGAAGGCCGCATTCACGTGCCACCGAGGATCTTTCGAACCCCTTGTTATGTTCTTTGGGTTGACCAATTCACCGGCGACCTTCCAGAGCATGATGAACGAGATCTTTGCAGATATGGAAAACTGTGTCGTCATTTACATTGACGATTTATTAATATTTACAAAGTCGGACGATGAGGCTGAGCATGACAGGATCGTGCAAGAAGTCCTTCGACGCTTACAGGAACGGGACCTATTCGTTAAACCCGAAAAATGTAATTTTAAAGTGAAGGAAGTAGACTTCCTTGGTATGATCATAGGCCAGAACGGAATCAGGATGAACCCTGAGAAAGTTCAAGCTATTTTGGAATGGCCAGAACCTACTCGCGTCAAAGGAGTTAGGGCCTTCCTAGGCTTAGGTAATTTCTACCGAAGGTTTATTGAAGACTTCGCAAAAATCACGAGACCGTTGAACGATCTCACCAAAAAGGACCTTGTTTGGCATTGGGGCGCCAAAGAACAGGAAGCTTTTGATAAGCTTAAACAGGCATTTACAACAGCGCCCATATTGGCATTCCCTGAATTAGACAAAGAGTTCCGGCTAGAAACCGACTCTTCTGACTTCGCCACTGGGGCTGTTCTATCAATCAAAAGCCCTGATGATCTTTGGAGGCCTTGTGCCTATTTATCGCATAGTTTGTCGCCTACAGAGCGCAACTATCAAATATACGACAAAGAGATGCTGGCTATCATTAGAGCTTTAGAGCACTGGCGGCACTACTTAGAAGGTGCTAGGCACCAATTCGAAATTTGGACCGATCATAAGAACCTAGAGTACTTCATGACGGCCCGAGACCTGAACCGGAGACAAGCCCGCTACGCGGTGTACTTGTCAAGGTTCAATTATAAATTAATTCACAAGCCAGGAAGCTCAATGGGGAAAGCGGATGCTTTATCTAGAAGAGAGGATCATGCCAACGGCATTGAAGATGACAACAAAGGTGTCACCCTGATAGATCAATCAAGGGTTGCCAATGTTAGAATCGGGCAAGATTCCGCTCTCCTGGAAGTCTTCAGGAAAGACATCTCCCCAGAGGAAAAGGCGCGCCTTGACAGCAATGAAAACTATTTATGGAAAGACGAGCTCTTTCATTTCAAAAACAAAATCTATGTGCCTGAGTCCGCAAGGATCAAGGCAATAGATAGACATCATGACACTCCAGTGGCTGGGCACCCTGGATGGCAACGAACGATGGAGTTGATCTCCAGAAACTACATGTGGCCGGGCATGGTCAAAGACGTACAGGAATACGTAAAATCCTGTCTGAGATGCGCCATGGCCAAGAATTCCCATCAACCGCCGGCAGGTAAACTCATGCCAAATCCGATACCAGCTGGCCCCTGGCAGGATATATCGGTGGACTTCACGACGGATCTGCCCGAGTCAAACGGGTACGATTCAGTAATGGTGGTAGTAGACCGCTTCTCCAAAGAAGTGGTATTCATACCCACCAACAAAACCATCACCGCCGCCGGTACGGCAGACCTATTTAAGGATTTTGTATGGTCCATCCATGGGTTACCAGAAACGGTAATCTCCGATAGAGGACCGCAATTTGCTAGCGAGTTTACGAAAGAATTGTGCCGGATGCTGGGCATCAAACCTAAATTATCCATGGTGTTCCATCCGCAAACCGATGGACAAACGGAGAGACTCAACCAGGAGTTGAAACAGTATCTCCGGATATTTATTAACGACAGACAGACAGATTGGGCCAAGTGGCTAAAAATAGCCCAGTTCTCTTATAATATTAAACAGTCGTCGGCTACAGGAAAGGCACCATTCGAGGTTACTAGATCGTACCTCCCCAGAATGGGTGTAGAACCTGGCAAAAGCAAAAACGAGGCTGCTGGAAACATGGCAAAAGACATGAAGTCTGTCTTGGACGAAACGCGCAAAGCGCTATTTAAAACTGCGGAGCAGATGAAAGACAGGGCAGAGCGTAGACGCTCTAAGGCCCCTGATTACAAGGTCGGCGACCTGGTCTGGTTAGACACCGACCACTTAAAATTAAAAGACCGGCAGTCTAGAAAACTGACCGAAAAGTGGATTGGCCCTTACCGGATTAAGGAAGTCAAACCTAATGCGGTGGAGCTGGAACTCCCAAAACGAATGAGGGTGGTACCCACGGTTAACATTAGCCGTGTGAAACCCTACAAAGGACCGCTGCCGGGACAGCGCGTAGACCGGCCCGGTCCGGTGGTAGTCACCCAAGAAGGTGAAGAAGAGTTCGAAGTCGAACGAGTGGTAGATGCACACTTGAAGCGGGGAAAATTAGAGTTCCTGGTCCTATGGAAGGGCTATGGAGACGAGGACAGAACGTGGGAACCAGAATCCCATCTGGAAAACTCCCGCGATGCTGTTCGCAAATTTTATTCTAGGAATCCCTCAGCTCCCAGGAAGCTTAGAGGCATGGATTCAAACCTTTTTAATTCCCTCTTTCAACCTATGCCCGAAAATTTTACCACTACCTCCGGAATTTGGTCTCGCCTGGAAGTCGAACCTTAGAAGGGGGGTAGTGTTACGATAACACAATTTCCGGACATCTCCTTTCCTTTTTATTCTCCGCTTTTACTTTATACTTTAAGTACCACGCGGCATTTCCCTTTCTCGCGCCGCGTTGCCTTTCTTTTACTTTTAGACTTAACTCTCTCACGCAGTGGAGCTGGCCATACGGGCTAGACCCTATGACATCATCAGCCACTGCCTTCATCAACTGTATAGTACACATGTACAAACAACCTGTAGTAGTATATATACCCCAATAGATCCAGGAGACTCCTCAGCGAGTCCTCCTGTTGTATACCAACAAACTCTCTGCAGCTTAAGGGGTAACCACTCCCTCAACATCTTCTTTATAGTGTGTTCTTGTGTGCGCCAGAGTAACTAACTCTTGGTTGTTACAGCTTTGAGATGATCCGGAGTTTCCATATCTGAAAATTGTTGGGTCTAGTGAGAACTGGACATGCGGATGTATCATGTGCTGTGGTCATGGTTCCGGAGTTGCTGTTTCAAATAAAAATTATCTCCTGTGTAGCTTTTGCGTACCAGGGCTCATAACCTAATAAAACTATGTGAAACTTAGCTGCTGCCCAAGAGGCTATAGAAATGACTGTATTATTTACCTAAGTGAAACTACAATAGATGTTAGTTTAAGGTGATCTCTAATAAATGTAATGTAACATACCTCAGCCGCTGCCCAAGAGGCTATAGAAACGACTGAGGTATTTCTATACTAAGCCCCCTACTACTTATAGTCGGAGGTGCTACTCGCTACAGTATAATGACTCCTAGGAGTACAATTGTGCTCCTAAGAGAACAATGGTGACTCCATGGAGTGATGGCTATGCTCCATGGAGAACAATGGCTGCTTTGGCAGAGACCGGGTTTATCCGGTTTTGTCAATACTGTGTATAGCCTACCTTTCTTTTATTATATAAACCCCTGTATTTTACCTTGTAAAAACAACAAATCCAATCCAGACTTCTTCTCTAATCTCAAAATCACTACTTTCTGCTACTTGTGATCCAGTGTGGTCACAACACTTTCCACTGCTACTACTGTTAACTGCTGTCATCGTCACTTGTCACTTTTGAAAGTCATTGTCATCCCTTCTAATTAGAGTCCTTCTGAGCACTACAGTCTGTGTGTCAGGAGCATGCTATCACTGGGAACCTTGTCACCTTGTCACCTCGTTGTTCTCAAACCTACCTTGTGCTATACATACTTTTCACAAAGCTCCTATCTTCTATATTCCAACTATCCCTCCTCCTCAAAACCCACAACCAGAGCACCCACTATTCTAGGAGGCAAAGCCCATACACAAGTTCTGTGGAATCTGGGAAAATTGTGTGTTAGTTTGTTTTTGTGTGTGGTTTTCTAACTACATCATCAATGACAGGAAGAAGTAATTACAAAACAGGAAATTAACAACTATTTATATATATTTGTAATGTAGCAAGACTCATTGTCATGTATTCCAACATTAAGTTAGGGACCAAGGGCCGCAAAGTGCCTAGCGCACAAGCTAAGCCAACTCCCAACCTTGTACCTTGTTCCACTCCCCCAGCATACCTCCATCCTCCAAAACTCCAACTACTCCAAAGGTCACAGTTGTGACAGGTATATATACACTAAGCAGGTATGTATTGTATATTATTTGTAGCTACGTGTATATACTGTACAGTTATCTATTAGTGGTGGCTGATGATGTTATCCTGTGGAGTAGATTAAGGAAAGTGCTGTGTGGCATGAAAGTTCAAACAAATCTGAGAATGAAGAAAGTCCAAAAATGTGTATTGTGAGAACAGTTGCTTGCATTCAGCTTTGGACAAATGAGAGAATAGAAGTCAGCTCATTTCTACACACTAACTATGTACAAATAATGATAAGAATCAGCTTTGTGATTGTAGGGTAATCCTCATTTCACAATGGTCCTCCTCTGTCATCCCCTCCACAACCCTCTGCAGGCCAGCCAGCATTTCAGGTATTTTAGGTAAAAATAGACATTTGGCATATTGGAAAGCTTGAGACCAGCATCTTCAGCTAATTGAAAACCCTGGGTGTGATCCTGCCCAAATCAGCCCATAGAGTTCAGTTCAAGCCCTAATGCAATATGTGTTCCATACAGTTCAAAATAGTACAGTAGAATTGGTTTGAATGCATCTCCAACAAATCTGTCTGACTCAGCCAGTTCTTCAAAGTGTTAATGGTAATGTTGCTTGGACTAGCCAACTTGAAGTCCATCCATATTTGGGCATTGAACATGGACTGGTTTAACCATATCTACAATGGCCGAGAAGATCGTGATGAGAGTGAACTTGAGCTCGCACCAAAATCGAAAACCTCTGGCCTCAGGCCCCACAGCCACAGTCCAGAAAGCAACGCCGCTAAAGAGCGACAGAGATGCTGTAATGTGACTTCATCCAGTTCCTAGATAAACAATTGCGTCAAAGGTTCTTGGCCCGATGGAGTTGAATACCTAATATTAGGGGAGGATTAAAAAAAGGTAATAGACTAACTGCAAGCAGTCGCAGCAGGTGCAGAGAGTCAAGGAAATAATGTACTTTGCTAGATGGAAAAGAAGAGCAGCGGATGCGAACGTTGTCAGCCGATTGTTCCCGTTGTATATTACTGTCGAGAGAGACGGCAATAATCTGCGGTCTATCGATCAAACTGTAAAGCGGTGCACCAACACCATTCCCGAAATCGGAAATCGGATGACTAGATTGCCTTGTTCGGTTCGCAGTATGTATATCTAAATATCGAAAGCTCTCCAATGCCCGTCCATATTCCCTCTGCTATTATCACTCGACGCTCATGACTCATTCCGCAGACCCTCTCTCTTTACCCCCACCCTTTGTCGTTATCGAGGGCATCGACAATGTCCGCACCATAGGCACCTTTGCTCGATCTCCCAGTGTCAACATCAAGCCAGCTCTCATCTATCGTGGCGGTGACCCCATGAAAATAACAGAGAGAGGGAAAAATCAGCTTCGCGAACTCGGAATCACAACCGTCATTGACCTGCGCTCAGACCGTGACCCTGACCTTGTTCTTGGCATCAAGGACGTCCAATGGGTCTCGGTTCCTCAGGAGGAGAAAAGCGCTGAAGATCCTTTGAAGACTACGGAGAAGTGACGCTCTCTACTGCTTTTCTGTATACACCAACTGACAACCTACTCTCATCAGGCTCAGAGGCTATGAAACGGACCCGTTGCAAGTCAGTTATGCCCGCTCGAGAAAGTGTAAATGTGCTAATAAATAATTAGGCATTCGTCGCCGCATACACCGGTGTACTGAAAGGAGCGGGACCTGTCTTCGAGCTTTTCTTCGCACATCTCAGAGACAAACCCACCGAACCAGTTCTAGTCCAATGCTCGGGTGAGTCCTTTCCTTCCTTCCTTCTGCGCACTTGTATAACTACTTTCAACTCAGCCGGAAAGAACAGGACTGGGATAGCAATTGCTCTGCTTTTGATGGTATGGCGACCTCTCTCACTCTGTATGTCATAGGTGTAAGCTCCCCATCCTCGTAGATCCTAGGTGTTAACGATGAAGACATCATTGACGATTACGCTCTCTCGAGTATTGGACTACAGGCTGCGCTGCCGATGTTGGTAGCAAAGTTCCAAAATCGTAGCCAGGCGTATCGCGAAAATCATAAAGGGTTGATGAACTTCCTGAGTGCAAAGTGAGCAAGCCTCGATCATAGCTTGGTTTTTTTTTTACTATGTCTCAACAATTCATTATTTGCTTTAGGGCTGAGACGATGAGGGCAACACTGGCTGTGGTGCGCGAACAATTCGGTGGAGCAGAGAACTATTTGACGACGCATACATCTTTGGGAATCACCGACATTGAAAACATTCGCCGGAACTTACTTACGAGCTGATTTCATGTATTAAACTAGGCACTAATCACAAAGCAAGCAAAGACATTTATTAACACATCATTATGGAAATTTTGATAAAATCTAAAAACGGATAACTGCTACTAAAAAATAAAGGAGCGCCACTCGTGAGTGTTATTATTAAGTACAGTCTATCATTTGGGAATCAACAGCGCCTGGTTGCGAACAGTCCCCGCCGCAATCAAATTCTTCAAAGCGGTTCTAATTTTGGCCCGAACGAAAGCTTGTGAGAGCTGCATCCATTTGAACGAGTCTCCTAAATTCATACGTTAGAAAGATCCTATGCTCGTACTGACAAGCTCAACTCACCACCAACGTCAGAGAACGAGTCATCTATACCAATCGCTGACTCGTCAATGTTTAACACACCCGCCCAGAGAGTTCGAACCAATGTCTCGTGCGTCGAAAGAGACGAGCAGGGCTTGGGTTCTTCTGGTGCGGCGGCACAGGTCTCGTTCGGAGGGGTCTCTGCACGACTGCGCTTTTGATGCTCTGTATAGAGATTCTGCAGGCTGGGTACGTCAAGTTTTCCCGAGGCATTGATCGGTAGACGATGAACAATGATAATCTCAGTTGGCGTCACAACAGTTCGGTGGCGAAGACGCCCCAACACCTCTGAGACATTCAACCACGCGTCACCTTTCATGACGACGAAAGAGACCAGGATTTGCGCTTCCGTTGCATCGGTTACAGGAATGACAGCAGCTTGAGCGATCGACGGGCAAACCTCGAGGATGCAGGTCTCAATGTCGGAAAGTTCAATGCGTTGGCCACGAATCTTCACTTGTCGGTCTTTTCTGCCGAGGAATTCCACAGTGCGAGTGGGAAGTAGGCGTACCATATCGCCTGATCGATACCATCGCGTCTGATTCCCTCGAGGAAGGTCAATTGTAACGAAGGCCTGTGCAGTCTTGTCAGGTTGTCCAACATAACCTGTGGAAACCTGGGGGCCGCTAATGAAAAGCTCGCCTGCTGCCCCGAAAGGAACAGGTCGGAGCTTATCATCCAAAACGACAACAGCGTTGTGACCGAATACTTTACCCAAGGTCGTTGGTCGGTAGAAGGGAATGCCAGGTGCCATGACGTCCATGAAGCACTTCACTGTACACTCCGACGGCCCGTAGCCTGACTGAAGCTTAGAGATACCAGTAGCCAGAAGGCAGTCGCGAAGTTGTGGAGAGTAGGCTTCGCCACCCAACATCAAAGTCTCTAGCGTCTCAAATTGTTCTCCTATGAGGAGCTTGGCCACCGTTGGTGTAAGCGAAGCAACTTGAATACGCATGCGCCGGATAACGCCAGGAAGGTCCTCCCGCAAACTTGCATCGGAAGCTAGGCAAAGACAGCCGCCTTGGGTCAAAGTCGTGAAGAAATCCTCCATTGATGCATCGAAGTGAACCGACGCAAAATTCAGGCAACGACGCCTTTCTCTGTGAGAATGGTCCCCACTCGTAAAAGCATCCAGGTTCGAGCGGCTAAAGCCAATCGGCTTTGGCCTTCCCGTTGTTCCAGACGTCATCATGATCCATGCAAGCGAACCAGGGAAAAGCGGTGGCTTGTATGGTGATGCGTAGTATGAACAAATGCGACCCACAGACACTGGAGACAGCACTGGTACAGGATAATTAGCGGCAGGCTTTGGTGATATAACGAGCTGCGGCTTGATATCTTCTATGATGATTTGCATCCGCCCTGTGGGACAGTCTGGAGAGATCATACAAAAACTGCGTGAAGAAGTAAGCAACGCTCTCAGAATTGGTCGTCGCCGATCGTACTCACCAGACACCAGCTTTGAAGCAGGCCAATACCGTTACCACAAGCGCAAGACCTTTCTCGAGATGAACTAAAACGGGTTTATCGCGATCAAGTCGCATAGAAAGGAGTTTTGACGCATAAGCAGATGAATGGGCGTCCAATTCGAAGTAAGTCAAGGATGTGTCGCGATCCATCTCTACAGCAAGATCGTGGGGCCGTTCGCGGACGTGGGAAGTGAACATCACCAATGCCAAAGACTGCAAGCCAGCGTCAGGATTTTTCATTATGACTTGCTCGATCTCTCCCGAAATCATGAAGTTGGCGGCCGCCAACTCTGTCTCTGGCTGTGTCAATGCCAGCTTAACAAACTGTCCGAAACGGTCCAGCATACACGCGACCTCTTCACTGGAGACAGCAGATCGATCATGTGAGGCCGAGACCTTGAAACCAGCGTGGCCAGGAGAAGTTTGGACTTGAATTGTCAATGGCGTTGCAGAGTCAAGGTTGGACACCTTGTGATGTATCCACATCTCCTCCTGCGAGATTTCAAAGACTGAATCAATAGCTTGGAATACGAAGTCGACGTTAGATAGAGCAGCTCTAGTTGAGCTTCCAGATGCCTTGACGATCGCGCCCGTCCCTACAATGCCATGGCCATGGGTAGTAAACAGTACATCTTGAACAGCTTCAACGAGGGCCTTGATGGTCGTGATCTTGGAGAAGTTGATTCTCAAGGGATAATGAGTGAGACAGGGGCCTATCATGTCCATAACACCCTCCACCGGTACATCACGACCAGAGGAAATGAGGTTGAAGACGACATCCTCGTCGTTGCTGTGCAAGAATTGTACAAAGCTCCACGCAGCGTCCATCAAAACACTATCCATCACCTGCAGCTTCTGCGACGACTGTGCCAAGTCGATGTCGAAGCTACGCGACACAGACCCGACCCCACTGTCTGGTAGAGACTTGGGCTTGCAGAATTTGGTAGGTTGGACCCCTTGCAGATATTCTCTCCAAAACGCGATAGATGCCTCGGTATCCGCAGCGCCGGCATACGCGACGAAATTATGCCAAGAAGGTCTGAGAGTCAAATGTCCCGAATATTCTTTCATCAAGTCGCTCAATAACAGGCGTATACTAAAGTAGATCTGGTGTCAGAATTTCAATTACCCAGAAGATGTTGTATCAACACATACCTCCATCCGTCAAACAATGCATGATGCGCGACAATGATCAGCTCTGAGGGACCTTCCGAGTTGCACACAAGCGTAAAGTTGAAAGCGACTCTTCCCCATTGATACCCCGCAACCGGGTCGAAATGGTCTCCTTTGACAACAGTAACAGAAGGCCCTTGTTTGAGCACTACTTGGACAATGGAATGGGCGGCCGTCATCAAGAACGCAGTGCGGAGAATCGGGTGCCTTGCCTTCAAGCTGTCCAGAACCTCCACGAATTTCTCGCGATCAATGTTTTGGGTGATAGCGAAGTGCATGGTGGACATGAAGCCGTCCTGCGTATCGGTAGGATGCAAAAGGACACCTTTCTGGAATGGGGTGGCTGGAATGACGGCGTCCACATCGTCAATGGCTATCCCGTGGAGCCTCAATTCGTTATCCATTGCTGCACTCTTGATAGACAACAACGGCAACGGTCGGGCAACGACACGAGCCGGTTCAGAGCTCTGGCTCGTGAGGGCCAATGCAACTTGGGCGATGGTCTGGAGCTTTCGAAGCTCAATAGGCGTCACACGGAACCCAGCCTTTCCAAGTATAGCTGCCAATCGAAGCGTACCGAGAGAGTCGGCTCCAAGATCAAAGAGGGAATTATGGATGCCAACGCGGTGGAGGGGGACTTTCAAGCACGAAGACCATATGGCCTGGAGCTCCTTCTCGACACTTGAAGTGGGCTGCACGATCTCTGCGCGGGTGACGAGCAAGTCTCCGACAGCGTCTGTATCTTCCTCCGAGAGCTCGTGGAAGAATTGCTTGATGGCCTTGCGGTTCAACTTCCCAGAAATGGTGTGCGGGAACGCTTCCACTGGGATCCACAGCGTGGGGACCATTGACTTGTGCAGCTTTGTGGCGCAGAACTCGGACAGGCGCGCGGCCTCGAGCTTACTGTCGGATGTCAGAGCAAGGGACATGTCATGGTGCGAGCCGATGACACTTTTGAGCGCGAGGAACGCGGCGAGACGAGAGCTACCACGGAAGGTGACGATATCTGCACATGTTGACCACGTGCTTTGGCCAGCCTGAAGGACTGCTTCAATCCCACCTAGGTTGATAAGATAAATAAAAAAGGAAATAATCATGATTAATGAATGAACATGTGGGGATGATGTCGTGATCTTAATACGGACCTAGCTCTATGCGATTTCCGTTGAGTTTAATTTGTTGATCACGGCGTCCTACGAACAAAAGGCGACCTTCGTGGTTCAGACTGCCATTGGATGTGTTACTAAGCGAAGCAGTGAATATATCTGTCAAAACGCGCTTACCGGCCCAGGTCTCCTGTTCTGTACATCCTGTACTCTTTTCTGAAAGGATCTGTGACATATGCTTCCTGTGATTTTTCTACATTCCCAAAATAGCCCATGCCCACAGTTGGCCCCGAAATGCAAATCTCGCCTACACATCCGACAGGAACGGATTCAAGAGAGGGGTTCAGACAGTAGACCCGTGTAGTTTTGTTCAGTGTAAGTCCACAGGGTGTCTCGTTCGACTCAGAAGAGCGCACTGGATTTTCTAACATGAAGCAACAGATAGTTTCGGTGGGCCCAAAAGCGTTACACACTGTCTTCCCTGCCTCGATCCATCCTAAATATGAGAGCAAGTTAGAGTGAAAGGAAGTTGCTGTGATACACGAACTCACGTTCGCGAGCATGGTGCCTGAGTGGTTCCCCGGTCATCACCAAAACCGACAAAGAAGGGAGTTCGGCTGGATCAAGTAAGGACGCCCTTGTTGGCGTCAACGTCAGCATCGTCACTTGCATGCTATTGACCACATCCTTAAGGTTTGCTTCGATTGCTTGGGGAGGAGCCATGCACAACGTTCCTCCCTGATACAGTGTCATGAAGATCTCTTCCGTGATCCCATCAAATTGGAGCTTGCATATCTGTCGTCAAAAGTAGTATCTGAGCGTTATTGAAAAGAATATGGAAGGTGGAGCACTCTACCTGGAGAGTTCGGGTCTCTGAAGTACGTCCGTATCCGGGAGTAGCTTCGACGATCCAATTTACCAAGTTTGAATGTGAGATCATGCACCCCTTTGGCAGGCCGGTAGATCCACTCGTGAGATTCACATATGCCAAAGTAGTATGAGGGTCTCCTAGAACAGGTCTATACTGATCCAGATGTTCCTGAGGGACGCCAAGCCAGAGCTGTTCCTCTTTATCGAGCGAAACAATGGAGCGCTCTAGAGACAGAGCAGCGAGTTTTGGGTGCAAACTGTCGAGAGTGAGCAACAGCTTGGAGTCAACCATGTTGACTGCATGTCGTATGATCGCGTCCGGTGCTTCGACGTCAATAGGGAGGTAAGCTGCGCCAGCTTTTAAGAGCGCATACATGGCGACTATGACGAATGGCGAGTGCTCTGAGAAGATGACGACGACGTCACCGGGACCGATGGCGTGATTTTTGGTGAGATAGTACGCGAGCTTGGTCGAGGCCGAGTCGAGAGACGCGTAGGTGTACAGTGGTTCACCCTGCCAAACAATGGCCACGGACTCTGGGCGTGAAATGACTTGACGCCTGAGGAGGTCTTGTGCAAAAGAATAACGAGTGGGGTCTTCTGGGTGCGTAAGACCGTTGACGTCCACGAGAGAGGGAAGACATTTTGTGAATTGATGTTCCTGTGGGGACATCATCTCGATATCGTCGCATAATATTGCAGGATCGTCGAGGAGCTGGTGAAGAGCGAACGAGAGATGCTGTAAGATATACCGAGCGTCATTTTTGTGGAAAGAGGAAGAACTGAATGCAAGAGAGAGCGAGATAGCCGATGAGGCTGGTGAGAACAAGACAGAAAGATGAAGAGCACTGTCGTCCTTTCGTAGAGGCAGACTTTGTGCAGGGATGGATTCTGAGCAAGATGTCTCAATAAAGCCGTATACACCACTCAGACCGAGTTCATCGGCGCGCTCCCATGCAAAGGGAGCGCGATACTCTATCTGACTGAGTATCTGATCGCAAGGAGCGGCAGCTGACGCCAACTGGACACGCCGGGGAACAAGCGCGACCACATGATTTGTCTTGCATACTATATGGAATGGATTTATCAGTCGTGTGGGTCGCACAAGTTAGAGAAAGCTCACGTTCGGCGACGATGACATCGTCTACGCCAGCATGGCGAGAAAGAACAAAGGACCAAGCTATGAGAGCTGCTTGTCGAAGGCGCGTGGGGTCAAGCACGGTGCTGCTGGCCGACAAGGACAGGTGGCAAGAGGTGTCAAAAAGTCGGGACGTCGCGTCTTCACCGAGGGCCACCTTGGAGAAGTCTTTGAGCAGCGGGCGCCAGTAGGTGTCAAAGTGAGCAGTGTTGTGAGGAGGGATCATTATCGTAGGGGGAGTTGAGAATATGACTGGAAAGTAAAGTTAACAATGGGTCGTGTGCCACAATTATAGGGTGTTATTCGGTCGTGTGCCAATATATTTGAAAGTGTTTTTTCAACTGCATCACGTCGAGAACGAATGCCAGTACGCGCCAGTTCGCGTTATGTTTTGTTAGTAAGTTAGAAGTAAGTCTATCACCCGTGCGGTGCCCAGAACCGAGAAGGTTCAAATCTGCGACTCACACGGACTGCCGTGTGGCTGTGCAGATCGATCTTTTAATCAAGTCGCGCTCCTTCTTGCGTACTGTAAGTCTTGTTCGCGTCCCTCAGTATGTAACATTTCTTCTGACACCCTTCCGTGTTTCAACTCCATCACTTCTGTCCATCCACCAAGTACCTTTCTTGTCTCTCCCACCCTTTCCCCTCTTACCTTACCATTCTCCTTTCCCTTTTTGCAGCGAGAAACTTGAAATGGCGCCAGCCAACGAACGCACACCCCTTCTCCCCGATGGGAACAATGAGCTCAATCCTGACCACCAATCTCAGCCTACCCCCGATGAGGAGCAACCCATCCTCGAAAGGACACCTCTGCAACTCGCTGCAATCGTAAGCTCTTCTTCGACTGTTATGCCTTCCTCTTTTCTCTCATTGATCCACTCCTTCAGATTCTCCCCATGTCAATCGGTGTATTCCTAGTCGCAATGGATGGCACCATTATCGTTTCTTCTTACGCAGCGATTGGATCCGACTTCAACCAACTCCAGAAGACCAGCTGGGTCGCCACCGGTTACATCCTCACCCTGACCAGCTTCCAGTACGTACTTCTATGTTCTCTTTCTTGTCGCTCCTCCCCCAATTCCAAATCCCAGGCCTTTGTATGGAAAACTGAGCGACATCTTTGGCCGGAAAACATGTCTTATCGCTGCCTATACACTCTTTGCATTGGGCGCTTTGTTCTGTGGCATGGCAAGAAGCATGAATGAACTCATCGCTGCAAGGGCTTTTGCTGGAATGGGTGGAAGTGGTATCTCAACGTAGGTGCTTCTCATTCTCACTATATCTAAACCTAAGAGGATTCCTCCAATAGCGTTGGCTCAATCATCATGTCAGATGTTGTTCCCCTCAGGAAAAGAGGTACTTGGCAAGGTCAGTCCTGTGTTCATTCTTGAGAATCACCCTTACAAAGCTTTCTTCAAGGTTTACAAAGCATCATGTTCGCAGTCGGTTCGTCGGCTGGTGCTCCCTTAGGTGGTATACTTGCTGACACAATCGGGTGGAGATGGTAAAGAAACTATACGCTGCATTGCTCCAAAAACGTCACTCATTCCACATAGGTCTTTCCTAATTCAGGTTCCCATCACCATGCTTGCAGTTTTGATCGTGTCGTTCGCTCTCCATTTGCCTGCCCAGACACTTTCCTCCACTTCAAGTACCTTCTTTGGCAAACTCAAGCGTATCGACTTCTTGGGAGCCTCCACATTGATCGTTGCCGTTTTCGCCCTCCTTCTTGCCTTTGATAGAGGTAGCACTGATTCCTGGAGCTCGGACGTCACCATCGCGTCGTTTGTGGTCGCAGCTGTCTTTGGAGTACTTTTCTTGGTCGTCGAATGGTACTGGGCCTCCGAGCCCTTTGCACCCAAAAGGATCATGACGTCCCGTGCACTCGTTGCCTCTTACTCAATCAACTTCTTCAGCACTGCGTCGATGATGACGATGATTTTTCAGTTGCCTCTCTATCTGCAAGCTGTACGTCAGACTACTCCTAGTATGGTCGGTCTGTGGCTATTGCCGAGTGTCCTGGGTGGTGTTGGGGGCAGTCTCATTGGCGGGTACACTATCCAGCGTACCGGAAAGTACTACTGGTTAATAGTGACATCATACACGGCGATGTGTCTCGGCTCCGCTGTGATCACACTCGCAACCGGTATTCTCGCGTTCTCAGCCGTTGGAATCATCTTTGGTATGTCGACTCTCGTCATATTCCCTTGTGGAGATACCCGCTAAGCGAAGCATCGAAACTTTAGGCTTGGTTTTCTCGCGTCTGGGTGGTGGTATGTCATGTTGCCATGTGCTCCATTGCATGATTAATTTTAATTAACATCTCACAGGTGCTGGGATCTCTGCGGGTCTTGTTGCGCTTCTTGCGAACGCCGGCCAACAGGACAAGGCAACTGCTACCGCTGGTATGACTTCCATTATTGACATGGAAGGACGTATCTAATTTATGTTTGACGAAAGTGTCATATCTCTTCCGATCTTTGGGGTCGCTCGCGGGTGTCTCTTTGGGCAGTACTATCATGCAGTATACCCTCCGCAAATCGTTACGTGAGCATCTTCAAGGATCTACTGATATTGACAAGGTATGAGAGGTTCCCCCCCTTCAAGCTGTTTCATGCATTTATATCATATCTGCTTCCACAAAAAGCTCGTTCGTCGCGTGGTTGAATCACTGTCGTACATCAACAAGCTCGAACCCAAGACACAGGCTATCGTGCGGAACTCATATGCTGACGGTGTCCACGCTGCAATGTGGCTGTCTGTTGTGTTGGTCGCATTCGCAGTTGTGTCAAGTTTCTTCTTAAAAGTCAAGCCGTTGGAAAAGAAGTAATTGGAATCGTTGGCCGTTTTTTTCTTTCGTCTCCCCTCAAAACGTCATTTGTTGTCGAAATTGTGGAATGCCTCATAAACCTCACGCTCCTTACTCGCACTGTACTCGCGTCGCTAGCATTGCACTGATCACTGCTCTAATAATATCTCACAGTTTTCTCGTTGTTCCCTTATGCCCACCTTCGTAGCCCGAATACCATTGCCCTGTTTACACGCATATAATAAGAACCATGAATAATGTTCTCGGTAACTGTAATGCCACATAGTTCGGGTTACAGCTGATGGGCTGAAAACATTGTAATGTGATGCTATCATCCATCCATCGGTTACTTTCCGTTTACAGTGAATACTTATTCGGCAGACCAAGGTGGTGAGCATTCAAAGTGATGCTATCGCTGGTTCCAAACTCTTTCGTTTTCCAATGATCACAGATGGCGGCATTTAATATCTAACACAAACTAGTATGATGATGTATATAACGCCGAACCACATGATTGGAGTTACCTTGAACGTCAAATGGCTAACTTTCACTGCCTGTCTGATGCCGCGACTGAGTTTAAACGTTTGAACGTTCGGCTCAGTGCAACTTGCGCTGCGTTTGAATTTAACATGGGTGTAACTCGCTTTGGGAGCTCGTAACATTAATATAATATTTGTGCCTTCTCTCTGCTGCCGTTACTACTGAGAAAATTTGACTGGGTACAGTCGATCAAAAATTGCCGTTGATAGCAGCCGCATGGTTTTTTTTTCAATTTTTCAAGTGTGTTTACGCTCGAGTCTGACTCAACGCCTACTGGTTGGGTGGCGATAGTCCTTCCATTACTCCCTACCGCTGCAAGCTTACTTGATGGTAGACGTAGAAGGAAGCCCTGATACAAAAGCCCGCCATTATGGATTCAAGGACAATAGGCGGGGATGACATTTTCCGAACAAACGCTGCAGCTTGCAATAATTGCGACTCATAACGCTCAAAGTTTGACAGGACTGACGTAACCATACGGGGATAATCGTACGAACGTCTTCTATTCGGCTCTGTGACCCGTAGTCATGATTCTCACTGGCTGGCAAGCTTCAACTTGAGTTTGATGATAGAAATGGGAGAAAGGTCGGCATTTTGTTGTTTCCTGGAGTGACGCTCTCGAGCGTATATAATTATGTAAGGACTTCTATTAACACAGAAGCCTGGCTCGTCTCAGCATCATGGATTTAGGTCAGGGTGATGAGGGAACTGGAGACTTCGCTCCGCGCCCATGACACGGCAATTGCGTTCAGATCACTCCCAACATGGCTTTATGCTGACCTCATCCAACATATGACAGTAGACATGTTGCAAGGGAGACCAATGGGAAGGAAGACTGGTAAATTCAGGGAAACTCCCATCACAGCCCCAAGCCCATCGCATTGCCCGGTCCATAAAGTCTCTTTCGCTTCGTCTTCGCTTCGTTCTCGCCTGAACGTGCTCATTCGATGGTGTGATAATTGAATCTGTCGACAATGCATACGCCGTGAGTCGCGACAGACCAGTGACTGGGCCTTCAAAGAACAATGAACACGAGAAGAGTCGCGTAAAGTCAGGACTTCTTCGCCGGGAAACAGACAACTTGGAGCGAACAGGCAGGCAGAGCAGACTGGAGTACGTACTATCACTCGATGGCATCCAGATATGATCACCAACTAACAGTCCCGGGCATATAAATATTTTCATCGTCGTTCTAGTTTGAACACTCAGCATCTCACATCCCCTCACTTGCTATTTTTCCCACTTCTTTCCTACACTTAAAACAATGGCTCACCTTGCTTGTATCTCCCAGCAACTTTCTTCCATCCGCGATCTTGTTTCTGGATCAGAAAAACAGGTGTTCATTGATGGCTACAGTTTAGATGTTCCTTCTGTGATCGCCGTTGCACGGTATGTTCCTATATCGTTCATCCACACATTCCATGGTGCTGATTATCTATAATCAACCAGCCAAGTCCACCAGCCCAAGCTTGACTCATCGGATAACAAGAAAAACACCATTGCAGCTGCTGTTGCATTGGTCGCAAAACTCTCGGGAGGCGAGCAGAGCCAGTACGGTGTGACCACCGGTTTCGGAGGAAGTGGTAAGCTCAATACGCATTTAGGTGAATGCATGACCAGGCTTTGACGAAGGTTTACATATTTTTAAGCCACCACCCGCACGAAGCAAACTGCCCTCCTTCAAAAATCGCTTCTAGCACATTGCCAAGCCGGTATCCTGCCTGTTATCACCGAGGGCAAGACGCTCACACCCGAGGAACATGATTTGATGTTCCCTCAAGAGTGGATACGTGGTGTCATTCTTGTCCGACTCAACTCGCTCATTCGGGCTCAATCTGGCACGCGATGGATCGTTATTGATCACCTTCACAAATTCTTGACCCACAATATCGCACCATGTGTACCTCTACGTCAGTC
Organism: Serpula lacrymans var. lacrymans S7.9; assembly: GCF_000218685.1. Lineage (NCBI taxonomy): Eukaryota > Fungi > Basidiomycota > Agaricomycetes > Boletales > Serpulaceae > Serpula > Serpula lacrymans. Next base: position 465,487 of record NW_006763298.1, on the reverse strand, counting down.
TGTGAGCGCGTCCGGAGATCTTGGCCCTCTGGCTTACATCGCAAGCGTTCTTACTGGTCACGAGGACATTTATGCATGGCACGGTGAAGGGTGAGTCTCCCTTCAGGAATAACTGACTGCTCTCGACTCACTCACTGCTCCCAATAGTGCGGACCGTAAGTTGTACAACTCTGCGACAGTCCTGAAAAATGTCGACATGAAGCCCATTGAGCTGATCGCAAAGGAGGGTTTGTCTCTCATCAACGGGACTGGCGCTTCCGCTGCAGTAGCCACTATCGCAGTGCACGAGTGCCATATCGCTGCTGTTGCCTCTCAAGTCTTGACTGCGTTTGGTAAGCATTCACTCATCGATCTATGTATTCTTGACTTAATTGTATTTGTATATAGCTGTTGAGGTCCTCAAAGGTTTCCAGGAGCCATTCAACCCATACCTGCATGAGCAAACTCGCCCTCACCCTGGACAGATCGAGGTGGCTGCTAACATCCGTCGTGTCCTCCTTTCCTCTAACCTCGCTCGCACTCACCACGTCGAGTCGGATCCGGAAATGAAACTTCGTCAGGATCGATACTGCCTTCGTGCCTCGCCCCAGTGGCTCGGTCCCCAGCTCGAGGACATCCTTTCAGCTCAGAAGACCATGGAGATTGAGTTGAACTCAACCACTGACAACCCTATCGTTGACCTCGACGGTGACTTCCTGCACCACGGTGCTAACTTCATGGCTATGGCTGTCACTTCGGTTAGTTCACCTAACTACTTCATCGTTAATTGCACGTGTAATCCCCTACTCACAGGCTACCGAAAAAATGAGACTCTCTGTCCACCACATCGGTCAGTCACATCTCAATATAGTGCTTCTGTCATTTGGCTCATGCTTCGATTATGAATCCAGCCAAGTTGATGTTTGCCCAGCTTACTGACTTGTTGAACCACACCATGAACTGCGGTCTCCCACCTAATCTTGCTGTTGGAGAGCCTAGTGTTGACTACAGTCTGAAGGGTGTGGATGTTGCTGCTGCCGCATATCTTTCTGGTAAGCCCTCCCTCTTGCTTCCTCTGCCCCTCACTAACGTCTCTGCCGTACAGAAATCGCATATCTGTCTAACCCCGTCAGCACCCATGTCAACTCTGCAGAGATGCACAACCAGTCAGTGTCTCTCTCTTGGCGCAATGGTTGTATACTCATTAATTCTATTCATTAACCAGGTCCATCAACTCTATGGCCCTCGTTAGCGCTCGCTACACATTGGAGGTTGCCAGACTTACAAAGATGGTCAATAGATTTCTATATCGCCTAGATGTTTGCTGGTACTAATATATATTTTCATTGCAGTTGATGTCGACGCACGTATTCGCCCTCTGCCAAGCTGTGGACCTTCGCGCCATGGAGACTTCCTTCAGGAAGGTCTTCTTCGCTGCTATTGAAGCCGAGGCTATCGCACATTTCCCCACTGTCACCATTGACGCCGAATTCATGCGCCCTCTCATCGATCGCACCAAGATTCTCCTCAACACTTCGACTGACCAAGACTCCCTACCTCGTTTCGAGTTTGTCACGTCGGAGCTCACCGCCACTTTATTGCGCCAGCCAACGTTCCTGGCGGCCGACATCCGTCTCTCCGCTATCGACCAATGGCGAGTTGCCATCGCTAAACATGGTCACAGCCTCTTCAACGAGATCCGTGACAACTTTGTCCCTGGATCTGCTGACTCTGGTCTTTCTCTCCTTGGTCGCACTAGGATGTTGTACGCGTTTGTGCGCGAGACACTTGGTGTCAACTTGCACTGGGGCCACCCAAGCAGGGATAGCACGACGATCGGAACGGAAGTTGCTAAGATCTACCACGCATGGGATACTCCTGCATTCTCACAACTCTTGGTTGACATTTTGGAAGGCGAAGTTGAACCTGCTCCTATTCCCAACGGTGGTGTGGCCAAAGCTAACGGTCACGGGAACGGGTATGCCAATGGCAACACGAACGGATCGGGTAATGGCTACGCGACTGGTAGCGGAGGTGGATATGTGAACTAAAATCCCTCACGAGTAAAAACCTTGACAATAATAGAAGTCAAGGGATGAGTTTTCTATGTTACGATTCGAGTATATGATGTTCACGTACGATCTCGCTAATGTCACACTAACTTCATATATTACGCAATGTCATGTTTTGTCGCTTTCTACAAAGTCTTTGAAATTCAGCTGGCTACTTTATCGATGTCCTGGTATCACTTCATTCACGTTGCTTACGGATGGGTTGTTGAGTCAGAGATAGGCCGGTGTCTTGACAGCTCGCCATGATCTCTTTCGATCGCAACGATTGGGTTGGCGAGTAATCGATGATCGAGACGATCTTCGATTGTTGGTTAGTTGATCAAAAGGTGACATATTAAAGGAACAACAACGCAGATCATGTGTTTGTTTTCGGAAACCACAATGAGTCCAATGAGTTTATCCACAGCGAGACAGTCGACAGAAAGCTTGGGTAATACAATAATTATGTTCAGTCATACGAAAATGATACCTCCAGTCAGACGTTCCAAGGTGCACCATTTTCGATGCAGAGTGTCTCTATGCACAGAACGGCAGAAGCATCAAAGCTTCCCGCGAGACATTGGAACAGACCACAATTTGGTGTAGCCGCCGCCTTCTTATGGTGATTGTGAATACCAGCAGCTTCAAGTTCTTTTGAATATCTGATTCAGGAGACTGTTTTAATGCATTGCCTTGCGACTGATACCTATGTAATCTGTTCAAAATCAAGCTCCCGCAAATTCTCTCTACCCATAGTCTCAGGCGATGGTGAACATCAATATAGAGTTTGGGATCGAAGCTTCGTCCTCATGGGTCGGATCAACTTGTTAAACCCAACGCCTCTTTAACGACCTAATTTGAGAATTTCGTTTAGATAGCCTTTACAGTCTTTCATTCGCACCAAAGGTCAGATGTTACATTGCTACGAGACTAGTAGACTAGTATCTGGGTGAATACAAGATGTACAAGAAATCAGTTTACAGCCAAGCTCCCACGGATTATCTCTATATCTTCGGCTGTCAAATTCAAATATGTCTTCAAATAGTTCTCTATTCCGTCGAAGGCAACCCTCACTGCCTCCAGTACCGCAAGCATGATCTCATCCCTTGAACAGATGATGAGTATCGTGGCCCACTTATATGCCCCTATTTGGGACTGACGCATAACTCACTTTACATCAAGGAAGTTCTCCATCCCTTGTGGATTGTATCCACGACCACTAGCCTCGAAACGTGCTTTGAGCTGTTCCTTCATCTTTGGAGAAATAGGCTTGATGCCAATGCTCGATAACGCGTAATCATGAGCGATGGCTTTATCATCCACACCGAGGGTCTAAAGTTGGGAAGGTATGAGACTTATCGTGAACAGAGTCGAGAGACAGAGACCGCCGTACCATAAGAAGTAGAGCTATCGCTAACCCTGTCCTGTCCTTTCCGGCTGAATTTGAAGTTGCGTTATAAGAGTGTTGTTTGGATAGAAATTGAACTCACCGGAGCAGTGGACTAGGACTGGCTGACCGGGATTGTTCTTGATATGTTTGAAGAAAAGTTCGAAGGCACTTTTGTTTTCTTTCAGTGCCTCGGTGTACGTTTTGATGAATTCCTATCCGAAGTTACTTGTGAGATGTATATTCTGCTCAATTGGGCATAACTAACTTTTTTCGCATCCTCTTGGAAATTGTCCAAGTTGAGTTTAGGGGGGAATGCTTGACTCCACTGCTCTGGTTTCGACTGTTCCTCGTCTAGCTGCTTCTCCAGATCTGCCAGTTGCTTCTCCAGCTCTATCTCCTGCTGCTTCAGCTTCTCCAGTTGCTCTCCATCCTCTTCCTTCTCCTTCTCCAAATACAGCTCCGCCTCCTGCACCCACAATTCCAGCTGCTGTTCTGCTAGCTCTAACTGCTGCATCCATGACTCGATCAGCTGCACCTCCTTTCTCGTCTGTTGCTCCTCAGAAGAAACGAACAGCCACTGGGTACCATCAATGTTGTGCTCGACGGGCGGGCGTTCTAAACGCATGTCGACGATGGTTTTAATTTTGAGTCGGTCCACCAACTCTTTTCTCCCCTCCTCTGTGATACCTATGGGATCACCACTCCGAAAGATGATGTTTGGTTTAATGTTGATAAAGGGTTGACCTATCATACGAAAGTTGTGGACGCCGTCGATAACGATAAAAGGCGGGGAGGAGTGGTCTTGGAGAGCCATGATGGCGATCACTGAATAGTCGAGGGAAATGACTACAATGGCCTTGAATACCTTTCGATATTTAAGTCCTGCGAACCGAATAAAGCGACAGGGAAGCTCTGTGATTCCACGACGAGCTACTGGATCAGTCGAAGCAGAACTATTTCTCCTCCGGTGTCGACCACATACATTCACAGTGTCAACCGACTAGCACGGGGACAGCTGTCACACATTAGTATCTTCTGAAATCTGATTAGCAACGTGTTTTCCCCCACTTGATAATCGATACGCGGTTCAGATGCTCATGACCTTCAGGATAACGCCTTGAAATTTCCATAGGCGAAAACAACGGAATCGACCCTGTACTAGACTAACCATATTGATATCAACAGTCAAATTATCTTGTCCAAAACTCAACGCTCAGCCACGAGGATTGTGAACTTGTGAACCTATTTATATTTTGGATCTGAAACATCTATTACAAGAATGTTGGTTATCGTCTAAAGTTCGGGACGATCATGAGCAAAAGCGCTACGGAGGAATTGACAGTACATACGTATAAGATTGGGTACATGTCGTTCTTGAGTGCAATCTCATGCAACATGACGTTTGCAAGGGCCTCGCCCACCCCCTGCCCCACTGCACGTGTGGTCCACGCCAGCATGTTACTGATTTGGCTGGTACGAGAAACTATCGAGCTCCTCCCTTCGCGAGCAACTCGGATCTACTTGGCGAGTGGACGTGCCATGGAGCATGTGAAGAGTATGATGCCGGGTACTGCGATATGCATGAACTTGCCCACCGCTTCGATTGTGTCCGCAATCTCTGCCGCGAGTAGATGACTCCACGTAAGATTGACTTGGGATACGTATGTGCGTGTGGGAGGCTGGTGGTGACGGCTGTGGGTTATCGGGTTTGAACACGCGTAGAATCTAAGAGGGGGAAACCCGAGTTATGATGGATGAGCAAAAGCGGCGAGTACGCTGCACCAGGTAGCTTCTACATTTAATTATTCAGGCGCTGCCGCGGCGAAGCTGGGATGACGAGACGGGGAACTTGAAAGCTCTGTGATTCCATGAAGAGTCACCTAATCAATTGAAACGGTGTTATTCCTCCTCCGATCAAACATGCACAGCACCTGATCCTGGCTCTAGAAAAGGTACACTTGTATCGGTATATCTTCTGGAATGTGACAAGGAATGTAATTTATCTTGCTCTATGGACACGATATGGACAGGTGAGCCTCGAGCTCCAGGACTAAAGCCTTGAAATCTCCGGATCCGTTAACAAGAATAGCACCAGATTAGACTAATCATACTAGTAATGAGATTTCTTTGCCCATAACTTATTTTATCCAAACTTGTTTTTTGTGCGAGACAGATGGTCATCTATACAGAACGTTATCGTCTACATGAGCAAAGACCTTGGACTGATAGAGTTTCAGTACATACAAAGTGGATGTTAAAGCACATCATAATGTTTTCACAGCACGACCTTATCCAACACCTTCGCAAGCGCCTCGCCCACCTGCTCGATCCAGTCATCCTCCATCATCGAAAAATGATCGCACCCCTCCTCGCCCTCCGCAATCCTCACCACCTCTCCCGCCCTGTCCTCCCCAAACCACTCCTCCATCCCATTCGCGCCGTCCTGCGTCGGCGTGATTAGCCAGTACGGACAGCGCACGCCGTCTAGGCCCGGCCACTCCGCACGCGTGCTCCGCGCCAGCAGGGCGTACACGGCCTGGATATCCCCCGGCGAGAGGTAGGGCGTTCCGTTCGCGAGCAGCTCGGAGCCATTGGCCGCCGCGTTCTGCGCCCCCGATGTCATGTCTCGCGTGTGGACGTGCCATGGCGCGTGCGAGTCGAGCAGGACGACGCCGAGCACGGCGATGTGCGCGTATTCCTGCGTTCCCTCGAATATGCGCGCGATCTCGGCTGCGAGCAGGCCCCCGAGTGACCAGCCGCCTAGGACGACTTGCGTGCGGGGGCTGCCAGTGGGTTTTGTTGCGGTCGTGGACGTTGATGATGATGGCGGGGGTGGGAGGCTGTCGGCGATGAGCGCGGCGTAGGTGTGTGCCCAGGCGTGAATGGAGTCGGGCTTTTGGAAGGGGGCGGCGGAGATGCCCGAGATGGTGTGCTTTTCGAGTGGGGGGAGCATGCTTAGAGACGCGTAGGGGAATATCGAGCCTGAGATGTCGTGGATGAGCACGAGCGGCGTCGTGTCTGCATCAGAGATGGGCATGAAAGACATGATGGATTTTGATTTGCAAGTTGAAAGTGGAGGTGGGTGCTCTTATGCAAGAGTCACACCCCATGCATTATAATTGTCTCAAATGTGGAAAAATATTAACTCCAAGATTCTGAGCACTAAATCTAAATCTTATATTAACACTGCCCATAACAACAGTATGGCTCCGACTTGGGTAATTAACAAGCCATCTGGCCCTCGCTCTAACCTCCTCGCTTCCCGTCGCGAAGACGGCGAGTGCTTTTGTCCATCACTCGTACTTCTCCACCACCAGCGGTAACCGCGGACCCTGCGTTCCGGTCACATTGGGCATCGTAAACAGCGTCTGGCACTTTCCAATCTCGATACCTTCCGCCGGACGGAAGACAAAGGCGCGAAGGAGGACATCAAGCACGACTTTCGCTTCGTGCATCGCCATACGGTATCCCTGGCACGCGAACGCACCAAACGAGAAGCTCATCACCCTTTCCAGACCCGGATTTCTCATACCGCCCACCATCGGACTTGCGCCCGCGCAGTCTAGCCAACGCTGGGGCCTGAACTCGGCGGCGTCTGGGCCCCAGAGGTCTTCGCTCAAGTTGAGACCCTCGATGGGGATGTGGACGACGGAACCCTTGCGGATCTCGACGTGTCTCGTTTCCTTGCCGCCTACCATGATAGGTTCGCTAAGAGGGATCATGGTATCCTCGAGGGCACCGCGGACTAACCCGTGTACGGGGGGACACACGCGAAGCGCTTCTTTGAGGACGGCGTCGAGGAGGGGAACCTCGCTGAGGGTGTTGAGTAAGCTAACTTCGGATGCGTTGTGAGGGATGTCAAGTAGCTGTTCGCGCAGTTGGGATTGTATCTCTGGGTGAATGGACAGAAGGTGGAGGGTCCATGAGAGAGCGACGCCGACGGTGTCACCGCCTGCGATCATGATACCTCCGACCTGGTCGAGAATTTCAAGCTCGGACAAGCGTTTAGTAGGTTCTGCTGCCATGTTTGATTTGACTATGTAGAGAATAAGCATTTGAGTTGAGGGGAAGAGGAGTGTACTGACCTAGGAGATTTAACAAAGGTTTGACCTGTGATTCTCCCATGCCTGCGTTTGCTTCAGCGATGATGGCCTGTTTTTTGCTTTGGATGAGCTTGAGGCCGATTTCAGCGACATCCTCGAGCATGGAGTTCATGAGATTGATGGCGTCTGAGGGCTGTAAATGGGAGTTGAGATGGTTAAGAATGGAGAAGTGAAAGACTTACGAAGAGGAGGTCACCGTTGGGGATGAGGGAGGTGAACCTGCGACGCCAAGTGAGGTGGTCTGTAGAGATGGGTTCTGCCAAGTGATGAAGGGCACGGAAGAGTTTCTGATGGTCTGCAGCGTCGGACTTTCCGTTTTCTGAGTTGTCGCCGCGATTTGACTGGGTGTCAAAGCAGGCGTTGCTGACGACTTCGAAAGTGGTCTGAATGATGGGGGGTATGACGTCGAGGGTCATAGTACCGTGTGCAGCTGTTGGGGAACGGTCTATGTCAGCGAGCCAAGAGTCACGGAGGTCCTCTGCGCGCTGGAAGAAGATGGAAGACATGGCCATGAGGGATCTTCCTGAGAAGGCGGGAGTGATGAGTTTGCGGTTGAGCATGGGGGACGCAAAGTTGGTGAAGCTGGGGTGAACGACGTCTGGGTGTGCGAAGAGGGAACGGTTCAAGTCGGGCTTTCCGAACAGGGAGGGTTCGGTGAGGACATGAGAGACAGCGGTGAAGTCGAGGGTGATGAGACGAAGGTCATGCTGATGGAGAGGTGAGGAGGAGAGAGAGAGGGGGGAAGAGAGAGTAGACGCACGCGACCTGACTTTTGGTAGACAAAGGTGGGACCATAGAGCTTTTTCCAGTTGTCGAGGAGTCGAGCGCTGTGAGCCGGACTAGAGACTGGCTGTTAGGTGGACAGATGGGAGGAAGGGGAGAGACGAACTCTGTGAGTAATCGGAATTGACCTTGGAACCAAGCAGCACGGGGACGCTGAAGGCGAGCGAGGGGATCGCGCAGGGGATCGAGCACATACTTCTTGAGCAGCACAGCAAGAGACCGCAGCAGAACGGCAGCGAGTGCAGCGGTGGCCAGCTGGCGTGAGATCATCCCGTGTCTCCACTCAGCCACATCGACCAACCTTTAAGAACACTCTCGCACCCGAACAAGCCAGATCCGATCGAACGTCGATTCTTTACTTCCGACAATTCATTACGTCATTCCCCATTTGGCTAGCCTTGTCTGTTCACGTACATCTACTGTCCCTCATGCTCTCGCCCGTCCACCATGGCCACCCAAAACCCACTCCTCATCCTTCCCCTTGTCTTTCTCCAGGCGTTCTCCATCGAGCTCTTCGAGCTACCCGGCACATATCTCTTTCGCCAGATCAGATGCGACGAGTACCGTCTCCAGATCTCTCTTCCAGACTATGATCACAACGACGACATATGTCGACTCCCCGCTGTCCAAGTATGTCTCTCCCGTCCTCAACCAACTAGTCTCATCTTTCTCCCAGAAAAAATACACCACTGATCTCGCAATCTACATGGGCCTCCTCAGTCTCCTAGCAATCCTCGTATCCAGTCCATACGCAAGGCTATCAGACGCAAAGAGTAGGAAACTCGTCATTGCCATCGCAGCTGCCATCACCACTCTCGGTGAAATTTGGCTGCTTCTCTGTGGTACGCTCTCTCTCTTCTCTCATCATTCCCCTTTTCACCCCCTTTTCAGCTGGCTTCGCTCCCTTGAGGCGCCCCATTTTCATATACTTTGCCGCAGTCATAAAGGGCCTCGGTGGAAGCTACTCTGTCATGAAGGCAGCTGAAATGGCAATCATAGCAGAAAACTCTTCCGTGCAAAACCGTTCCTTCTACCTCGGTCTCATCCTCGTCATGTCCATGGCCGCAGCCGCAGTCGCTCCCTTGATCAGTGGCGTACTCGTAGATGGCGGCCATTATGTTGCCACTTTCAGCGTCGGTTTAGCCGCCTGGATCATCCATCTCCTCTATCTCACCATCGTCATACGTGAGCCAAAGAAGGAACACCGCGTCCTCGAACATGTACATACCACACAGCCAGTTGCTCCTCAATTACCTTCTCAATCCACCACCACAACGCGCATATCCTCCGCAGTAAAGGCAGTCTCAGAACGTGCCGCAAAGCTACTCCTCGAGCCCCTCTACATCATCGCCTCAAAACCCACCCTCCGCCTCCTCGGCTTGGTAGACTTTATGATGATGCTTGCTACTGGTGCCTTCATCGTCCTCATAGTATGGTCTGACCGCATGTTTGGCTTGATTCCCAGCGAGGCAAGTACTCTGCTATCCGCTGCTGACTGGCGCTGACTGAGCGTATCGCTGTGTGTACAGGCTGGTGTGATTTCCGCGACAATGTCCGTCTCACGTGCCTTTTCCGTCCTCTGCATCCTGCCCCTCGTCAAGGTACTCTATCGTCGCGTGGTTAGTGAGGATTCTGTCCAATTGGATGTCGCCCAATCCGAACCGTTGTTTGGCACCCGGGAGTCGACGGAAGATAGCCCTAGGGCTGAAGTATCTAACGATGCGAACGCTGACGCGTCGAATGCGCCGTCTGCGGATGTATCTATCGAAGACACTTTGCGCGCTCAAAAGGCCCGAAAACTGTCTGCAAAGCAAGAATTGTTAATTTGTCGCGTCTGCTTCCTCATCGATACCTTGGGCATGCTCTTGGTCTCAGTGAGCAAGTCGCCTACTCAAGTATCTATAGGTGAGTCGAAAATTTGATCTTTTCGGCGGCGTCTAACTCGATATAAATTCACGTAGCTGTGGCGATCGGTTCCTTGGGCGCACCAGCCGTACCCTCGCTCCAGACGCTCACGACGCTCGCAAGCCCACCTTCAGAGCTCGGCCGAGTCCTCGCCGCACTCTCCATCATCGAATCCGCCGTTCTCGCTCTGCGCAGTCCAATTCTCTTTGGAATATACAATCTCACGCTGGGCAGTTCTCCTGAAGTCGTGTGGTGGTGTTCAGCTGTCAGTCTTCTATTTATTTTTTGCGTGGCTTTTTTAACGGTCTCTTCTATCAGGCGCTCCTCTTGGTGTGTGGGCTCGCGATGCAGCTCTTGAAGCCTGCACGGTTTCTCTCGGGTGCGACGAGATGAACGACGATGATACCTTGGAACTGCGTTTGGGCTCAACGCTTCAGTTTGCGGCATTCTTGGGGGCTTGCAATTCAGTCGCTTGGTCATTGGAACATCTTGGAGATCCGCTATTTTTTTTATTTTGCAGAGATCGTAGAATACGCAACCGCAGATAGTTCGCCCGAGTCGAGCGAAGCCGCAGTTGTATTACTTCATATTGATATAATCCTACGCACATGCTTTGCTGCTTTAGAAGGTCGATTTTAGGTTACACGGGGAAGCGAAAAATACGAAGCATCTTTATTGAAAGAGGTCGATGACCCATCATTTCGGCTTGTTAACTTGACGCCAATACATGGTTGAGTTTAGCACACGCTTAATGAATTATCGATTGGGCATGTGTCAAGTTCAATTACATTCACGATCCCCCAGAAGAATTACAAGTGACGGGGAAAGCGGTAAGCACATCCCACGGGACGCGCTACCTAGTACGCTGCACGACGGTAAGATAACACAAACCTACCACCATCAAACACGTCTACACCAGGCCCCACAACCACAGTCCCGAAACCAGCACCGCCAACGTGCCAACACAGCTCCCCCAAAGCCACCTCTCCATCCACCCCATCGCAGCATAGACAACCGAGTGTTCCTGCCCGAAGAGATACAGCATGACGCGCGGGAGTCGGATGGCGAGGATGTGGACGAGATTGAGAGGGGGCGGAAAGGTGTAGGGGGCGGCGTAGCTTCGGGCGGCGCGGAGGAGGCTTCTGCGCGCGGTGAGACCGATGGGTTTGGAGTACCGGTCCCATCCTTTCAGGTCGTTGGCTGAAGAGGCGGAGGAGTGGAATGTGGCGGCGGCCATCCCCAGCGATGCGATGAGCAAGAGCGGTTCCAAGATAAATAAACAAAAAAAGGCAAACCGCGTGTCCACGGGCGTGGGCTGGAAGGAGAGAGTGGTGTATCCCGCAAAGAAGGTGTCGGCCAGAGAAATGGAGAGGAGGAAGGTGGAGATGATGAGAGCGGGGAGGTAGAATAGGACAAAAGGGAAGAATATCCGAGTGAGTCCGTGGAAGAGGAGAGTGGCCATTGGCAAGCTCTGCTTTATGAAGCACAGGAAGAGGGGACTAGGTATTTCCGAGGAATGGAGGAGGAGGAGAACATGGGATATGAAAGCCATCTGCATGATGGCAAATGAGGAGTCACCAGGAGAAGGGACAGAGGGCAAGGTTAAGATGAAGGCTAAGAAAATTAGAAGGGAGGGTATAGTACGAATAGACGGAGAACGAAATAGAAGAGCAGCGGACATGATGGTAAGGAAGACCTCTCGGGGGCCTTGAGCACTAGTACCTAGGGAAATATAGAATATCGCTGGAGGATAGAGGAGATACTGGGCAAGCACGATGATGAAAGCTGTTCTACTGATCAGATCAACCAGATGTATTGCTCTGAAAATGAATTGGGGTCGCAAGTACGTCGAATACAATATGATTATTTGCACGAACCTAGGTGTTGATAATGACCTAAAGCGATGCACCAGACGTTCGAATGTAGAAGTAGCAGATGGTGAGTCTGCACAGAGGCCATATTTCCAAGTCCTTAAGATGCTGAGCTCGATGATAGGATGCGACAAGAGTGCTTCGGGAGCTTGTGGATCGCACAGAAGATCGATAACTACGTATAACGGTGTCAGCTCCTTATAAAAGCTGTCAAACAGTTGACAAGACATGCCGCAAACACAAAGTGAACTTCCTTCTTCCATAGGAAATTTAGTCCACAACGACGCTTCTACATCCTTTGCACTTCGGTAGGTTTCCAGAAACTGGGCCCAGATGCGTAGGATGCGATGTCCCAACTGTCCTGCAGAGTCCGCGGCACCTTTTTGTTGAGACCACTCATCCCAGATATCGCCTTTCGTGCCTCCTTGGGTTTGTTCAGAAATAAAGACATGAAGTAGAACGACTAGATTGAAGGCAACCCGCGTCGATTCAGGTTCTAGTGTGTCCGAGTAGGGATAGAGATCGGAGAAATGACTGTCATGGGAGCCTTGAGAGCCTATATGGCGTACCACGGGAAGTATCGCTGGTTTGCTGTTTCGAGTAAGAGTTAAGGGGGCTTGTTGTAACAGAGGTGTCCTTTCGTCTGCATTCTCCCTGGAATCAGACATTTGCTTATTAGGCTCTGTGAGTCTTCAGATCACTTACAGTGTTACCCTCAGTAAAAACGCTCAGTCACATAGAGTCATGTGTAGTCACAGATAGTCATAGCATAGTCACGCAAAGTCAAAGTCTAGTCCAGCATAGTCCCACATAGTCACAGAGTTGACAACATTGAAAATAAACTTGGAAATTGAGACTGAAACGTAGTCACATATAATGTTGTACAGTCAAGTATAGTCATACCATAGTCATATTTTGGTGCAAAGGCTACTCCTTATGTGAATTCACTAAGTCTCAATGCTGCACATTACTTTGAACTTACACTCAGGAAAAGCAATGGCATAAATTGTGACAAAATAACATTTATAATACAACATTTGTACAAATGGTTCTACTTACTAGTCCTCAACTTGTGTACCTTCCTTCTGTTTCTCAAGCTCTTCTTCAGTCAGCCACTCAAGCCCTGGATGTTTTCGAAGCACATATACCCTACTGTTGTAACACCAAATCCCAACAATGTCAACTATAGAAGAAATAGGAAGAACTTTAATATCTTTGGCCCATTTTCCTCTCCACACATTTAGATTACAATGAACATCCACAAGGGGATGATATACAACAAATTGCTGTGTATTCCCTTCAAGTCCTTCAATTTCATAGAATGCAATTGCTTCACCAAAGATTGGGACCAAATTTGCATCATTTCCTTCAAAGTTGTGAGGCAACAATAAACTATAACAAAAACGAAACCTGTCTCCTTCTGCACTTGCAGGGAGTAAGGGGTTCAATGAGCTTGAGGTCGACAGACGCTAGTAAATATAGCGAGTAGAGGACTTTGAGAGGTAAGCTTCAAAGGTTCTTGTTGAGGAGTAAAGCGGGTAAATTCAGTAATAGAAAACTAAGGAGCCATACATGAATAGGTAAGGCTTTATATAGTGAACTGTTCGTTCCTCAGACCGAAAGGAGAATATACGAAAAGTGGTCTGAGGAATCAATCGACCAATAAGAAAAAGGGAGAGTAACTATTGTACGACTTTTAACTTGATTAATCAGCAGGTGAGAGATTTGTACTAATAATAGAGGATTGTCACGCGTGTTCAGGAACCGTATCCTCATAATGAGGTACGATCCTGAATAAGGTGTTTATTAGTATAACCAGGCTTTACCGGGGCTTGGAGCTGGTTGGCGAGATGTCTACTACCAGTCCTTACCCAGTGTGCTGGCTGGTTGGGAGCGATACCCAGTCTCTGATCTGTGATATAAAATGGTAGCGATGGTTAAGAAAGCCTGTGAGGGCTATGAGAAGTAGAACGGCAAAGGATACCTCTAGCCCTAGAGCCAGAGGTGTAACGGGAAAAGCGTTCGAGAACCAAGACATAGCAAAGATAAGAAAATAATGAAATGGTCCTTACAAAAGTAACAATGTGACCTTGAAGGAGGGTGTCCATGTAGTTCACTTATCTGGGTGTTCAAGACATTTTTTTTGCTCACATGCATTTTCCCCCACTTTGTGACCGGCATATTTGGATCAAAGGAACTTTTCTTCCAGGACAAGATAGCCTGTATATGAATAAAAAAACTTTGACCAGGTTTATATTCACGTTTTCTGATTGGAACCTTGGAAAAAAATAAGGCCATTTTCTTGGTTCCTAGCTCAGTCTGCAATTCGGGGTAGTAGGAGAGGAGAGCTTTTATGACTTCTTTCTCATAGATGAGATTAGCTAAATTTGCAAAAGGTGCTTTTTTGGAACGGATCTTGTGCCCAATTTCTCCAATAGTCCTTTCCACAGTAGCTTGAGAGCCAAGGCGAAGTGATCCATACCACTCAATATGCACAGGAACATGGATCAACTGGAAAATACATAATCGAAACCTTGAAATCTTCTCAGGATGTATTCCAACATAGATTCTTTCAAAATCAGTTAAGAATACTTTGATGAGCTGGTGGAGATTAGTCAAATCTTCAGTGCTTCTTGCTTTGATAGTCATAGCAAATTCAATTATAGCCATGAGATGGGAGAAGTTCTGAAGCACTGAGGAGTTCATCCCTAGCTCAATGCCAATTGGTATTATATACCAATACAATAATGCCATCCACTCATAAATTTTGTGATGACTTTGCCTTTTCAAGTGGGGATCACAAACTGGGCCACAAAAAGAGGGTGGCAGAGTTGATATTCCTGAAGCAACTAGTTTACCAAACATTTCTGCCCTTTGTGTGCTGAGGTGGATGGGTTCAGATTGTGAGCTATGGATTGTCCACAAATCCCATATAAATGCAACAATATTCTCAAAAAGTAAATGAAAAGGATCAATTGAGAAAAAAGAAGGATGAATAAATGCTGGGCTTGCTGCTGCTAGAGGCATGCGAGAAATTCCTGTTTCTCTTGTGATTTTAGCACAAAGATTTTTGACTGTAGTATCATTGAGTTGATTGATTGTACTCCAATAGTGCTCTTCAGTATGCATTGGCAAATTGTCCAGGTTGTATGTGGGGCGCTCACTGTTATACTTCTGGTTTTCTGGTGGTGATAATGGATAGTACTGAGCCTTAGCACCTTTTTCAAGACTGGATCTGGCCCCTTTGATTAAAACAAATCTATCACCATAATTTGCAGTATGTCCAGCCATTCCATTTAATTTTGCTGAGCCTAACATATCTCCCAGTATCATAGACATGTACATGCAGTTTATGAAGTAGGAGGAATTTATAGCATCCCACATCCATATGCCTTGACTGCATTTTGCTGCATCTTGAAAAAGGGGATACACAAATGATTCAATATTTCCTGGACTTTGGGGTCCTGGAATGGCCATAGTTAATATGATATTGTTAGAAAGGTACCTCAATTCTGGAGGGAGGTTGAGCAATATCAGAATTAATATCCAAGTATCAGACTGTTTCTTCATAGTAAGCTGAGCACCATCAGTAGATAGTGCAAAAGCAATGTCACGTTCATCCTGAAACAACCCCATGTTTTTGTAGTGATGTTCATGAACACTTCCACTGAGGAAGTCAGAATATCTTGGTTGAGCCTGCACCCCAGAACTTTGAGATCCAACTGCAAGTAACTTTAGTGTTTCTTGTAAGTATCTATCTCTGTATCACAGGAGTTGTGATGATTGCTTGTTTGCAAACATTGCTTGAATGATTGAGATAAAAGATACATATAGCATTTGTGCTCTGGGCTTAGGTTTAGATCCAGCAGTGTAGCGCTTCTCTCCACATGCAATCCGGCCCTTTATAGTGTGAGGACAAGGTTTCAAGTCCTTGAAGTCCCCTGTATATGCAATACAGCTCCTTGGGCACATATCAATCTTTACAGGCTCAACCTTGGCCAGAGATCTGGCCAGCTTGCGAACAGCATATAGTGACAGTATGTCTAACTGAGTAGCTTGTTGTAATACCTGTGCATGCAGTTCATGTGCCTTGACAGTACCATTTGATTTCTTCCATGCAATGTAGTGTTTGAGGCTGTGGATCTCTAAATCTGTTAGGCTGCTTGGCTCTGAAACAGAGGATGGGGGAACAACTGGACACTTGTATCCATCTAAGAGTTTTGCTTGCAGGTCCCTTTGAATAGGAGGATAGTTGGCAACAGTACTATTACTGTGGAGTATATGAGGATTCTCATCATCCAAGTCAGCATCAGCACCATAGCTGGCTGGATCATCCTGGTTGCTATCAGCATCATCACTCTCATCATCAACAGCAGCATTATGGCTGGGTGAATCATCCAGAATATCATACTCCAAGTCTGGGAATGTCAATGTACCCTGCTCTCCAGCACTTTGATCATTATCCTGGATGCTATCAGCATCATCACTCTCATCATCAATAGCAGCACCATGACTTGGTGAATCAACTCCACTCTGGAGGATATGAGCATTCTCAGTATCAACATTATCACTCTCATCATCAATAGCAGCACCATAACTCGGTGAATCAACTCCACTCTGGAAGGATATGAGCATTCTCAGTACCATAGGGGGCAAATTATTCAGATATATCCTCTACACCTAGGATGTAAATATATCCAGAGAATTTAGCATACATGCAGAATAAAGCCAAGATCATACCTTGATCAGCTT